>NC_067474.1:128452135-128752135 GCF_947179515.1 Apodemus sylvaticus | reverse complement strand
CTTCTCTTGGGTCCTACATACCTCTTCTCCTCCTTAGGGGTCATTGCCTATGAGGTTGGACTGTGTCCTTTCTGTCTACCTCTTACTGCCTGTGATTACTTGCATGTGACCCCTAATCTATCTTTAAATTTGTAGAAGCTGAAGAGTGTAGATTCTATGCTTTACATACATTGTCACCCAAAGTTCTAGGGGCCAAGTCACATGTCATCCACTCTGACCGCTATTGCATTGAGGGATTACAGGACTCACCTGCTTATCTATTGCTATAGACTGGATGCTTATGCTTTCCCAATCCCCCAAAATCTGACCTCCAGTGGGATACTATTAGAAATGGGACCTCGGGGAGCTTGGTTTCTCTCTTCCATGTGAGGTCACTGAGAGGAGAGAAGATGGCCACCTGCAGACCAGAATGCTGATTCTCACTGGATCCTATCGTGCTTTCAGAACTGTGAGAAATAAATGTTAGCTGTTGAAGCCACCCACTCTATAGTCATCTGTGACAGTAGCACGAAAGTTTGAAGACACCTCCACACGGACATTGGCCCAGACTACTTCTGGTGGTTTTGGTCCCATGCTGCTGTGGAGTGGCATGTGGGAAGATGCCATTTTTTCTCCTAGGTGGACAAGCTCCTGTCCATGTGTGTGGCTGGATCCAGTCTGAGGCCCACCAGACTGTTCAGCCTGGGTACATAGCCAGGAGATGGCCCAGTGTTTCTTTCACTGCGTACGTACAGGGCTTCTGGGTGGGTAGCGCTCTCATCAGTTTGTATCAGAGATCCTCCTTCACCCTCTGCATCCTACTGTGGTCTTCATAGACCCACTGTGGGCATGACTCTCAGCACACAGTAGGTACTTGAGGCATCTTAATAAGGAAATACAGAAGGTATTGGGAAGGAATTGAGTCCAGAAAGGATTGGGTGGTGCGGGTAGCCAGTTCTGGGATGCAAAGTTTGGACTGGGGAAACTGTCTCTTTCCACCTGGGGAAGCTGAGTCCTGGAGCTTGGTCCTCCTGGGCCCAGTGTAGCCCACCCCCATGCCCTGGCTCCACACTGTCCACACACAGCCACTCATTTTTCAAGAACAGAGCCTGGGCTGAATTCCTTGCTCACCACCTATGGTAAAGGAGATTTATTACTCCCACAAGCTCTTTTCATCCTCCCCCTGCCCAGAGACGGATGGATTTTATCTTGATAAATGATGAGGCCAGGTCTCATGGGCCGGGAGCGGAGTGGGTGTGAGGCCAGCTAGGAGGAGGGAGGCTCAGAGTGCCAGGACTGCTGACCACTGATTGCTGGACAGACTGCCACTCTCCATTCCTCTGTGTCTGGAAGACCCTGCTATAACAGGTTTTGTGACAATTTTAGCCTAGGTGGCTACCTGATGGCCACAGCTGGCTAGTGATGGCCACAGTATCCCCTTCACCTCAGTTCACCTTCAGTTCCTGAGTCTGCTGGGAGATGATCATGCACCCAGGCCAGCTGTGACCCCCACTCCACACTACAGTTCCGTTTTGCCTTTGATCTTGATGAACGCATTGTGCTTTTGCATTTGAAGTGAGCAGCCTTAGAGGATACAGCCTCCTTTCTCTCAGTCCTGGCAGCCTTAAGAAGCGCCCCTAAAAAGCATCTCCTGAGACTTCCGCCTCCAAGAAGCCACTCCCAGAGCATGTTGCCTGGGCATTCATCACCCTAGCCCGATCCATGTTCCACTCAGGCACATAAGCCACATCCAGGCCATGGCTACTGCTCCGGTCTTGCCCAAAGGCGTGACCTGCTGCTAGCCTCATAGTCATCTGTGTGCAAGACCACTGAAGCCAACTGGGAGAAGCCTTCCTTGAATCAATAGCTATAAAAATGTGGAAGGGTGAGCAAACTCCTGAGGATCTGAGCAGCCCTGCTCCCCATAACAGTCTCATTCTTTGAACACCACTGTGACAGTGAGTGCTTAATGGACACTCTGCAATGGACAGGACTCTGCAATGACTTCCTGTACTCTAGGCACTGTCCCATACCTCGCATCTCAGCTAATGCCCAATGGTCTCTACTGTACCCTGTTGAATGGCAGGGTGAGGACAAGCTTCACCAATGAGATGCAAGTCTTGGAGTTTGTGAGCTGGCATTCAAACGGGACATGTTAGCGGGCAGTCAGGGGCCTCATGTTGGTTCTTGCTGAGCTGTGATGGGAAGAGAATGAAGCCATTTTGTTCAGAAGCCTAGTAGGCAGGATGAAGCTGCAGACACCTTGGGGAAGGGCCCCAGGCTGCAGATCAGGCGGAGGCAGGAAAGGTACCTAGGCCTAGCAGAAAGATGTTTTTCTGGTCATGGGGATTGGGATGACCCTGAGGTGATCTTGCTTGCCTGACCAAAGCCAAATGTTCCCAGTTCCCAACTCTACACACATGGGGCTGTGTGTTTCCTCACACACAGGGCTTAATCCACTGGGAGGTAAACCATGCAGCCAGAAATCCAGAGCACTAATTGATGGTCAAGGAGCAAAAGAGGTCCTGCTGGGGATTTCTTCCTTTCTTCAGATACAAAGAGGTCCTTCGTGAGACTGACAGGGTGTTTTATTCCAGAAACTCAGCTCTGTGGGCTTGGCCATAACATGTCTCTCATCTTCCTTTCTCTTTTTCCTGTGTTCTCTACCCTGCCCTGTCCTTTCCACCTGACCCTCCTGTTGCCTATGCTACGGGCCGGTGGGTACTCAGGGACAGTCATTCTCTGGCTGGTAAATGGACTTTAGGTCCAACTGGGCCAGTTAAGTTTCATATTTTAAGACCCCTCTCTGCCTGCCTCCATTGGCACATCTTTAACAACCAGATCTGAGAACAGGGTCAGGTACTGCCTGGTACAGTGTGCTTTCATTCTGACCCCAAAAGCGCTGATTATAGAGTTTATAAGTCTTCCTGAGATGGTCCCATTCTGGCCTGACTATGGTTGGAAGGCTTTGCATGCTCCAGCAGATATAGGGCAGAGCTTAGCAGAAGCCACTGGGGGTCACATCCTGTTGGCAGAGTGATTCTACTACTCCTTGGTTTCCATTTGCTCAGATCAGATGCATCTGACAAGGCTTCACCCAACTGCCTCAGGAGGTGAACCTCAGCACCTTCCACCTCCACTGGTACTGATCTCAGCCCTCTGGGTGCAGTTCTCTGTGGTTAACCAACCCTCGGTTGTTCATGAGCTGACTCCTCCCTCACCACAATCCACCTGGTACTTTGGTGGATATGAAATGAAACTCAGAGGTGAGGTATTTTTTCTGGAGTCACCAAGTTTGATGCAGTGAACTCAGAACCTGCCTAATTTTACAGCATAATATAGAGTTCACAGCTGCCCCAGATAGCAAAGGTGCCAGGCTGTGATGGTGGCAGGGCAGGCAAGTGGTCCTAGCTATTAGTTTCTCTGCTGGAGAGCCCAGGCTGGCCACTCAGAATAGACTGAAGTCACTACCTTCTCCTCTTTATTTTTGGCATTTTGATACCCTAAAACCATGCTGAAAATTTCCAATTGTTTAGCTTATGTTTACTTGCTTCAAGAAATTTCTTCCCCCTTCAAGCCATCACAACTGTGTGACTGTGAGCAGGGGAGAAACCTGTGAGCAGGTGCAACTGGTGCAGTGACTGGAGTGAGCTGGATCACTCATGAGTATCCTCATTCAAGGCTGGTCCCCAGAAAATACACCCTACAGACTATCTAGGGACCTGAGATGTCTGGGAAATGGCCCCACCTGCTAAATCTGACAAAAGACTCAGAGATCAGGGGAGGTCCTAGGTCCCTGAATGAGAGCAGGTGAGCCAGTTTTCTCTTCTGGGATCCAGGGTTTGGTTATTAAGATAGGCTCCCCTGGATTGCAAGATGGTGCAACCACTTTGGAAATCAGTCTGGCGGTTCCTCAGAAAACTGGGTATGTCACTTCCTGAGGACCCTGTTATACCACTACTGGGCATATATCCAGAGGATTCTTCAGCATGCAATAAGGACACATGCTCCACTATGTTCATAGCAGCCCTATTTGTAGTAGCCAGAAGCTGGAAAGAACCTAGATGTCCTTCAACAGAAGAATGGATACAAAAAATGTGGTATATTTATACAATGGAGTACTATTCAGCCATTAGAAACAATGAATTCATGAAATTCTTAGACAAATGGATGGAGCTGGAGAACATCATACTAAGTGAGGTAACCCAGTCTCAAAAGATCAATCATGGTATGCACTCACTGATAAGTGGATATTAGCCTAGAAACTTTGAATACCCAGGACATAATCCACAAATTAAATGATGTCCAAAAAGAATGGAGGAGTGGGCCCTGGTTCTGGAAAGACTCAGTGCAAGAGTATAGGGGAATTCCAGAGCAGGGAAGTGGGAAGGGGTGCATGGAAGAACAGGGGGATGGAAGAGGGCTTATAGGACTTGCGGGGAGTGGGGACCCAGAAAAGGGGAAATCATTTGCAATGTAAATAAAAATAAATAAATAAATAAATAAATAAATAAATAAATAAATAAATAAAAGATAGGCTCCCCTGGGTCTGGTACTCGTGTTTCTCAACCATCCTCTGAAGGAGACAGGACCTGGTCTGGCTTAGATAATTCCAATGATCCCTTTTGGAATCATTTGATTATGTGCAGTGATGACTTGTAACCAGACACTTCTGATTCCAGGAAAAATTCAACAATGTCCAGGGGGTGTTATTGGTTGTTATAAACTGGGGAAGGTTTGTTCAAGATCTCTAGAAGTTAGAGGCCAGAGGTATTGTGAAACATCCCACAAAGCACAAAATTCCCCTCCTCCCCAAATAACCAGTAACTAGGGATAAGATGCTAATACCAGAAATAAAGCAGGAGACATGTTGCAGACCCCACAAACATTAAAATTATAATAATAGAATCTAGCAAACAACTCTATGTTCCAGTATTTGATAACTTAGAGGAAATGGCCCAATTTCTTGAAAAGACACAGTCTGCCAAAATTCAAACAAGAAGAAAGAGACAATTTAAATAGGCATATCTCCATCAAAAATTAGATTACTAATTAAAATTTTTCTATAGACAAAGCACCAGGCTAGCTCACCAGGTTTTCTAGCGAACTCTACAAACATTCAAAGAATAAGTTACACCAATTTGCCAATCTCTTTCAGAACACAGAAGTTGAGGGAATATTTCATAATTTACTCTATGAGGTCATCGATCTAATACTCAGACAGGACCAAAACATTATAAAGCTAATATCACATGTGAACACAGACATAAAAAATCCTCAGCAAAATATTAGCAACTTGAGTGTTACAAGTAGAGACAATTTGTTAAAACAATCAATTATTGTAAATCATTTCATCAACAGCACAAAAGAAAAAATATATAAGATAGGTGCAGAAAAGTACTTGACAAAAATCCAATGCTACTAATAATAAAAAACAAAGTCAGGAAAGAAAAGGATAAGAGGAACAGCCTCAGGTTCATAAAGAATATCCACAGAAAGTCTACATCAGACTTAATGGTAAAAAAACTGAAGATTTCAACTAAACTTAGGAACAAGCCAGGACATTCCCTCTTTTGCACTTCCAACATAATCTGAAAAATCCTAGATAGTGTTATTATGTAAAAGAGGTGCTAAATGAAAAGAAAGAAATATAATATCTCTATTCATAGGTGGCATGATAATCTGAAGCAATTGCCAACTCCCTCAAAAGGGACAAACGCAGGCTAAATAAAACATAACACAGCACACCAAAACAAAACACCTTTTTGAAGACAGCAACAGCTATTTTAAATTTGTAGGATATAACATAAAATGTCAGTTGTTTTCATATGTACCAGCGATGATTGGATGGAATTGGAAATTAAAAACAAAATAGCTTTTACATTAACATCAACATTAAATGCTGAGGTATGCATCTAACAAAGCACATATATGTAGAATGCTGCAAGATGATTATGAAGGAAAAAAAAGAAGAGCTAAATATGAAGGGTAAGATATCCCATGTTCATGGATAGAAAGATTCAGCATTGTCAAGCTTCTTTCCAACCTGACCTATAGATTTAATTAAATCTAATCCAAAATCCAAGAAAGATTCTTTTGCATATCAACAAACTGAAGTTTATATAAAGAGGCAAAAACTCATAATAGTGAACACAAAATCAAAGGAATGATACTACTCAACTTATGATACATGTATTCAGGAAGACAATGTGTACTGGTGAACGAACAGACAGCTCAAGCAGAATAGAATAGTCTATTGTACATAGACTCAAAAAGCACAATGGATCTTTGTTAAATGACCTTGGACAAAAACTCAAAAGCAATTCAAAAGAGCAAAGACTATCTTTGCTGCAGATAATAATAGAGCAATTGGAGTAAAATATTAAAGATACTCTCCAGAAAATTTAACTCAAAGTGGATCATAGGCCTCAACGCAACATAAAACCTTTAAAAGGCTTAGAAGCCAACATGGGCCTGCACGTGTCTGTACCAGGTCCCCTGCATATATGTTAGGGCTGTTAGCTTAGTGTTTTTGTGAGACTCCTAACAGTGGGAGAGTGTGTATCTCTGACTCTTTTGTCTGCTCTTGGGACTCTTTTCCTTCTATTGGATTGTCTTGTCCAATCTCAATATAAAGGCCTTGTTATCTTGTTTGCTTATTATCTTGTTTTATCCTGTCTGGCTGTTTTCTCTTGGAGGCCTGCTCTTTCCTGAAAAGGAGACAGAGGAGGAGTTACTGGGGATGGGAGGGAAAGAGGAGTGGAGGGGGGGAGGAAACTGTGCTTAGGATGTATTGTATGAAAGAAGAATCAATTTTCAATAATCAAAAAAAGCTTAGAAGACATGACAGGAAAAGATCTAGATGGCTTTGGGTTTGTTGATGGCTGTTTAGATTAAATATCAAAGTCACAATGTGTGCGTGGAAGCAGTGTTAAGCTGGACTTCATTAAAAGTCCCTATTTTCAAGAGATACTATCAAAAGAATGAAATACAAGGCCAAGCCTGGGAAGATGTATTGGAAAGACAAATTTGATAAAGAATAGTTACCTAAAATATACAAAGAACTCTTAATATTCAACAATTAAATACATTAAAAAATAACAATCCAATAAATCCATGCCAATGGCTATAACTAAAAACCACTGTAACAAACAGAAGTTGTTAACTCAAATGTACAAATAAAGGTGCTGTACAATTGCCTCATGCCATCAGATGGCAAGGAGATAACCACTCCCAGCTCTCAGAAGACTGAAGCCCAGAGCACTGACAACACCCGGGCCTGGGGAGGATGTGGAGCACCAGGAATATATTCAGCACCGGTGGGAATGACAAATGCATAAGCTGCTTTGGAAGTCTGTTGGGTGATTTCTTAAAAAAAAAAAAGCCAAAAAGAAATGCCATGTAACCTATCAATCACATCGCTGAATGTGCACCCCAAAGAACTGCAGCAATACAGAGGCCTGCACATGTGTTTAAGTAGTGATTTTTAAGTTTTTCTTTTACTTTATGTGAATAAGTGTTTTACCTGCGTGTTTGTCTGTGTACCATGTGCACACCTGGTGCCTGTGGAGGCCAGAAGAAGGTCATGGATCCCCCTGGAGCTAGAGTGGCAGTTGCGGGCTGCCATGTGGGTGTACTTTCATGGGACTGATGCCTAGTGCTTACTGGTAGGAGTCACTGACACCCAGGGCCACCCTCTCCTCTCCTTGCCCCATCCATCTGGATGTTGACATCATGTAGTACAGTCTGGATCTGAGTAGAGCTGGTAAAAACTGGAGGCCAAGGTTTTCCCGTGGCCTCCCTTCTCTCCTGTCCTCCTCTTTGGCGGGATTGCCAGAAGAGTCAGGACTTACTTCTACCCAACCCAAAAAGCTTCCTTAGAATTATTTCCTCCTATCCAGACACCACAGCCCTATCATGACCAGATGTAATTGTCCCCAACTATGGGTCCCCTTCCTTTCTGATGATTAGTCACATCTGTCCATCCCTTTGGTCATTCTGGATCAGAGCTTCCATCCGTGCTCAGGAGCTTTGTGTCTAAAGGATGAACTCAGGGTCCTCTGGAATTTTTGGCTAAGCCCTTCCCCATTGAGCTTTAAGGGCCATGTACTGAGACACCTTGAATATAGTCACACTGCATGTCTCAGTATTAAATACAGGGGCATTCCACACCTCCTGCCATGTGAGCAGACAGCACCCTATGCAGGAACACCTATTGACCCTGCTCCACCACAGCAGGTTCCTTCTCTTCTCACAGCCCCAGATTCCAGTGTTGCTGTCCGGATTCTCCAGTCGTCCTTCCTGGACCCTAGGCCACAGTGACAACTCTTTGTGTTTTGTTGTGGTGGACCTGGGATGTGAGCTGCTGAGGGCTGGCACTGCATCTTGTGTGTATGTCCCATGACAATCTAGGACATGGACCAGAGCAGACTTTGAGTGGCAGTATGAAACAGAAAGGCCCAGGCTTCACTGCACAATCAAGCACTTCCATATTTTTCTTTTGATCCTCCCATGGTCATAAAAGGGGCCATCCATACAGAAACTACAGCAATGGAAAAAGTCAGAAGTCCTTTCTCAGAATGGAGGTTGATTGAGCCCAGTGAGATGTCTCAGAGGGTAGGAACACCACCTCCAAGCCTGATGACTTAGGGTTCATGTCTAGACCCCCCCCCCCATTGAAGGAAGGGGAGAACTGATTCTTAGGTTTGCCTCTGACCTTCACCTAAGAAACGGGGTTGCCTTTGCATATCAAAACATCCCTTCACAAAGACTCCAGGAGACCCAGGTGGGCATCTAGGCTGGTACTATGGAGGCATTGGCAGGGATGGTCAGCAAGCATTCTTTCTCTAAGCTAGGAGAGACACCTCATTCCACTACTTCTTATGGTGATCCTGGAAAGTGGACATTTGTGCCTATGTCACAAATAAGAAAACTGAAGCATTGTGAAGGGCTATGCCTTGAGTGGCAAAGCAATTGGAGCTAGAGTTCTAGAAAAGCCTTCCTTCCCAGCTTGTTGTTGTGGCCCCAGAACCCTGGGTCTGCCAAATCCAAAGGGTTTTATGGACTAGTCCAAGTGGCCTTTACCTGAGCAGGGCATGAGATGTGCCTGTATATCAATATAGAGCCCCTGCCTCCTCTTCATTCCCATGAGCTGGGTAAGGATTGAGGTGCAGATACCCCAGTAGGATTTAAGTTTCTCCTTCCATACTTGCTAGTCACTCTGGACTTTGGCTTGGGTGTGCTAAATCCTTGCTGCTTTCTTCCCTGGGCAGACCACTAACGCTGGATCCTTGGCCTTGGCCTCTAGTGCTCTAAGACTAGGGTTGGAGAATCTTGTAGAAAACTAGACATGGTTTGCAGGAAGACATAGGTACTGGAAGAGATGAGGTTGCTGAAGTACCTCCCAGAACTGGACACAAGGTCTGGCAATTTATTTCCAGCCTTAGGGAGCACTCTCCCTGTGTGCCAACACTCATGTCTGCCCTCAGAATCACAGTTGGGCTCAGGCTTTCTCTGTGGGCAGTCATACCCTTGACCCATCCTTGAGAATAGAAAGCTAGTACTGGGAGATGAGCGCTAGTGTCCTTCCTCCTTGCTGACGGACTACTAGTCCAGCAAACCCGGCTTTTCTGGCCTCGTCTCCTTCTGCAAGCTGACTTTCCATGCACTCGGCCTGCCCGATGCTGCATTTTTGCTTTACCTGGCCAGCTAACATTCTGGACAAAGTTTCACTGAAGACTTAATACCTGGGATATTTTTCCATGTTAATGTAATACAAAAGTATAAAACTTCACTGTATGGGTGGTAGTTACTCCCAAAGGTCAAGGAAACAAAGCTATGAAACTTACAAGAGGGTGGCTGTATACTTTTGGTTTCTGCCCTTTTTCTAAGCATGATGCTCTCATTTGGATCAACTGAGTGTTCTCCCTCTCGCTCTTTCCCTTCCTCTTTTGTCTTTCTGTGTAGCCCAGGTTAGCCTCAAACTCTAAGTCTCCTTGCCTCAGTGTTGGACTTATAGCTGTGTACACCCATACATTGGTTTCTAATGGTCTTCCTGTCTAGTATGCTGGATACTTCCTTTGAATCAGGGTGATAATTCAGTCCAGGGAACTGCTCTGAAACAAACACAATCTGGTAAGAGATGTTACTATACACACAGTGATTTAGACTTAGTTGGGCCTTAATTCATCTCTTAGTTCCAGTTCCAGTTCCAGTTCCAGCTATAAAAACAGCAGTTTTCTGTATCTTCTAGGCTTTGGGTATTGCTCTGTAAAGGTATACACTGAGACTGTGTTAAACATGAAACATTGAATGAACATGGGGAGTGTGTTAGGCTATTAAGACAATTGTCATTCATCACAAAGGTCAAAGAATTCATTTATATGGACCTGCACTCTGCCCTGAGTACAATCAGAAGCTGAGCAGTCCATGTATTTCATGGCTTCCAGGCTGATGGGATAGCCTTGACATATAAATTGCAGGCACAAATGGAACTGTGTCCTGAGCTCAACGTGAGTTTCTGAGGTATTTTGTTCCTTAAGAGTTACAGGGAAAGCTCTAGGGACTCAGAATTAGGCAAGGCATCTGAGCTCAGGGCTGCCTAAGATTGCCAAGAGCAAAAAGAAAGCATTCCCATGCAAATTCCCCAGGGAGTCTTCTTGGGAGATCAGAGGAGGATCAAGAGACATCATTTGACTGTGTGTGACCTGTTTCTTTGCATCCTCCCTTCCTCTGGGGTCAGTACTGTGAGGGCAAGAGGCGGCCTGTCCTTTCTGCTTCCCAGACAGGGTTCATCCTCTGAGAGGGATGTTTTCATGATGCTTCTGAGCCAGTAACTGACCCAGTCAGACAGTGCCCCTGTTTTTCAGCTGCACTATCACTAGCACGGACCTCCCAAGCCCTTCCCCAGCTAGAAGGGGACTGGAAAAAGCCCCAGGCACATGATGGAATGAGGGTGAGGGCTACTCCAGAGGAGGCCCCTTGGCTGTGTTCCTTTTGTGTTTTAGAACTTGGCTCTGTGTGTGATGCAATTTACTGGTTGTGCTCCCCCCTTGGACCCCTCCCCTTCCTCTCATGCTGTCTAGGCCTGTTATTCCGACACTTTCTAACAAGAGTTCAAATGAAGGCAGGCTGGAAGGCCCCCAGGGCCTCAATGTCCAGGAATAGGCCATTAGCAGATTTCAAAGGCACAGTTTTGACTGCAAAGCTGTAGCCAGCTAGACCCTCATTCTCGAGCTCCGTCATAGCCAATCTGGCCCTTCCCAGAGGTGAGAGATTTCCCTACATTTAGCCATACTGTCCAACTTCAGAGCCACCTGCCTCTCTCCTGCCAAGAAGTACAATATGTAACGACAGTGGTGTTTATAGGATTGTGGATCCAGATGCTCTGTGCTCAATCTCAACTGTAAGGTTTGTAAAGTTTGCAGGTGGCATAGCCACTTAGACATGGCGATACATAGTCTTCATCCAAGAGGGAAGGCAAGAAGCCGGTTCTCCTCTAGACCACACTAGTGGCGGTGCTTCCACTATCCACATCGACCTTTCTATAGAGGCTGGGGAAGTTGGTAAAGCCTCAGTGTGTGCATCCAGGAGCTGCTAGGGGAAGGTAGGGGAAGGAGCTGCAAAGGGAAAGATGTGAAAGCTAGGTGAAAGGTTCACCACAGCTTCCTAGCTGGGCAACCCAGGTCAGGTTAGCCAGTGCATCTCCACTTCACAAAGGGGTTGTTTGATGATTAAATAAGAGAATGTTTGTAAAGTACTTAGCATTACACATCTGGCTTCCTTCCATGTTTCTGAAAGGAAGGAGAGAGGACAAAGGGAATGAAGAAAGAACTCATGATGCCTTCCAAGGACAGGCAAACATGTCCAATGGACATCAGAAGTGTAAAATTGTGTTTTTGCAAGCTCCAGAATAACTTTCCTGTGACATTTTGGGTTTTAATGGATTCCAGAAACCTTAAAAGTTCCTCTGCAGTCAGAACAGGATGTTTAACTTTTGTCCTTTAAGGAAAAAAAAAATAAAAAGAGAGATGCACTTACTAATCTGTTCATTCACTGGAAATATGTGGGAAACAACAAAAAAACGGGCTCAAAAAAGCAAATGTGAAATGCGCTGCTTTAAAACACCAGCAGCCTGCAGAGTGTTGCAAAATGTGGCTGGAATCAATAACAAAGCTTCTGGAGATGGACCACTGAAACTGACGCTCTGTTGGGAGAGGATGCTGGGGAGGCCCGGAATGGGGTTGGACTTGCCTTCCTACCTCAGGGGCAGGAGGGGGATGCTGTTGTCGGAGGGGGAAGGAGGTGAGTCAGATTCCTGAGAAAACACCAGCTCCTTGTTCCTTCTCTCTTGAATTCTTTCCCAACGTGAAGTGAGGAAAAGGAAATGCTTTTATAGAAAACATCGAGGTGGAGAAGCTCTGCCGTCCCTGAGCGCTGTTGGCATCTGGTACACACAGGAACTGTGTCATGTTCTAATTTTAAACAACCTGAACTTCTGAAGTCAAGGTCGGTGTGGCCTGCCCTGCTTAGCTTAGTGGAGCACCTGACTCAGGGCTGTTCTTTAGTAAACACTGGAGGGAAGATGGAAAGAAAAGATGAAGAGATGAAGGGAGGAGGGAGGGAAGGAGGGAGGGAAGGAGGGGCAAAGTGGGAAAGACAATAGACTGAGATCCTGAGCGGGTTCTATAAACTCTGACGTGTGGTCTAAAGTGAGGAATTATTTCTTTGGTCAGGTGCAATCAGCAAAAAGGATATGGGAATTACGAGATATGATACCTCAGTTTCCCTAGCTTGGCATGTAGCCTCCATCTTTTTTTTTTTTTTTTTATAAAACTTGAGATATCTTCTTTTATTTGTTGACAAACTAGGGCCTGTTAACCAAGACAACTACTATTCCTGGATTCTCATTCTTGACTTTGCCTATAAGGGTCACACAGTGGTCAGAGAAATGTTTTATGCCCCAGGGGAGAGCCCTCTGGTTGATCTGCTTCCTTTTTTATCCACTCTTTCAAATGAATTGGGCCCACACAATGGAGGGCCCTGTACCCTCCATAAGAAGCTCATATCATAGAATTCTATCTTCAGCTGTTCATTTCTTGCATCTTGCAGGTAGACACTAGTTAAAAAGTCACATATATTCATATTGTGTGGGTTTTCAAAACAATTTGACTGAAGAAGTATAACTCCTTTTTTTTTTTTTTTGAGACAGGGTTTCTCTGTGTAGCTCTGGCTGTTCTGGAACTCACTCTGTAGACCAGGTTGGCCTCGAACTCAGAAATCCGCCTGCCTCTGCCTCCCAAGTGCTGGGATTACAGGCATGCACCACCACCACCCGGCCAGTATAGCTACTTCTGTGACTAGCAGGAGATAGAAAAGGCAACATTGCAAGACTTGTTGGGCATAAAAGAAACCAAATGTTTTCTGGGTTTGAGCAAAAGGCACCTCATATACAGGATGGGGGGCAAATTAATAACCAATCAGCTGCTGAAATGTGGTGGATAAGCTGATGTATGTCATGTGGTCCATAAGGAAAGGTGAAACTGTGATGGTATACAGGCTCCCAAGAGCCTCTATTTCCTACCCTATCTGTTGTTCCTAGAGGTAGAAAACCATCAAGAAGAGGCAAAGGCTTGCTGCCAAGCCCAATGACACAAGTTCCGTCCCTGGACCAACATGAACTGTCTGTCCTTTGATGCTCAAAGTCCATCAGATATAAGCAGTACCTGAGGGTATCAGTCAGCTACAGCCAGGATACAGAAACTGCAGAAATCTGAACAGATGTAATTATCCCAACTAGTTTCCCAAGATTTGGGCTAGCACCTCAGTTACTCACCACAGATAATGAGTGTCTTTGTCTAGCTGCCCAGGAAACCTGCAGCTAAACATTCACTAACAGTGTGCTGGCTGGGATCTCTTGTGTTCCCATCCTACCTATGGCTGTAGGGGAGCAGTGTATCTTCATCTCAGGGTGGAGGGTGTGATACAGGTTAGGGCAGGAGCCTGGGGAGCAGTGGGTTGAGCTCCATTACCCTAGACATGCAGACCTGAGCCAATGTTGATGATAATAAATCATATAGCAAATTATATAACAATGACATTGCTGAGTTGCAAAAGGAAACCCATGGGAATTAGCAGAATAATTGATTTCCGCTAAGAAACGTTCAAAACTAGCCTGAAAGTCCACACCCTCATCCCTCCCTCCTCAATTCCTAACTCCTTGTAAACCAAGTTCAGTGATATGGATCCCTTTCCTGGGTTCCATTTCTGTTCTGCCTGTCCCCCTACTATGACATTTGTCACCAAACTTCCTACTTATTTGTTCCCCCTCTTGTTCACTATGGCATGCCCCAAACCTTGACCTGTATCAGGGCAATGATGAGTCTAGCACAGTTCTTTGTCTTAAATGATTCAAGGGCCAGTGTAGAAGCAAAGACAAGACAGTGTGACATCTCAATGTGGAGGAAGTGTAGCAGGGCATCTGGTGGGCTCTTCTACTTGGTGTCAGAGAGGGTAGGGCAGCATGAGCTGAGTGACTGAAGTGGACATATTCCAGTCTGATAAGAGAGGAAAAGACATTTGGGTGGAGAGAGAAGCAGTACATTTCAGAAAGCCTTAGAACTTCAGTGAGATACTCCTTTAAATTAGGGCACACAGCATAAGAACCATCAGAGTCATAGCAATAATGTGTAACTTAGATATTTTTGCATTACCGTGCATGCTAGATGGTACTTTGAGTGTTACATGGGCTGGGTTCTCTTAGTCTTCACAGACTTCCATGAGCACATGGAATAACTACCATTATCCCCATCCTACAGTTAAAGAAAACCAAGGTAAACATTTGCTGAAGGAGTTAAGAGGACTTGAGAGTTACTATAGTAGGAAGAAGAGAGGGGTAGACAGGTCCAGGAAACCCATTGTAGCAGTTGACAAGTGTGCCCTCTAAAACTTACCCTAGCCCTTTATTCCTATACTAACTAGGACCAGTTCTATTCTAAGGATTGAAAGCTGGTCAGGGGCAACGATCTCACAGACATCGAGGGAAGTCACTCACTTCCAAAGTTTATAGTTTTAAAAATATAAAATGAAAAGACCCCTCTTCTATCCTGCTACCAGGAAGTCAGCTGAGCAGGACACTGAACCCTGAATAGACTCATGGTTGCCAGCACGAAGACAGCACACACTAGGTGGCTGGGTTCACTGAAGGCTTATGCCTGATGTTCTTCTGTGCCTACCAGAGAGGTGGCTGGGTTTTGTACTTCACCTCATAGATGGGAAAGGTGAGACATAGAAGAGCAGGCAATGACCCTTACAACCTATGAGTAGGTTAGAGGGAGGACTGTTCAAGGATATTGGTCCTCAGCCCTCAGGCCCAGTGAGCGCTTCTTTCCCTCAGTGACTCATCCCTTCCTCCTGATAGTCCTTTGGTCTTTGCACCAGCACATTATGGCTCTTTATGTGGTCACTGCCCCTGGAATGATCAGGGGCTTCCCAAGGAAGGGGAAGTGCCAGAGGACAGACAGGTATACATGTCTCCACCTATTGAGGAACTTCCAGAGATATCTGGGTAAGCCATGCTACATCTGATGCAAGGTAACAAGTATACTTATAATCCCATCAAATTGTGCACAGTGAGATTTCCTTAGAAGATTTAGAGCAGCTGCATCCATTTGGGGCTCATTGTCTCAAGAGTTTACACATGCTCCATAACTAAAGAAGCAGGGGTGGCAGGTGGTGTTTGGTGTGGGGAGAGGACTGTGTTGTTGTGGATGGGCCTACTGCTCTTTGCATTTTGATGCTAATTCCACTCTCCTGGGAGGGGCTGCGGACTAGGAGTGAGTTAGGTGACTTCTTGTGAACCAATCCACCAATGAATAAAGGAGCCAATCACTGGGCAAGCAGGAGGGATTTCCTGGTTGGATGGAGAAAGAAAGGAAGCAGGAGAGAGTTAGACCCTTTTGGACAGGGATAGTATGAGGACAAGATATAGTTAAGGGTGTCTTCCTGTTTCCAGCATCAAGAGAGAAAGGTACGGACAGCTTCAAAGCATGGGTTCACCTGCGGTGCATAACAAAGGCTGTGGGGGATTTGAAGCATGGGGTTGGCATGCCCACCAGTGGAAACTTAGCAAGCTGGGTGGAAACATTTCAGGAGCTCTGGGCCAGAGATTCTCCACAAGATAAAAACAGGTCGGCCACTGCCTGCCAGTGCATGGCCGGCCAGGCCACCGTGGCCGAGGCACAAGCAAGGGAACACACTGGTTCTTTTTAATATTTCTCACAACACTGTGCAACATAGAACAAACCATAGAGCCAGGGTAGTGAGGAAGGGAGAATATCAGTTTTCTTTCAAGACTTGGTATCATCTTTCAGATGTGTCTACTTCAGATGTGTGTGTGTGTGTGTATGTGTGTGTGTGTGTGTGCTTGCAGATCATATAACTGCATAACTGATTTCTTACTCTTGGGTAGAAAGTCTGAACTAATGTCTAACAATATACAGCTTTGGTGACCATGTGGAGCCCAAAGCAGCAGCATCCAGACCGTTTATTAAGAGCCAAGCCCTGAGGAACAGAACCTTCTTGAGGATGTTATTTTACTAGTTCAGAACCCACTTGAGCTCATGCAAAAACTGAACTCTAGTCGTGGGCTTGTGAAATATTTGAATGCTCAGTGAAGTGGTTCTTGGCTTCTCAAGATAAAACACTGGGTTTCATAACATGGGACATGAGAGGATGCCAGCGCTAGGGGGACAGTGGGATGGAGAGCTTTTTTTCATGTGTCTTGGCACTGACAGTGGCTGGACTGTGAGCTGCTGAGAAAGGAGCAGCCTGCCTCATGGGGGTCATGGTAGGATGCATAGCTCCTAAGTTCATGAAGAGATGGGATGGCATGAGATGCTGAGTTTTCAACAAACCATATGGATAGTAGGTGAGTACCCTGGCAACACACTCACCAAGGCAGCTTTCAAGCAAGCTTTCCAAAAGGATAATTAGGAATTCCAAGTACACACAAAGAGGAAGAGGGTTCAGGGTAAAGGAACAGCAGAAGAGAAGGCCAGGGGAACACCCCACTGACCTCTTCAGGAAAGGGCCAGCATGAAGGTGGCTGGTATGTCTGTGCAAAGAAAAATGGAGAGAGTGTCAACCAAAAGGTATGATGCACTTCAACTTGGATCACCACGGCCCCGGCATAAGTTCACGGTCATTTGTGAGGTTGTATGTAAATACCAAGAGATCACCTAAAGCTTAAATGCTCAGCTAAATGAGACAAGTATCTCCAATCTAGAGGTTTCATATGGACACTGGGAAGAACATGGTGGGAAGCAGTGGTCAGGATCCTGGCTCAATGCCCAACTATTGTGCAAAGAGCTATGAGAACAAATACAGAAAGAATCTTGACTGTTATAGTTATGAAATAGGAATTCAAGTTCTGTGTCTACTTCTCCTCACTTCTGTATAATACCGTATCAGGCCTATATCAGAGGTAACAAGAAAGGAAATGCAAACATAAAGGGATAAGGGAGACAAAAATCAACACATAGACTCTTCTCACTGCTCTTGAGAGATGAGGAAGAATGGGAAGCCAGAGCTGGGAGAGACCTGTAAGATCCTCTTTCTTGTCCACTCACTTCAGAGATAGGAGTGAGGCCCAGGAATGAGGAATACAAAGGTCCTGGGTCTTCAGAAGTCTCTTCCTGCCTCTGACCTGGGAGATCTACCCACATCTCCCCTGGTTGGGATGATGGAAAGAGATAGGCTCTTTTTAACAGAGCACTGAAGTTTGTGGCAGGGTCCTAGTTGTAGGGCTCAAGTTCACCATGAGAGGTCTGGAATGTGTCTAGGGCAGGCTGAATATGAGTATCAAAAGGAGACCAACTCCCAAAGGAAGCAAACTCTGTTCAGAGTCAACAGAAAGTCAGCATTCTGTGGAAACTAGTCCTCAGTCCAGTGGAGGCTGGAAATTCCTTCTCTGTCCTCAATAGTCTCTGCTTCTCTCTCTCTCTCTCTCTCTCTCTCTCTCTCTCTCTCTCTCTCTCTCTCTCTCTCTCTCTCTCTCTCTCTCTCCTTCCTACTACTGTCATACACACTGACTCTGTATATGTTGCTCATAAAACTTACAATTTCAACCTTCAGCTCAGGAGGCCAAAGTAAGTCACTCTGTCCTTGGGGATGTTACTGTACTTTCTCAATATCCCAACTGTCTGACAGCCTGACCCTGAGCCCCGACAAAGACCCCAGCCAAATGTCCTGCCCTTGGGTATATGCATGTCTCTTTATTGCTGTGATTCCTGCTGAGCTTTCTATTGGGCCGTGTGCTATAGAAACATTTAGCATGTATTTACAGAATAAATATGTGAAGAAACCCAAGACAGACAACTGAGAATCAAGACTTACAGAAACCAAAAGGAAACAGTGTTCTCTGTTCCACAGGGTTTCAGCCTTCTGAAGTGTTGCTTCACAATTCCTAATGTGGCTGAAGGGAGATAGGCCTGATCTGTACTGAGTAGTCCCCATAACCTTGAAAAAGTTGTTCACCCTCCAAGCCTCCGTGCTGTCAACTCCAGTAGGGGGGAAGCCCTCTGATCATAGGGCTGCTGGGAAAAATCAAATAAATGACTCATGGGAAAGAGCCATGTAAACTGTTACAGAGAACAACGTGATGTCATCGTTGCCATGATTAGGGGAGGATGAAGTAGAGATCCAGGGATGGGGCGTGTGAGCCTAACAACCCTGGAAAGTTCACTATGGCTGAGGGCCACTGGGGCTGACTGATGAGCCTGCTGCTCTCAGCCCTGGAGCATGGAATCATTAAGATAAAGGGCACAGGGCCAGTCTGGGAGCAGGGCTCTGTGCATAACCATGGTGGGAATGGGCGAGGAAACCCTGGCACCTTAGGATCAGAGCTTTCTGGAAAAGGAGCTGCAGGTGCACCCAAGAAACCCACAGCATGGCTTCCCAGAAGCATACTTTTGAATATTCTAGAAACGACTCTGGTCCAAGACCTGCCCATAAGTGCCAAAAGAGTTGAGAGGGTGGTGAGGTGGGGGCTGTCAGTGAGTGCTACCATTATTCAGAGACTGATGACAGCAAGAGTACTCATTCATGTTTGTGATTACTTGTTAAATATGCATGTAAGTGCCAACTACGTGCTGGCTCTGGGTTACAGGCTGGGCCACTCCTGCTTTCATCCCTTCATTCACCAATCCAGCAATAACCAGTGTTTACTGAACTCTCCTTATTTGCCAGGTAGATCTAGTAGTGAGAGAGGCATATGTAACCCTGTTCATATTAAAGTATACTTAAGTGGGAACAAAGAGAACATGTTATAAGTCACGTTTACCAGAGGAAATAAAAGTAGGGGTAGAGAAAAATGTTAGCAGTGAGTAAGAGACTGGGTGGATCTGCATAGGCAACTGGAAAGGACTCTACAATATGGTGAAATACTAGGGAAAGCTCAAAGAACAAGAACTCAGCTGTAGCAAAGGATTTAGGTGCTTTGTAAGATGAGAATTCTACTAGGGAAACGCCAGTGCTCCTGTGGCTTTGGTCCTTTATAAGAGACAGATTTATTTGCATGTGTGCCTGTGTCCACCTTTCCTCATTTCCTTTCACTTCCTCCTCTCTTCCCTTCACAGTGATAGTACCCTGTATTGGCTGGTGCCATGAAAACAGGGATTAATGGGAACTTCCTTGAAGGGATGCTGCGATCTCTATTGAAATGTGCATCCTTCTTGAGTAGTATTTCCACATGTTAGAAGCATGCAAGTGATACCTGAAATGAAGTGATATTTGTGGTAGAATCATCTATAGAACTACAAGTCACCTAAAAGTCAGCAATAGAGATGTGATAAAAAAAGATAGACTTCTAGAAACAGAGATTATGCAGCTATTAGTGTGTTTGCAAGTTGTGGTCAGAGAGTGAACTGCAAAGAAACAATTACATCCACTCAGAAGGGACCACATCATGGAAGGACACTGATACAATACAGCAAGGCACATGCATGGTCCAGCTGTAGTGTTAAAACCTGAAGGAACTGGGGCTGGAGAGATGGCTTGGAGGTTAAAAGCACTGACTGCTCTTCTACAGGTCCTGAGTTCAGTTCCCAGCAACCACATGGCAGCTCATAACCACCTGTAATGGAATCTTATGCCTTCTTCTGGTGTGTCTGAAGATGGCTAGGATACGGTGTACTCATATACAAAAAATAAACAAATAATTCCTTTTAAAAAAAACTCTGAAGGAATGAGAAATAGAAAACTTAGACAAAGTCATCTCTGAAGATGGTGCCAAAGGGAAGCATACAGGTCTAGGTGAATTTGTGGGAAGATTTTAGTGCTTGGGGTCCATGGTAGCTCCACAGTTATTCATTATATTCTTTATAAATAAAATGAACAAGCAAAGACAAAATAAAGTCTTCCATTGCATGCAGCAGATGTGCTGACAAAATATTGTTTTCAAATACATACATACATATATATATATATTCACCAAAGATAAATAAGAAAATAATATACTGAAATAATAATTATTATTGAATTTTTATATGTTTATACTTCTCCATTTCCTCAATAAATTCATTCTGGCTATTTAACGAGAGAGAGAGAGAGAAAGAGAGAGAGAGAGAGCGCTAATCCTAAGGCCTTCCACAAATTTTTCCAAGGAAGCAAAGGAATGGTTCAAGTATTGTGGTAGAGGGAAGTGTACGCCTTAAGAGCCAAGAAGTCAAAGGAAAGAAGGCCCAGACCCCACAGTCTCCTTCAGCAACATCTACCAAGGACCTGAGGACCTCTCACTGTGTCCACCTTCCAACAACGCCACCATGGGAGCTTAGAGAACATTGAACAGTCAAGCTACTACAGTGCCACCTTCAGTATCCAGGACAGAGGAATCTGCTTAGAGAGGCACATAGAGAAATGAATTGATTAGCCAACCAACCAGGCTGTCGATCCTGCTTGGGTTAAGGTCTTTATTTTTTATTTTTTGAGTGGAGAAATGAAAGCTACAAAGATTCTGTGGGGTAACTGAGGTTGTTTTAAACTGCCAGGTTAGGGGGTTTAGATTATACCCAGCATGGGACACTGGTGGGGTCAAAAGGGACTATGGAGGTCAGAATATGGAGAGGTTGGTCTCTGAACTGTGAAGAGGGTGAATGAGGAAAATGTGTCCTGGGGATAAAGTAACCCCAACAGAGTCTTACCCAGGCCTGCCCTTCCCACAATGTGGAGCCACCAAAGTTAAGACAGCTTTTTTCTAGTATCTAGCTAGCGGCCTCTTGCTACTCAAAATAAGCCAGAAGGGCTAATCTGGCTTTTCAAAGCAATAAGGATGACACCTAGGCCCCTACTTGTTATCCTTTCTTCCTATTTTCAATGTTCAGAACCCTGTTGTTACCTTCCCTGATCCAGAAGCAGTCAAGTGGGCAAGGTTACTGAGACAGGGATAGCGTGGCCATTCATAGGTCAGACTCCCTTGGCCCACAGATCCTGGGGAGCCACAGAAGAGTCTGTGTGTTTTAGTGGCTAAAACCGATGCCACATAGCATGTGCTTCTTTGGCCAAGAATGCTTTTGGTTTTCCTCAGCTCTGCATGGTTTGGTAATATGCCTATGACAACTTGGGCTGGCTGGTGGTAGCAGCAGTGGTGGAGAAGGGTCTCCTGGGTGTTGGTCTATACAGAACTCTGGTAAGAAATGGAACTAGGAGATAGAGGCACATTCTCAGGTCAGGCTGCCCATTTAGATTCTATGGGCCCCTTGTCCATATTTATCTTCATATGTCTGAGGGCTCTAGGCTTTCCTAGAAGAAGGCTAAGTTTACTGAATGACAAACACACCAGCTATTCATCTGTGGAGTGCTTAGAACACAGCTGAAGCTCTACTGAGAACATTATGCTCATTTTTTTTTAAATCTTATGACTCAGAACTGCTGATATCCCACTGTACAGCTAAGAAACTGCGGCACAGACAGACAACCCAAGGTCATGCTTTTAGGGTGACTGGAGAGACTACAGCTTCCTGATTATGAAGCCATCCATGTGTGTCTTAGTGAGTGTATGTGTGTGTGTGTGTGTGTGTGTCTATCTATCTGTCTGTCTGTCTGTCTGTCTGCCTGCCTGCCTATCTGTGCGTCTGTGTTGGGGCTGGCTGTATGTGGCCTGGGCGGGCATCTGTACAGCTGTCAGGAGTTAGGCAGGGCTCTGAGCCACATCTGACTTTGCCATGCTCTCTGCTATGGCTGCCACAGCAATCCCACCATGGAAGCTCTTTATGCCTCTGTCCTCTGAAGCAGAAACAGCCCTGTTCCTCTTCAGGCAAGCAGGCCAGCAGGCAGCACTGCTGGGGGCCTGGCTCAGTTTATTTTCGGCAACCAAGGAGGCCCTGTGGCATTTAATTAATTCCACTCCCACTGTAAACACCAATAAACATTGGGCTCCAAAGGCAGAAGCATGTCTTGTCCAATCTCCCCTCCCTCTGCATGTTGCCACCGTGTAAGGGACTTGCTGTGGTAAGAACATATGCACCTAAGTGCCTGTTCCAAGGGTCTCGGTATCTTCTCTCAGGATATATACCTAGAAATGGTCTCCTCATTCCCTACTCTGACCCTGTGGAGTCTGTCTCAGTCAAGCCTCAACAACTACAGACTGGACTCCTGCAAGAACATTGACAAAGAAGCAGGGTCTCTGGTCTCCTCTCTATGCACTGGCCTGCCTTCCTTGTAGGGGTAAAATGCAGGTCAGTGTGATGGCTGTTTTAGACAGTCTGTGACTTTTCCACAAACATGGAGGTGTTGGTGTCTGTAGCTCTGAGCTGAGCACTGAACAGAGAGCTCACTTGCAGAAGCAGTCACCTATGATAGCCTCCATGCTCTGGGTTCCAGTGCTAGCTCCACAGTCACAGGCTCCGGACTGAGTATTAATAATTGTAAAGGGCAGCAGGGGTCATATAGATTTTTAGATTAGGCCATCAGGAAAAGGCCATGTGTAGGTTGAGGAAGTCAAGAGAGCCTAAGAAAGGAGGCTCCTGGGGTCAAAGCAGAAGCTGCATATCTGGGTGAGCAGGTAAGGGTCCACAGAGGGAGCCAATGACCATGGGAACTGGGAAAAGGGTCTAGAAAAGCTGGTCATTCCAGCACTGTGCAGGTCCCATTATAGACACACTAATGTATGATTTTGGGGGTGTCAGTGAGAAGGTAAGCTTTCAGCAAGAGTGAGGGTTTTTTTTGAAAACTTAAAAAGACAAGACACTTTAGTATCCCCATGCTTATGATGATGTATCTACCTCTTTACAGCATCCCTACAGTCCACTTCCCCCCATTCCCCAGGATGGAGTAGAGGAGATGAAGGTTTAGACTGATCTACCTGGACCAAGGTTGTACCACATCAGAGCATCAGAATCAAGATTAGACCCCATGTCATTGCTCTTCCTGAGCCCTTGACATTGCCTTAGTTCTTTAGCTCAAAGAACTGTTGTTGCCTTAGCTTGTTTTCTAGTGCTGTGAGAAAGACCAAGACCAAATGCAATTTGAGCAAGAATGATTTTATTTGGCTTACACATCCCTATTGCAGCCCATCATTGAGGGAAGCAAGGTAGGAACTCAGGCAGGGTGGGAAGCTGGAGGAAGGAACTAAAGCCAAGACCTAGGAGGAACGCTGCCTCTGCCCTGCTCTCCCTGGCTTCGCTCAGCCTGCTTCTTATACACCGGAAAGCCAGGTCACTGATCGCACTGACGACAGTCATTAACCAGGAAAGTGCTCCACAGGCTTGTCTATGGGCCTGATGGAGGCACTTTCTTGTTTGACATTCCCCTTTCCCAGATGATTTTGGCTTCTTTTAAGTTGACAAAGCAAACAAACCCCCAAACAAAACAAAACAAAACTGATCTACCCAGAGTGACTGGTCTACTAGGCTTGGTGCTCAAGTTCATTAACAGTTATGGTGATATGTGGGTCTGCATTCTGCTTAACCACAGGGCGTGGCCTCTGGAGAGGCAAAATGTAGGAATTTGGTTATGTTTATCTGCTGGGCTTCAGGGAAGTGGAGACACCACTCAGGATGGGAAAATGCAATCTGAGATGTGGGAAGGCTGTAGCTGGGGTTCCCAGACCCCAAGGCACCCAATCGTTCATGAGGTGCCACACAGAGGAGTAGAGGTGAAGTGTTGGGGGTCGTGGGCTGGGCACTACCAAACTCAGAGACATTTATGTGCTGCTGAGTCACAAGGAGTTGGGAGCACAGTCAGGGGTGGGTGGAGGGAAGGGGCGTGGTCTGGAGAATGGTGCCAACCCTGGGTTTGGGGAAATGGGAGCTCCAGCTTTGCTCATTGGTGAAGGTCCTTAGCTTGGTGGCAGTTATGGCTGGGAATGCAGATGGGCCTTCTACAGGTAATTTAGGCAGCTCTGTAGGTAAAGGCCTGCTCCATGCCTGCCAAGGTGGTTCTCAATGAAAAACACAGTCTTTAGTTCTAATCTGTTTATTTGTTGTTTGTTGTGGAAAATGGATGTGTAAGTGGAAAATGGATGTGTACCATAACAACTTCTCAGGGTGAACTCAAGCCTTTTGCAGGGAGAGATGTCTAGAAAGGGAAGTTTATTGGCTAAACCCTCAGGGCCTCTAGGAACCTTATTAGCATGGAGAACTCTGCTCTGGGCCTATGTGACCACGGGTCACATTTCCTAATGTGGGAAGTATGGTACATTCCAGCTCAGGAATTTGACAGGGAGCTGGGAGGAACCTACCAACTCAGGTGTGCACCCACCGAGTTTCTGGGGTCTCAACCCACTCTACCCACCAAACTTTCTGGCATGGTTTACTGTCCCACAGTGATACTTTCAATTCTATTGAAACTCAAACACGTTGATAAGAAGATAAACACAAAGGGTCAGGAATAGAAAAGCTAACAGAAACAGGAGCAGACAGTGATGGGGGAGGGGGGAATGTGACCTTGGGTCTGGAAGCCTAAGATATGGAAGGCTGCATCTTCTGATTCCTTCTTTGTGGTCCTGGAGGAACCAGGAACCTGAAGACTTTGGTTGTATCCCATCCCCAGGACATCTGTGTGGCTAATCAGATCCAGAATAAACAAATGCTTTAGGGGATATCTGGAGTCTTCACCCAAATAAAACACATTTATAACCCTTGTTTTCCAACTACAAGGGGACAGATGCTCACAGGGGTGACAAATGTAAAGCTACTGCTTCATCTCCATGATTCCCACTTCGATGCGTAAGTGTCACTGGCTTAATTTGTATTTAGCAAGTTGCTCGTATTGTTCATTTTAGTGAAAGTAAAAACTACACACAAAGCATTTGGGAAGTGTACACCTCATGCAACTGTCTGGGAGGCTCAGAAATTACTAAGTTAGTACTTCTCACTTTCTGGGGAGTTTGGGAGAAGTTAAACTTGAGGGCTTAGAAGGGATCACTGTGTCAGTCTCCCAGAGCTGGTAGGAGGATGACCTGTGACTTAAGACTGACAGCTCTGGATCAGTGCTTGGGATGGTTATGCAATGCGAAGCTGCAGAAACGCCAGCCTCTTGGTGTTCCATTGTAGGGTGATCTGCCAACTGTCTGTCTCTTCATCTTTTGTGCCCCTGTAGAATGACTTCCACAATCCTGCTGGAAATGGATGTCGTCATTGATTTCCTATAGCCAGTGAGATGTGATTGGAAACGGAGCCAGTTGCTTCTGGGTGACTGTGGGGAAGGCATCAGATCCATCCTCTTTCCCTTTCCATTTTCTCCACAGTGAATGTTCTAAGGTCCACTGATGAATTGTGACAGTCACACAGTACATTGCAAAAAATAAGCCTTTGTCTTTTGAACTTATTAAGAGTTTGAGGGGTGGTCATTTCAGCAGCACACCCAACTATCTAAACATTTACTTCCTGGGCCCACATGACTGCTGGGGGTGCCCAGAGCCACACAGATGTCTGGCTTGTCTCAATCCCTCTAGCTCAGTATGTTGTATACATCACCTTCTTCACATGACAGCCACAGATAAGGTTCAAGAACTCTGTGGACTGGTCACCTCATCGCTCTGGCATCAACTCTCATCAACTCTTGCTTCATCTTCAAAGCTCCAGTCAGACCAAAGTTATTTCAGCTATTCTAAGGAACCGTGCGTCACTGCTCTTCTAGAGCTTTAGACATCTTGTTCCCATGCCTAAAATACTCACTTGTCCTCCTCACTTAACCAAGTCTGTCAGTTTTCACCTTATCCTACCTCCAGCCCAGGTGTGGTGGCACCGCAGACCTCCACTCTTTAACAGTTTCCATCTCTGCATGGTGTATGTTTTGTTGGCTTATATTCATTCCCCCTTTAGGCTGCTCACTCCCAGAGAGTAAGGCCTTTGTCTATTTTGTCCATTAGAACCTCCAGTTCCTGTCATTGTGTCTACCACGTGGGAACTGTGGAGCACTGCTGAATGAATGGACAGTGAGATTCTCCATATGTGAGCCCTCTGATGGAGGGAGGCAACAGTGTCTTAACAAAGCAGGACAGTTTCCGTGCACAACTTTCCCAAATCTCTGCTTGATGGGAAAAGCAAGAAAGTTTGTGGTGATAAATGGAGGCCTTTAAAGTGGCTCAGTGGCCGAGACACTTGGAGGGCAGCAGCCTGGGCCTCCTGGGGAGCTAATGGTTTTCAGGAGCAGTTTGGGAGGGAGTCCTGCAGTAGTTGAAACAAAACTTAACCTCACCCGGCCCCTCTGTCCAGAGCGCTTGGCTGAGGTACTGCTCAAAGGAGCTTAATGAATTATGTCCATGTTGCCCCCTGATAAATGACAGTCTCATGCTCCATTACCGAACGCTGGTTGTAATATTTAATCAAAGTCTAGTTTTATGCATCAGTTGGTTTTGCAAATAATATTTATGGGTCTGGAATGCCTTCAACCTTCAGGCATACAGCCGAAGAGGATCTTTGTTCTTCAGCTACTGGACAAGAGCAGGAGAAAGTGAGAGAAAGAATGCAATCACGCTGTTGCCTGGGCCAGACCTTCCTCCCGATGTTAGAGAAGTCAGACTGGACACCAATCAGATCCTTCACACCCAGAACCATTCTTAGATCCAAATCTGTGTTCTATTTATCATCCAACATTTTAGTTCAAATTCAATTTGTCACCGAACTCACCCTCCTCCAGGGAGCTCTCCATGACCAACCTAGGCAGGTTGTCTTCTGAGGGATCCTTGCTCTGACCCACAGGGGGCATTTATATTACTTTGTGTCTTAGGTGATTTCCCCCGTACTACTCTTGTAGGCTTCCCTGGGGCCAGGCAGAGGTTTCTACTCTCTTCTCTCTCCCTTTCCAAGCTTCTGATACTTCACTGGATTAATGAAAGCACTGAGGCTAGAGATTAGAGCATCTGGACTCTGTCCACAGAGGAACTCTAAATATTATTAGTCTACTTCTATGGTCGACCATTCACTTGTCCCCATGCTCCCTATATCTCAGTGGCTATACCATTCCATATGCCTGGGAGTATCTGAGAATCCCTCCTCCACCTCTGTAAATCACTCATTCATCTATACATACATCCATTTGTCCATCTATCTGTTTGTCCATCTACCCATTAATTTATTCATTCTTCATTCTCACATCCAATTAACCACAAGTAACAACTGCAAAGTGTTATAAGCTTATTCAGTACTTGGGCCTAAGATGGACTCTGGGGATAAACAGTTGTGAAGAAGCCAACATACGTGGGACTTTGCTTTCCACGCACTTCAAATGATTTCTCCTGTCCACTCACAAAGAACATATTCTTGATCTAGAGCCTTCTCATCTCTACATGCTCCTACCTGGTCCTCCGCCTCGAGCATCTTCATGCCATCTTATAGATGTTGCATGATGTTGAGTGGATGGTGTGGGAAGAGATGAGAGCTCTGGGTGACAGATTAGGGAGGCTGTGTTACAGAGCCCCCATGAGAGCCGCCCTAGCCTTTCTCAGTGTTTTCCAAGGTAAAATGGATTGAAGCCTACACTCCACTCTGGAAAGATGACTCAGTGGGTGAAGTGAGGACTACCGGTCAGATCCCCAGAACCCACATAAAAGCCGAATGGGCATGGTGGCCCACCTGTAGTTCCAGGTACCCGGAGGAGGAGGCAAAGAATTCATGGCTTGCTGGACTAGATGAACTAATGAGTCCTGAGTTCAATAAGAGCCTTGCCTGAAGCGGAAACTTAAGGGTTCTTTGGAAAGCTGATTGGACTTGTTTTTTTCTGAGACAGGGTTTCTCTGTGTAACCCTGGCTATCCTAGAACTCACTCTGTAGACCAGGCTGACCTTGAACTCAGAAATCCACCTGCCTCTGCCTCCCAAGTACTGGGATTAAAGGTGTGTTCCACCACTGCCTGGCTGGACTTTTATTTTGCCAGGGCAAACATGTGAAGGAGTGTTTTCCTGAAGTGGACACAGGTGAAGGACTAAGACAGACTCTCGAAGGAATGTTTAGCTGAAGCAGACAAAGGAGAAATAATGTTCTGCTAAAGCAAGGACATGAAAGGACACGTGATGAAGGATTCTTTGCTAACAACATGCATGTATTAGTGCACCTTGCACATGTAATTGAGCTGTATTTGTTGGGACTCCATAGAGAGAAATGCACCAAAAACTTCTGGTGGTGTGCTGCAGTTTCTTGCTGCTTTCATGGACTGGGGCTGATGGGCAGAGTGATGTCAGCTGAGACAGGTGCAAGTGCTGAGGCGAGCCATGTGGATGTTTAGAAAGAGTGTAAATAGGATGTGGTGAACAGTGATGGAGGCAGAGCTAGGCTTGCTTATAGAGCTAGCTGTGCAACACTTGTGGGTCTCACATCTTCACTGAGAGGCACAGCATTCTGGCATTCCTGCTGACCCCTCCTGCTGACTTGTGCTGAGGCTGAGGCCTGGCTGTTTCTGCTAGGCCATGTCACTGCTGTTGCTAACCTGACTCTACTGAACTGGACTGCTGGTGTAGCCATGGAGTGTTTGTGAGTGGACTGAGCTGCTGCTGCTAACCTATGAATTGGACTGCTGATTTCCAGACAACACAGAAGGGAGTTGCTACAAAGAACCTTTCTAAACAGGTCCACTTCCCCTGTATCCTTTCTTTCTCATTACCTCTGGTGGGCTAAAAGTAGGTTAAAGTGTTTAAGAACCATCATTTAAACGTTTTTGAAAAAAACTGAAGTCACACTTGCTTCATATATAAGGTGCAGAATGATAGAGGAAGACACTGGACTCCACACGTGCACACACACACACACATACACACACACTTGACCATGCTTACATTCATGCACAACCCTTTAAAAACAACTCTGTTCTACTGTGGAGGCTCGTAAGTAAAAGCTCGACAGGTTGAGCCCCCTAATTACATTAGCGCACTCCTTCCAAGTCTCAAGCAGCAGCTGCTATTTCTTTTTTATTTTTCTTATTTTTTCCAAGATTTATTTTTATTTATGTGTATGTGTCTATGTGAGTAAATGCCACGTGTGTGGTAGGTACCTGTGGAAGCCAGAAGAGGGCATTGGATTCCCTAGAACTAGAATTTCAGGTGGTTGTGAGTTACTGGAAATGGGTTCTGGGTGTGGAATTTACAGTCCTCTGGAAGATCAACAAGCATTCTTAGTCACTGAGCTCTCTGTCCAGCCCCAGTAGTTGTTATTTATGCTAGGCTCATTCTGCAACATAGAATCTGGGGCTTTGAGAGGCTAAATGGTTTGCCCAAGGTCATACACTTGCAAGTGTAGAAATGCAATTCTGTAGGTAAGACTGACCCTGGAGCGCCCTGCCCACATCTTAGTCTTGACATTCTACTATCTCTTTCTGATAATGACGAGGTGCACTCTTTATGACTAATTTTATCTGCAGCTTTGAATGGAATAGAGCTGGAGAGTTGTGACTCAGTTCCTCCTAAATTAGGCCCAAGACCTTTCTTGTTGGGAGAGGTCATAAGACTCAAATCTCAGACTCTTCCAAAGTACTTTCAGCCCTGGGTGGCTTCCACTGACCTAAGCATTTTAACCAACTGCTGAATGCCATGGCTTCCAGCCCCATGGAACCCTGGAAGAACTACCTGCCTCCCACGGGTGCAGGAGAACAGTGAAGAAAGCCTGCTCACAGAGCGACAGGCTATTTCTGTCTCTCAGAGTCTGGAGCACCCCCTCCTCAAGCAGCCCTGGGTGCTCCTTGCCAGTCTCCCTTCTCATTAGGTTTTCTCTGACAACCTGAGGATTTACAATGTGAAATGTTTCCATTTCCCTGACATGATGCCTCTGCATCAAAGCGCCTGTGCCTGCCCTCTGAAGCCTGGGATGAAGGTGACTTCGAGAGGGAGACAAATGAATCACTGGGCTGACGCCCATCCCTTCCTTTCCCCATAATACATCTGTTTATTATTGAACAGGGCCTTGCACAGTTCTGTGATGAATGGCCTTCTCCGCCATCGTCCTGTCCCCAGACGGCTGCGAGGCTGGAACGTCTTCCAGGAGCATCTGCTTTTGATCTCTAGTCCTTTTAAATCTTGGGTTAAAATCTTAGTCCCGTCAGATGGGTCTACAAAGTAGCTTCTAGCAGTAAAGAAGTAACCTTGGCATGACCATCTGGGTCCTCTCTAGAGGGACCATGGGATTCCCTTACTCAGTTTGAGAGTAGAGCAGGGCCACTACCCAGAGGGGTGTCCCACTCTGTCTGTTCCCAAGATAGTTCTCATTTGCAGGTACAGCAGCCTAAGAATGCTGGGAGGTGAGGAGGGAGCCTCAGGACATCCTCCCCACAAGATGCTTGCTGCCCTCCACAGCAAGGCCTGTGGCTCCCAGCCTGAAGCAGTCAGACACCTGCCACTGTTTCCTTTTATCTCTATCCAGGTCACCTCTGGAATGTCACTTTCTTTGGGAAAATTGCTCTTGACCACTTCTAAACTGTGTACAACAGTGACTGCTACCTGTTCGCCAAACCCATATCCTCTTCCTCTGGGGCAGGCAGCCTCCCTGGCAGGTGAACAAGGCCGCATGACTCAGGCTGGCTTAGAGAACAGAAGCTCCTTCCAAGCCTGCCCCTAAGGCCCTCTCTAGTATGATCCATGCTATTTTGCTGGGATCTCTGCTCATGGCTAGGCCTCTAGGATTTCCCTGGTCCACCACAAACACCACACTAGGGCCGCAAAGCCACTGAATATGGATGTCTGTTGTCATGACATTTAGTGTTGTCTAAAGCTTGGTTCCCGAGGCACATAGTTCTCTAGACCCTGCTCAGTATCTCTGTTGTCATTCCATTCTCTGGAGTAAATAGCAGGATATCTGTCTCTCCCTTACACAGGGGAGAGAAGCCATGTCTCCTCTTCCCCATAGAAAATGTGAACCTAGGAATACAGCACCTGGAATACAGAGAGAATCCAATGCACACCTACTGTGTGTTAGCCTAGGTATCACAACTGTACTCCTGAATTTCAGGCAACTGCCAAGTATGAAGTTGGAAGCCTGATTTAGAACTTGGCTCTGCTGTACAGAAGCCAAGAACTTCTCTCCAAATCTCTAAGCTTCAGTTGTTCTTCTTTGTCCCTGGAACAGAGAGTGTTCTTACATTCAGGGTTTAGGGAACACAGTCAATGTCATGTTAACAACAAGAACTTGAACCTGAGAGGGTTGGGGGACAGATGGGTCCTTAGAGGTGATAAATCCAGTGTGCATTATCCCTAGACAGATTGTGAAGGGTGTAAGGCCAGCATTACCAGGAGACTGTCAAAACAAGACCCTGAAAGGTTAAGCTACTAGGTCAAAGATACACAGCCACTAAGCCTTGGTGACTATAACTGAAGACACAGCGGGAAGACCACCCTCTGAGTCTCTGGGATCCTGGACTAGCATTTCCCCTGGGTGAAGCTTCTCTGTCTCTGGGACATGGCTATGAAGACACACAGTTCTACCAGCTGGGCAAGCTGGTGCATGACCTTTACCCTCATCAGGCCTTAGCTTTGTAAATTAAGAACACAAAATTCACTTCTGAATGTCTCTACAGTTGAAATGGATTTAAAAATTTGTGAACATGCTTAGCATGGAGTCATCCCCAAATTAAACCAGCCGCCTTGGTTCTCTGGGCTTCCCCCACCACACCTTTACTTTTCCTTTCTTTTAAAAAAAAGGGTCTTGTACATTCTAGGTTGGACTTAAAATCGCTTATATAGTACAGGGTGACCTTGATTTCTTGAATGTTGCGATTAGGGAATTAGAGGAATGCACTGCCATATCTGGTTTTTTTAGTGCTAGAGATTGAGCTCAGGGCCTTGATCATACTAGACAAGTGCTCTGCCAACTTGGCTACATCTCCTATAGGATTTTTATTACCTGGATGTTATTAACTTGTTCAGTGTTAATAGCTGTGTCCCCCTTTCTCTTTGTGACTCAATAGCCTGCTGTGATAGTCAAAGGAAGTATGGATGCCATTCTGACTTTCAAACTGTAGGCTGAGCTATATCTGTGAGTTGTTAATAGCTGCTAGTAGTTTTAATAATAGTTTGGTAGCTATTTAAAGTACTAGAAGGGTCAACCACAGAGCTGGGTCATAGGACCAGTTGGGTAGCAATTACAGACATGCTGTGGAGAATATAATAGCAGGGAGGGTGACCAACATCTAGCACTGCCTCTGATGTGGTAGTGGTAGTGGCTGGTGTGGTCACTGAGGTGGCAGTTACTGTAGAACTGGTTATAGTGACAGGCTAGAGGCAGCAGCAATGACAGAAGTCATCGCTATACTAAAACCATACTGGCCCCTTGCTGTTTCTTTGCTTCCAGACAAAACCGATTTGGCTCTAGCCCATAACAAATACTAACAGTCCCCAGTGTGTCCAGAAGTGAGTGCCATATTCTCAGGATACCATTGTGGGACTGTGTACTCACAAATGGACAAAGGGTCAGTTGGAAGTATGAAGTTGGAAGCCTGATTTAGACCTTGGCTCTGCTGTACAGAAGCCAAGAACTTCTCTCCATGCCTCTGGTATACCAAAGGAACACCTCCAGGAGCCTAAGCAACGCTAGTTCTTTCTTCCACAGTTCCTGAACACCCATTCAATAAGTATTTATTGGAGGCCTTTCTTTAATGGGTCCTGAAGGAGAACAATATGATGTCCACCTGGAGGAGTCATGTGCACATCTTTGTTGTGGAAAGTAGGCAGCTCCAGGGATGATCCCACCCTCACCTGGACCAGCATGGAGTAGTAACTGGACTTCCCTCATCCAACAGATCATTTTAGAGTTTTCCACAGAGACCCATAGGAGATGGTGGTAAAAAGCCATTGTAAAATCCCAGTCCTGGCTCAGTATGACCTCGAGTGAGGCGCTTACTCTCTGCTTTGATTTGCAGAATGAGGATATTCACAGTGCTCAGTCTGCTGGTTTTCTGTGAGAACTAAAGGGATTACTACTATAAGTGATGTAATTAATGCTGGGCACACATGCCACGGGAATGCCAGCTGTAAGGATGCTGGGGATCGTGTTAGCATTGGCCACACTGCAAGCAGTTCCTCCACAGTACTTGTTTCATCAGGTGGCAGTTGATAAATAAATGTCAGGTAGGAACTACTGCTGTGAGCAATACTTCAGACAGCAGAGACAGTGGACAGCAAAAGCTACTACTGTTCAGGTTCCTATGTGGTCTTTTCTGGATACCGGATAAAGGTTTGGATGGAGGGAGAAGTAAACTGGTACTACCTGGGTCAAAGGGATGATGACAGTGGCAGAAATATGCTTTGATGTATCCAGAAAGATAAGGGACAAATGTGGCTGGGATGGAGTGGAGGGTGTGGTGGGGTGGGTGAGGAGCGGAGCGGGGTGAAGGAGCTGGAGGCTGATTATGTAGGCCTTTCAAGCGGAGGGTTTTGCTGGTGGTCAAGGTGGAAGCTCATGGAGGAAGCATGAGTTGACTGTGGTTTGAGGGAAGGTTCCAGGTGCCGTGGAAAGTAGGGAATCAGAGCTGGGAATGTAACATACAAGAATAGTTCAGGCTACATATCCCATGCAAGTGGGGATGGCAGCTTGGGTCATAGAAGTGAAAACAGTAGAATCCCACCTGTGTTCTAAGTATGGGGACAGTTTGGTTTGCATGTGAAGTATTGCAAGGAAGGTGACATTCCAGGGTGGGTCTCAGGCTTCTGGACTGAAAAGCTGGTAGAATGGAGCTGGCCAGGCTGAGTCAGGCCAGGCACAGTGACGGGGAGAATGATCCCTTTGGTTTTGAAGTCATTAAGTCTGATGTGGACATTTGCTACTCAAGCGGAGAGTCTACCCATGTGATAAGTGAGACTGGAAAGTTCATACAAAGGAATTTGAGACTGTTGATAGCAGTGTAGAGTCCTTGGTGAAGAGACAGACTATGACGAAGTGCAGAAAGACAAGAAGAGGCCTGAAGCCCAAGCCTGGGACCGTACAAAGTTTGGAGGTCAGGGAGAAAGGGGAACTGGCAAGGAACTGGACACTCACCAGTTGAGATGTGAGATACATGGAGAAAGTGGCCATTCTGGATGGCAAATGTTTTGAGATACAGTATACTGTTTGGTCAACGAAGACTGGACAAGAAAATGAGCAGAGGCTGCACATTTTGAATGAATGGGAAAGAGGCAATAGCAGCTAATTTGGAGGAAAAGGAAGTTGTCACTGGAAAGGCAGTTGCCTACAGGTCCAGCAAGTGAAGCAGCAGGCATGAACCCAGGCTGCAGTTTAAAGCCTGAGGAAGTGTAATCTGACGAGCAAGGCTTTTAAATTTTTACGAGGGCATCCACAGGCAGAGGAGGGGAAAGAGGCAAGTTGGCAGGAACTGATTTATATGCACTAGGCAACCTCACAGATGGGGCCACGGACTCTGGGCACCAGGCAGAAGCCACCCTGAGGTCAGCAGTGGGACAGTTCTATCAAGGCCAGACATAACATCCATAACATTGTCTGGCCAGATGGCTCCTCAGCTGATGGACAAGTCTCACCACCCCCTCCCTCAGTTACCAAGAGGAACAGATAAAGTTACAGGCTTTCTTATTGCTTTCTGCTTCCCATTCCAATTCAGTTGGCTATATATGCAATATACATTTAAGTAATTTATTCACACACACATATGTATGTGTGTGTGTGTGTGTGTGTGTGTGTGTGTGTGTGTGTGTACAAATAGTCTTTTTAAAGCAATTTGGGTGCTGGAGAGGTTTCTCAGTAGTTAAGGACACTTATTGTTCTTGTAGGGGACCTGACGTTGATTCCTAGTACATACATGATGGTACCAAACTGTTTATAATTACAGTTCCAGAACATCTTCTGACTTCTATGGGTAACACACACACACACACACACACACACACACACACACACACATACACACGGTACACATATGTACAAGCAAGCAATGCACCCATACACATAAAATAAAAATAAAGCTAAAAAACCACCCCTGCACCTTACTTTACTCTATGGGTGACTGTTATTCTTAGTCTAGCTCTAGTTTTCTGAGGGGTGGGAGTAGGTGATGTGACACCCTCTGATGGTAATGCACTTCTGGAATCAGTCCTGACAATGAAGCCTTCCTTTGTCTCCTACAAGCAGGTTGATGACGACTGACCGGTATGGCCTCCTTCAGGTTTTGTCTCCTGGGTGATCTCTTTTCAGGATGTCCCTGCTCACCTCCACTCTCACCAAGGTGGGTTCGGTTCCCTGCACCACTGTGATCCTAGACTGTCCCTTTGTGTTCTTTAGCCCTGGCAAGCTTGCTGACAGTCCTCTACATGACGCTTGAGAGGAGGCCCTCACCCTCTCTGGCAATGCAGATATCTTAATAAAGGCTATTCTCTGCCTTCTTAGAGCTGTTCCAGGGGTGAAGAAAAAGTCCGAGAAAAGTCTCTATGTAGAGAATAGGAGCTCTGGCGTGTATGTGAACTTCCAATGTTCTATGAGGCCTCACCTTGTTGGAGTTGTTATAGGAATTTGGATTTGGTGATGGGATTTTCAAAAGATGGTTTTGCGAAGTAGTGATCTTCCAGGCCTGGAGTAATTCATAATGGACGAATGATCTCTAAAACCCCAGTTGTATGTAACCTACACTACCTATGCACCCTTTGAGGACGAACTGTGTTCTTCCTTGTACCTCATATCAGCCAACATTCATTCATTTGCTTCTTTCTTCAGTCACTCAAATGTATTGGATGCTTAGAAAATGGCAGCCGCTGTTCTGCGTGCCAAGGACACAATATAAGTGGTGCTGGGTGTAAGGACAGTGGAAATTGATAACAGGGGTACTCAGGGGTCCAGAGTTGAGAGGAAAGCTGCCTTGGCTCACATCCTGGTTTTAACATTTAACAGTGTGATCCTGGGCTTAGGTTAGTGAACATTGTGCCCCATTTTCTATCTACTGAGATGGAATGGAACTAGGTCACTTGGTTTCTATATGAGGCTCTCACAGTGTCTTGAACAATGCTTGATTCAGAACACGAGTTCAGTTATTTTAGCGATTCATTTTCATTTTCTTTTTCCTTTTTTTTTGTTTGATAAGAAAATGGACAGTTTTATGTGTGGAAGGTCAGGTAACACAGATCATTTTCCAGTTCGGAACCCTAAATTACACTGGCATGAGGCTACTGCACTGCGTCCTTCTTAGCTTCGGCTGTTCTTAAGCATGGACTTTATTCAGTGATGATAGATCCCATAAAGAACACTAGAGTAGGATATGGAAACAGAACGTGACCAGGGTGAGTTACTGAGGCAAGGTGACAGGAGGTGTCTGGGGTATGAGAGCTGGGCAGAGGGCTTGGGACGCTCTGAGCAGACGGGAGTAAACAATGTGGCTTCAATGGAGGGAGTGGTCTCATGGGGGAAGTGTAGTGTGGACTCCACAGGGAAAGCATGCCTTCCTGTTCTAATTGCAGGTGTCTATAACTCTTAGACCATTCTGTGAGAGGCAGCAGTGTGGACTCTCAACATCCTGCTGCCAGGAACTCAGAGAGCCCAAGCAAACCTTGGGGTGATTTGACATTTCAGGGCCACTGTGATGGTTGTTTTTTGTCAACTGGATACAAACCTGCAATGTCTGGGAAAAGCACCTTGGAGGCACAATGAGTTTTCTCACTATGTAATAATAGTGGGTGGGCCCAAGCCAACCAAGGGTGCCATCTCTAGGTAGGTGGCCCTGAGTTGCATAAGAAAGCAGGCTGAGAAAGTCATGAGGAGCAAGCAAGTAACCAGCACTCCTCCATTGCCTCAGATCCTGCCTCCAGGTGTCTAGCTGGGGTTCCTGTCCTGGCTACCCTCAGTGATGGACTGTGACCCCAGAGTTGTAAGCTGAAACAAACCCTTTGCATCCCAACTCTCGTTGGGTTGTGGTATTTTACCTCAGTGACTGAGCCTAAGACAGAGTTGGAGAGCTCACTTGCTCACCAATTCCCTCCATCACTGCTTGGGAACTCACCTGGAGTCTTACTTGCTCTGACTCTTGCAGCCTGCAGCAGGGTTTACAGATCTACTTCCAGCAGACAGAGAAAGCTCCCAGAATAAGAAGAGGATCTGGATTTGAGGTCAGCACACATTGAGAGGTTAAAGGTGACAGAATAGGGGTGGCACACCCAAGTCAGCCATCCACTCATGTATTTGAGGACCACCAGATTATATGGTTATACATCACCATGAAATAAAGCCAGTGCTAGGAGACAAACAACTGATGTCAAATCAAGTGCTCACTAGTAGTAATCTTGCTTTGTTTCAGTGTAAGAGCAATCGGAGCTTCAGTCCTTTCACTACATGTGACTTCTCTCTCAGTTCTGTCCTTTAGACATATTATTGATGTTTGCCATGCTTAGAAAATATGTAGAAGCCATGATGACATCAAACCAATGCTCAGACCATGAGCACCCCAGAAGCAAATTCCTACCCCAGATGGTGGGCACTATTCTACATCAAAAGCTGTTAGTCAATTTTTCCTGCTTGCAGACTTATGAATGGAAATGTACAATGTGCATTTTATCTTATATTTAAAAAAACTTTCATTATCATATTAGTGATTGATTTATAAGTAATGCATGCAACTGTAGTTAGCCTTATCTTTCCCTGAGTTAATATAGCACAAATTATTTAACTATTTTACTATTGTTGTGCTGTGGTAGTCTGATTGAGAACTTCCGTAGGCATATATACTTGAATGCTTGATCCCAAGTCAGTGGAACTGTTAGGGGAGGATTAGGAGGTGTGCACATTTTAGTGAAGGTATGGCACTGTGGCAGGCTTTGAGATTTCCAAAGCTTGTGTTCTATTTTTCTGACCTCTGCTTGTGGATCAGATGTAAGGTCTTAGCTACTGCTCTAGTGCCATACCTGCCCACCTGCTGTCACCCTCCCCACTATGATGGCCATGGACTCTCATCCTTTGAAACTGCAAGATCTCTTTTTAAATTACCATGGTTGGGTGTCTTATCACATCAATAGAAAGGTAACTAAGACACAGGATTTGTGGGTAATTTGCACCTTTAGAGGTAATGAGGTTGTACTGGCTGGTTTTGTGTGTCAACTTGACACAGGCTGGATTTATCACAGAGTAAGGAGCTTCAGTTGGGGAGGTGCCTCCATGAGATCCAGCTGTGGGGCATTTTCTCAATTAGTGATCAAGTGGGGAGGCCCCATTGTGGGTGGTACCACCTCTGGGCTGGTATTCTTGGGTTCTATAAGAGAGCAGGCTGAGCAAGCCAGGGGTGCAAGCCAGTAAGGAACATCTCTCCATGGCCTCTGCATCAGTTCCTGCTTCCTAACCTGCTTGAGTTCCAGTCCTGACTTCCTTTTGTGATGAACAGCAATGCAGAAGTGTAAGCTGAATAAACCCTTTCCTCCCCAACTTGCTTCTTGGTCATGATGTTTGTGCAGGAATAGAAACCCTGACTAAGACAGAGGTTAAATAATTTTTGGGTATTCTGTTGGTGATGACTCATGCCTTTGGACACCCAGGCGGAAGACTGTGTTTAGCTTTGATCACCCTTATGTTTTCAGATGCAGTTGTGTCTCTTTGAGTCCTGCAGCACTAGGGGAGCATTGTTCAAAGAGTATCATGAAAACGCACAGGGCATTTTCAGTAGCAGGGTGCAGAAGCCAGGAACAAAGCATGCGGCTGCAGAGTTGTCCATGGTGTGTCTGTCACTCCTCCTAGTGTGCTGCATAGCACTGGTGCATGTTCTACAGTGAGTGCTAAGGACACAAGTGAGGTTCAGATGACATGCCCTCCCTGAAGGCATCAGTCAGACATAACCACAAACCACTGAGATTCCACATCGGCAACACTCAGGAGAAAGAGCTCAGCCAATGCACAGTAGGAACCAGACTGCTGGCCTCCTGCCTGTCCACCCACCAGTTAGTTCACCCGGCTTTGGCTCCTATATGATGAGCTATCTCAAGGTATTTGTCAAAGGGGTCTTTTGATATACAGAAATCAGTTCTGTCGTCCACAAAGATGGATCTGACACTTGCCCAGGGACTGTCTAGGAGAGGGAGAAAGACATTTTCCCAGTTTGACCTGCATTCTAACTGTGAAAGATGAGCCAGAAAGTACAAATGGCCGGATTGATCCACTTGGCTCCTGTCTCTCCACTTGGAAATTCACTGTACCATCTCCCTTCTCTGCAGCTGCTGTGATATGCACAGCCTTGTGTCTGGTCCCTCTGTGCGGCACTGAGTAGTGTGTGGGCTTTTCTGCAGAGCAGCAAGTAGCACACACATCTCCAAGTTCAACAACCTCATGGTTGGCAGTAGGTGCCAGGGACTGGCTGTCCCTGCCCACCTCCCTTCCTGCTGAGCACAGAAAGGCTCCTTGTCAGGGAGGAGCTGGTGCAGCCGCCTCTGTGTCTCACTTCCCCAAGGACCAGGTGTTTTGCTCTGCAGCAAACCAGGGCTGTTCTGGAACTTGCTCTGTTCAATCTCTGTCACCCCGTTCATCACCCAGGTTTGGCTGTAGAGCCCAAGGTGGCAGGAGATGGAGTTCACTCCTCATTTATTTTCAACATGCCCCTCTGGGAGGGTGGGTTAAGTCTTTTGGAATGGCAGTGACAGAAAGCCCCTGAGGGATCTGCTAGGGTTCTTGAGACCTGTGGAGCAGAGATTTCTTTGGGTTCATAGTTAGGAGAGAGGGACTAGAATGGAGCGGGCACAGACCGTGCCTCTGGCTCCTACAAGCCTGAAGGCCAGAGCCCTGTGTCCATCTGACTTCCCCTAGATAACATGCTGTACCACTTGTAATTGCCCCCACCAGTGCAAGGGAGGCAGACTTTGTAACTCCACCCCAGACAGCAGGCCTCATTCCAATGATAGCTGTCAGGGGCATGGTGCCCAGCACTGGGCTGCACAGGCTTGTACTGTGATTTTTCGTCCCCAAACCACAGGCTGTCCCTATATCTGTCAAGTGTGATCTCTCTTGGGCCCCTGCTGGCCCCTCCAAACAAGCTATCTTTATAAAACGCAATGACTGCCCTTCATATATTAAAATAACACCTTTCCAGGAAGGCCCTCACGTCAGGGCCACCGTACAAAGACACATTCACAGGCTGGCAGAGGGAAGCCAGTGGAGGCTTGGCCTGGGGCCCAGAGGGAAGAGAGGATAGGGAGCCGGAGGCTTTGGGGTTACAGACAAGAGGGTGAGTTAGGGAAGGCAGCAGTAGGGGCTGTGGAAGCCCAAGGCTAACAAAGAAACTCTGGGTCCAAAGGAAGCTGCACTGCCCATTCCCCATTCTTGGGACAGGCTGGATCAGTCTACAACCTAGGCACGGCACTCTTTAGTCTCTAATGCCAAGGCCAAAAGTGTCAGGTCTCACTCTAGGCTCATGTCACTGCTCTGAAAGGAAGGTTGGGGCAGAGTAAACCTCAGACCACACCAGGCCCAAAGCTCCCAGTCTGTGGGGCCACCGAGGTCAGGCTTCAGCCTGTCTACCTCTTGCTCACAGGCTGAGTTCATCCTCTCAGAGGCCCCTTCCCCTCAAAGTATTGAGAAGCTGAGCTGGGATCAGGTGTGCCTGGTTCTATCCTCTCACTTTGTGGGATAAACTCCATTACTCTTAGTGTCAGAGCATGACAACTAAACAGAAAGTCAAGTCACAAAGATTAAACAAGATAGCCACAGCAAGTGGACCTGCATAAGCAGACAAGGCCAGCTTTCTCTCCATGTAGGCCTGGACTTCTAAATGAGTAGAGATATGTAAGTCAATTCCCAGAGAGCCCTATCTAATTAACAGGGTTGAACAAACAATGTAGAGGATGTAGTTACTTCTAAATAAAGTCTCTGAGGCATCAGAGCAAATACAAACTGAGTCACTATTATATGGTGGGCTGTGTGCTAGACCCAAGGATGTGCCGCACACAGTGGAACAAATCCCCAGCTCTTGATCTTACAGTGCACTGTGCATGCTGGGGTAGGTGAGAGAGCAAACAGAGTAAGCTTTTGTAGTGTGTTGACAGCTTAAAGTGCAAACGGGGAAAGGAAAGAGTGAGGCAGGAGCACAGGGTTACAGTTTCTTGTGGAGAGGTCATCCAGCAGCAACACCGGAAGGAATGAAGGCATGCAGATGAGCTGTCTGTGCAGATGAGCTTGCTGTCTGTGCCCACTGTGAGGGAGGCAAGGCGAAGGCATAGGGAGAGGCCAGAGCAAAAACAACCGTCTTTCGGGAAGATGGCATCAGCGCATCTGAGACAGACTGGGAGCCAGGAGGAGATGATCAGGGAGGATGGCGTCGTCGCTCATCGGTTGGTTAGTGCCTCATAGGTTATTGTACAGGTATTTCTTGGGATAACACAGAAGGCTCAACCTGAAACATGGCCTTTTGAGGTGCAGAGGAATTTACTGCACCAAGGAGCAGGGAAGATAAAAGCCATGTCCAGGCAAGGAGACGGGATGGGTGGGGAAGGGGAGGGGGGAGGGGTGTAGTGCCTCCCATAGGTAGAGCACCTAGAAGGATTTTCTTGGTAAAAGTTTTACTCTAACTCTTTTAGGCGAGGTGAGGCCACTAGGTTAAAAAAAAAAAAAACAACCAAAAACAAATAAACAAACAAAAAAACCTGGTGTGGGTGTTTGTTTTGTATTACTTCTTGCCCCAAGTCTCACACCCTGCATCATCTGGGCAATTCATCTTTTTCCCCACAAGCACACAGACATAGACTCTCTCTCTCTCTCTCTCTCTCTCTCTCTCTCTCTCTCTCTCTCTCACACACACACACACACACACACATACACACACACACACACAGAGAGAGAGAGAGACAGAGAGACAGAGAGACAGAGACAGAGACAGAGAGATAGAGAGAGAACTGACCATAATCTTCTTCAGAAGTTGTTGATGAAAAACACTTAATCGATATCCCCTACAAACCACAACCTAACCCTGCCACCAGGAGAAAGAAAATCTGCCATCAGAAAGTAGCTGAAGTCCACTTTCATGCTAGAAGAGGTTTCCGTCACCATCCACCCTGTCCGGATGGTCTGTGCCAGTTTCACACGGCGGGGCTGACACACGTGTGGAGGAGGCCACTACAGAAGCCTCAACTGCCCAGGATGGCTAGAAACAGACACAGCTTCTGGTTCCCCAGGTGGCCTCTAGGAATCTCTGAGCCTGCCTGCTCTGGCCCTCCCACCAGTTAAAGTCACCACCCTGTCACTTAGATGCCACTAGGGTGCTAATGAGTTGTGATTAGAGCTGGGGTGAGGCCCCCTTCCCACCGACCTCAGGTGACTGAACTTTGCTTTAGAGGTGGAGAAAGGAAAAGATCCTGAGAACTGAAGGCTTAAGATGCAAGTTCAGGAGACTTCCCGGCAGTGGGCAGTCAGGAGAGGTGAATGCTCTGCACCTCTGCACGGGGCCTGAGGTTGGCCTGAGAGAGCCAACCCTGCTGGTGATGTGCCCTCTCACCCAACAGCAAGCCACACTTTAGAAAGCCAGAGAACACTAAAGGTCTACAGGTTCCTGGTAGCGTGACCTTAATTTTCACAGTACGTTCAGTACTAAGCTAAATCACTTTCATGATTGTTAATGTTTTGATCCACAAATATTAATTTGCTAGATTATAGATGCTGCTCCAGGACCCTGGAGGGTGTTAAAATGCATATGCCCTTTATGACACTGGCCAATTTCCAAATTCCAACTCTAAATTGAATTTGTATCAAAGTTTTTGATAAAGAAATGAGATGGATTTAGACTTCTTTAAACAGTTTGTTCCTTGATTCATTTATCCATACAGCCCCTCTTTCTATGTCTTTCCTGCATTAGACACCTATATGTCTCCTTTGTCGTAGGAGGAGGTTCTCCACATATTCATTGGCAAGTGGCAGCTAAGTTGCTGGCTATATCATGAGCTGGACCCAGCCAGGCTCCCCTTGAACCGACCTCATTATTGTACTGGTCCACTAGGATATAATCTTATTTCTATCTGATTTTCTGTTCCAGGTCCATGGATATACTATGGCTCTCTGCAGAACAAGTGTCCTCGGGCCTCCAACTGACATAAAGAAAGCCCAGACTTAGCTCTTTACGGACACCCATGATACATATCTGGAACAGCAGGCAACCTGAATGACATCTTGGGGAGTCACAAGCCAGAAGGGCACAAAAGCTCTGCCAAGGCCAAGGCCACCGAGGCACTGTCGAGAGCTCCTCTATCACCATCATGCTAGTTGTGAGAAAACTGCTACCTGAAGAGAGGGTATCTGTCTTCCTGGAACTCTACCCATGAATCTTGGGAGCTCTAAGATTTGTGATCACAGTGAGCAGGAGTAAACTCAGGCAGGCGGTGAGTGGCCATAACGACAAACATTGGCGAGGGTTGACAGGACAATGCAACCCCCCCCCCCATCCTGCATAAGTAAAGGATGGTATATGCCTCAGCTGCAAGTAGTATAAGGTCAGAATGTAGCCTTCAGATCTCAGAAGTGCCTCGCCAAAGCTCTGCCCTCCAGTAATGACCCGCATCCAGTGAATTCCACATTTGGTGATGGACCCAGGTAATTGTAACGAATAGCTTTTCTCAGAGGAAATTCCCTAGCACTGCATCTTGGCTTGACTCTTCCCTTAGCTCTGTGCAAATTGCTTTCTCCTGAAACATGTGCCCAGCACTTTTGTGGATGCTTCTGGGACAACTTGCCTGCGACCCTTGGAAAGCTCACAAAACAGTGTATGAAGAACTATTACTGGAAGGTAAGATGGAGAAGCCGGCAAAGACCTCCCTGCTCTTCAAGTTCCAGAGTTTAAAACCTACTAGGGCATTATGATCACAGTCCCCAGTTAGATGTGATATTCCTACCACAGGACTGGCTGCTCTTGCAGGAGTTCAGGAAGAAGGTAAGGTTATGACTGGCAGGACCCTGGCACCACACGGTCTCCCAGGCAGTTAGAGGACTCTGCATGCCATCCGTAGGCACTGCATTTCCTTATTATTTCTAGGTGAAGAAACTGACCACTGGAGAGCTTCACACTGCCCAGATCCTGGGGACTAAATGTGAAAGTGCATGGGTCAAATGGAAATTTTGATCAAAAGTCTGACATTGAATTTCCCTCAGTATTGACCCCCAACTCAAAAGTCCAGTCCATCCATGGACCTATCCTATTAAAACCCTGTGTTTTCTAAATGGAGAAGATAAAATCCAATTTTCTTCTCATATCCACAGAGCAGGCTAGGCCATAAATCAGCTTATGTCAGAGGTAGCATCCAAGCCAGCCCTGAGCAAGACCCAGGCTTGTCGGGAGTTCAGGTTAAGTCTGCACTTTTGTCTCAGTAAAATTAGCTAACCTTGACCCCGCTATCATCATCCTGCTCTCTGAATCCAAACACTGCCTTTTCAGAAGAAAGGGAGGCAGACATGGGTAGGAGTGGGTGCCAAGGAGCAAGAAGACCAGCAAGAAGGGCTCTATTCAACCTTTTATCCATCATCAAGCCCCTTCATTAGGATAGCTGTGCCGTCTGTCCCATAACATTTACAGACGATCATAAAAGGGAGGGTAATGACTGCAATTACAACTGAAGGGCTGGTTTAATGAATATTAAACAGCTTTGAACATCAAAGTGTGGATCTGAGTGGAAACCTAATACCTTAGCCCCTTCCATCCTGGGAGGGGGCAAGGCAGATGGCCTGGCCTTCCGCAGGGCTGTCAGACACAATTTGCAAGAGTCACCAAGTGGCACTTTGAACAAGTCCTTCTGCCTGGAGGCTGGTCCAAGAAATAAAGGGATCTGCCATTATCTTCTCTGCAGCAATCAGCAGGAGCCAGGGCCCCCAAAAGGAAGTTGGAGGCCAGGAGGGGCAGACAGGCTCCCTTCACTGCCATAGGTTAGTCCCCACTCTCTTGACATCCCCCATTCATCAGGAAAGTCCAAGAGCACTACAGAACACGGCCTCTGCACTCAAGGCGTATGAGGTCTAACACAGGCACTAACGTATGGACAGGTAATCCTGACACTGATCCAAGACGCTTGTAGGAGGTGAATTTATGAGGAAGGGTGGTCCAGCCTAATACAAGAGCTCAAATAACTGAAAGGTTGGGATTCCAACGAACACAGGGCCTCAGTAGGAAGACCGACATATAAGCAACCTTAAGGTACATGTCTAATCAAAATCATTCAGCCTAAGGGGCAGCTGGGGCTTCTTGGAAGATCTGGGAAGCCTTCATGGAGGAGGTGAACCTTGGGCCTGAACATTTGAGAAGCTTTCCTTAGTGAAGAGGGAGTGGGGCGACTAAGAAAAAGGCTGTCTCTCTTTCTCATCAACCCTCTTTCTCCTGATCAGTTCGCTCATTTTTTTCCCTTTCCAGCACAGCTGTCACCTGGTCAGGTCCTCGTGGTAGCCCTGCCGATAGATGTTCATAAACCATGACGCCAAGCAAGCCTCACACAGCAGCATCTTCCATGATGGTCCTATCCCACAGGCTGTTTCCAAGAACTCACTGAGGCAGAGCGACTGAGCTGGCCGCATTCCCAAGGACACCTGGGATCCCGTCCCTCCGAGATATCACTTCTGGTGACGAGTCAATTTCATTTAGCTTTCTAAAAATTTGGCTTGTTTTATGTGTATGGTTGTTTTCCCAGCATGTATGTATGTGCATCATGTGTGTTCCTGGTGCCCACGAAAGCCAGAAGAGGTGTTGAATCCCCTGGAACTGGAGTTACAGACCATTGTCAGTTGATTTGTGGGTGACAGGAACTGAACCGAGATCCTTTCTGCAAGAGCAGCTAGTGTTTTTAACCACTGAGTCATTTCTCTAGAGCTCCCTCCCAAATTTAACTATTAAAATAGCCATATGGCTAGTAGCTTCTGAACTGCACAGCACAAGTCAAGTCAGTTTATTCTGGTCTTTCTACTGACCTGAAACACCATCCTTTCTTGTGTCTCATTCTGCTCTGCTGTTAGAGGTGAAACCTCCTCTAGTGCTTCCTCTGGCTGCAGGATCTACGGTGTGTAATGTTGTCTATCTGTGTCTGTCTCACCTTCCAGAAGACTGATGGCTGTGGAGGACACCCTTAGAGGCTGTTCATCACATAACCCATGTCTTCTGTCCCCCTGTGCCTAGGAACTTCTACACCTCCTCCCCTGAAGGCAGCTCTGCACACACCCCTAAACCTGGAGGTCCCCTGCACACCTCTAAATCCATGGTTCTGTATACTGTTCAAGCTCTGTCTTCCCCAGAGATCCTCTGGTAGTGCCTCTGGGAAAACATGGCAAGAAATGTTGGGATTGTATCTGAGGACAGGGGATCCTTGCAGGGGGAAGCCTTGTTCTTAAAGGTTAGTTTTCCCTGCACCCTGCACAGAGCTGAACAGAGAGAGAGGGTTGGAAGGCACTGGGAACCCTTGAGGGTACAGTTGCAACTGTTAACACTACCTTTCCAAGGAGCTTCCTAGGGTTTCCTGGCTAGGGCCAGTCAGGGGCTAGTGCAGGGTGGGTTCCAAGCAGTCTGCAGTCGGGTGGAGAGAGTTCCTGCCCCAACCCTCAAGGGGACGCACATGCCTCTCATTACCATAAGTGAGAATGGCTGCTAATTCCTACATTAGGCTAAAAACTTAACACCCAGTAAATATTTATTGATCTCATGCACCTCTATTTAACCCACACTGGCCTGGGCTACAGGATCAGCCTTATAGTCAGGCAGGCACCCACTGGGCATGCCCAGTGGGCCAGGCCCTGTGTGATGCAGTGCTTCCATAGAACTGAAGAAGAGAGGAAGGCTATGCTCCACAATGCTACCTAAACCAGCATGAGGCCCGCACAGGAAGCGGTGACAGTGTGCACTAGAGGAACTGCTGTTTGTGGCAGGGAAATGAGAGGTCAGGCCTGGGAGGCCACTAGCTGAGAAAGCAGTGTACGGGAAGAGGAGCCTGGGCAGCTGTGCTGATCTTCAGGCCAGCTGGGGACTTACCTCCACCATTAATCCAAAGGACTCCCTATCTCACCAGCCCTCGCAGCACAAATGCTCCCCTCTGTGCCATCCCTGTCAACTGAAACATTCAGTTCAATGTATTCTAACATAACAGAAGCTGGTCCATGAATCCCAGGACTGTCCGGCAGACACAATAGTCTCCCTGGGTCTTCCCTTGAAGATGCTTATAGCCAAAGGGAGAAGTGAGGGTGAAACTCTGTTAGCAGAAACTGGAGTGGGGCAGTGGGGTTACAGCAGCAGGTTGAATGATTCACTGGAAGAAAGGTCAGGTTGAACAGAAAAAGGGTATGCATCCAGATTATACCTGGAGAACAGCAGCTCCTCAAGATACGTGTGCTAAAACTAAGCCGAATTCCTTCATTTTTCTTAAAGGATACAAGACTGGGTCTAGTTGGGGGTGTTTTTCAGATGAGCAAAGCAATGGGAAGCCAACTTCAGAGCAGCAGGCTTAAAGGTGGGAGTGGAGTGGGGGGGAGGGGATACAGGAGGAAGAGGATGGTAATCAGACATCTGAAGGATCTTTGAGTTTGACCTGACTGAGATGTGGGAAGAGGAAGTGTGATTCCCATCCCTTACACCATAGCAGAAATAAAAATGTATCGGTGTCTGTTATCTGAGTGTGACCACTGGCTGGGCCTCCGCTCAAAGGAAATCTCCATTTCATATCCTTCCCTTAACCCCACGGCTCTCGGGGCTGTCAGCCCCCTGGTTTGCCTCTGCACACCTGTCTCCCCTGCTTCCTCTCCCATTCTCTTCCCCCTTTCCTGTGCTCTCTCCCCCAGCCAGACTTTGTCACTCTGGTTCATGGTATGAGAAGATGCACACAGGCACATGTGAACCAGTGAAGGAGGGAAGGGTGTATAAGAAAAAGGGGAAAGGCTTTCCTTTGGGGTGAATATTACTCAGGATTTTACCAGTCCCTACCCTCCACACCTGCCAGTCCCAGCCTGGCAAGCCAGGTGCTCTTGTCTTCAGAGGCTGCCTCAGCACGGCTGCTTCTAAATTTTCTGTGCCAAAAAACAAACAAAAGGTGGCTGAGATGTAGGCCTGACTTATCATGGGGCCAGGATGGCTGGAATCAGAATCTAGACCTCCTGGCCACGAGGGGCTGAGCATTTCTCATTCCCATGGCCACCTCAGCACTGACTGGGGTCCCAGGAAAGGAAAACAAATGGTGTGCCTGGCACTGGACTCAGTGCTTTAGGAGATACATTGAAGAAACACAGCCCATTTAGCCTTACTAACAACCCTGTGAGATGAACTAGTTTTTTGCTCACTTTATAGAAGCAATGCTCAGAGAGGTTAAGGAACTTTCTGAAGATCAACAGCAAAGACATCTTACAGCTAGGCTCGATCCAGGACACTGAAGTGTCCACACTTCACAGTGTGGAAGGATCCACACTGAAGTAATGGCTTCTGAGAATGTAGGAGTTCTGACTGCATTGTGGAGTTTGCTTACACCCCGATCTCATCCCTACTATCTCCTGCTAGGGACTCAATGTGGCAGAGCTCTGTAAATTCTGCCCTTGTGGGGACTGACTTGTTCCCAACTCCCAGCCTCTCTATGCTGTAGCCTGCTTGGTAGCAGCCTGGCTGTGAGCTGTCAGCCGGCTGTCAGCCACACCACAGGAAAAGTGGGATTTCTCTACAGCTGCCCCCGAGGTTCAAAGGAACAGGGGCCCAGGATCTTGGCTGGGATGGCCTGTATTATGACAGGTCCGGGAACCTTAAAAGCAAAAGACAGCTTAATAGCACAGCAAAGAAAACACAAGTCCCTCAGCCTGGCTCTTGGGAGCCAGAGCCCAGTGGGGGGACCTGCCAACACCAATCTCTTGTGCTGTCCATCCCCATCTGGCATGAGGCACAAAGTGACCAAAGAGAACACAGAGCTTGTCCAGCTTTGGGCCTGGCCACTGACAGTTGTGGTCTCAGCTCTGGAGCAGGCTGGGAGTCTCTGCCCGCTCACAATGGACAGCCCATGTGAACCCCAGCCTGTTGCTGGCATGAGGAGGGGGCGTCTGGCTCCAATAACATGCATGTTCCAAGCACAAAAGTGGGGCTGTTCACACAGGATGCTGTAACCTCCAGCAGCTGGGGCTGTGGGCCGGGCTGCCTTGGCAGATACACTTGCATGCTTATTAGAAACACTTTCTTTCATGACCGGGCATTTGTTCATTAGCTGGGTGGAGCTACTAATAGGGCTCTTTACAAGCAAAGCTTATGGTGACCAGATCTGTTCTCCAGCACTCCAGCCACTGAGGAGATGAGATATTAAACCACGAGCAGGCTCTGTCCAGGCTGCGGATCCCTTATCTGAGGTGCTTGGACCAGAAGCATTTGGGAGTTGGGAGGCTGTGTTAAATTTTGGCATATTGCTTATGTACAATGAGGTTTTAGGGAGGCTGGGACCTCAGTCTGAAAGTGAAAGTCCTGTATGTTTCATATATATCTTGATATATATGTAGTTTCTTACACACCTTGATCTAGATGTACATGTGTATGTATTTTTATACCACACACACACACACACACACACACACACACACACACATACACACGCACACATCTATATCCTGAAGAAATTTTATACATTATTTAAAATAATTTTGCACATGAAACAAAGTTTCATGGCATGGAATTTTCCACTTGGGAGCCTCATGTCAACGATAAAAAACCAATTTCAGATTTTTGGAGCATGTGAGATTTCAGGCTAAAAATGCTTAAGCAGGGATCTCTGAGACGGCTGAGCAGCGTTGCCTGCGTTACACGCCTACCAGACACCTTTCACATTCTTTTTCATTCCTTTTAACAGATGGAGAAACAGGCCCAGATATAGGTCTGGACTGGAAGTCACCCTGTTAGCACGGCAGGGGAGTGGGGTAGGGTGCGGGGTCCTGACTTGACCTGGTCTGTGTGGATTTCAGGCCTGGCCCCTTTTCCATTTCACCACAACATTAGGAGTAGGTAGCTAAGGGCTAGTGCAGTCATGTAAGTTCTCATTCTTCATCTGTCCAACAGAGGAGAATCCCCAGGCCTCTGGGGAACCCAAGAAAAACTGAGAGCAAGGAGGTATTGCTCTAGAAATCAGGGCAGTAGGAATCATCCCGAGAGTTTATGTGACTTTTCTCCTTTTGTGCAATAACTGATCGAAAGTGAGCCCTCGAGGTTTTTGTGCAATGAACTCAGGGACTTCTGTGTTCGCTGGGGGTGGGACATTGTAGACCCTTCCTGGCAAGGCAAATTGGGGTGGCTTGGCAAGTGTGAGACTAGAGAGGTAAGAAATATTACTTCATCTCTCCCCATAAATACTCAGGATTTCTTTTTCTTTTTTATTGAAAAACCCAATAAAAACAAAAACAAAAAGCAAAACAAAGCCAACCTGATAAGTGTTCTCTGCTATGAAACCGTGGAACCTGGGGAATGTCTAAATGTATTTTTATGGTCCCTAAAAATAAGATGCTTTGGTGTGTGTTTACTGTAGTGGGAAGATGCTCACGACACTCAGTGACCTGAACATGGGAGGTTTCCAAATAGCATGAACAGGAATGATCTTGGTTTTCTAAATATGTATTCATTTATATGTGCGTGTATAGGGAGACATAGATTCACATGGGGAAATGTCAAGAAGTATATACATCAAATGTTAACAGTGGTTACTCCACCAGATGGTGGAATTTTATAATCTTTTGTTTATGCCTCTTATAACTATTACATACTGTACAATAATACATACTTGTACAGTTGATTTTGAAGAGGAGAAAAAAGACAAATCATTCTAAGTGGATTACTGACAGGGTGAACTTAGACAAATTAGGAGTCCATGTACAAGATAGGCTCTCTACACATCCCTGAGGCTGCTCTGGTTTAGCTGTACCTCACAGGAGAGCCTGGTTGTCCTAGGTTGGCTTCTGCCCAGCCTCCCATTTTCCCTATCCTCTTTCCCTGCTGCCCCTCCATCCACTTTCCCTCCATCTCCTACCTGTAGCCTTTTTACCTCCAACCCTCTAGACCTTCTCCTCAACCCACAATGAATAAGGAGCCAGCTCTGCCCAAATATCCAAGTGCCACCAGCATCCCAGTGAGGAAGCAGCATTTCCTGTAGGCCATTTGATCTCAGTTCACTAGAAGAAATGTTTTGGCAAGAGGGACAGAGATGTACAAGACAGCCATCCCTGGGACAGCCCTGTACAACTTCAGCTTCTAGAAAATGGGCATAGTCCAGGCCAAGAGAAGAGCCAACATGAGGAAGGTACTTCCTTAAGCTATAGAGCCTTATCTGCTGCCATAGCTTCTAACTTCCTTCTGCAAAGCCTGCCTGCCTTGCAGGCCCTACTGACGGCCCTCAGTTCCCCCTTCCAGAGCTTCTGTTGGGTGTGCACATGCTGTGGTCCTCACTGGAACTTTATGAGAAACGTGTCATTTCTTAGGAAAGGAAATCTGCGTGGAGAGTTTAGGTGACCTGCTTGAGAACAAGAGGCTAGACAATAACCCTAAGCCATCTCTGGGGCTCCAGGAACGGGACTTCCTTAGGAGGCCTATCTTGACTCTCCAGCCTGGACTCCTCTCAGCCCACAGCTCTGTGTTTCCAGGTGGCCTGACTACTATCCACCTAACTGAAGCAGCAATGAGAAGCTGGCAAAGTTCTATGATGACACTGGAAGCAGGAGCACATGTCACTCCAAAAGTTCCAGAACAAGGTGATAACCCTCAGCTATAGAGCTCTGCAGGGAGATTTCACACGTGTGTGTGTGTGTGTGTGTGTGTGTGTGTGTGTGTGTTTGCAAGCACACACATGTCTATTCATTGGGAGCTCGGGGGCCTTCTCTCCCAATCCACAAACCCTGAAATGTAAATAGGTAAACCACAGAGCTTTCTCTCACTATCTTTTCATTTGTGAACTGTTGATTACTTACAAAACCCAGCTACCCCAAACCTAAAGCATACACCACGTTCGCACAGTTCTTTCGCCTGCACATCCAGCTTCCTGGTTGTAGCTCTCCACGTCTATCCAGGAGCATAGCCACCCAGAAGTGGAGCTTGATGAGAAGAGTGACCAAGTGACAAGCTGAAGCCACTGGGATGAGAAGACTCATGAGTCCAGCCCCAAGCTCAGCTTTTCTTCCCTAGGACCAGAATGTAGCTAGGATGCTGGACCACCTTGCCCTGCAGAAAACGCCCGCGCGCCTGGCAGGAGAAGCACGGAAAAGGACTCCAAACTGCCCAGCTTCCTGGAGCAGAGCACACTCTCAGCCAGGACTTTCACAAGGGGAAATATAAGTGTCTGACATAAAACTACTCTGCTTGTAAATCAAATTCATATTCTTTTTAACAGACTTACAAAGTCTTGGTGACAGTTAGATGAGAGAAATCCTCAGTGGGGCACAATACATGGGTGGCATTCTGTTGGGTAAAGTGACTTTCTCTATTGAAGTCACCCTTGGGGAGCCACTTTATACACCCCACCCTCAAAAAACTAGATGCCTCAAAAACTGCTCAGTGCTTGACAGTTATAACTGTGCCTTCCCCACCATGCACCTTTCCTATGACAGAAGGCATCAGATATGAGGAAAGGACGGAGCTGACAGAAAGGCACGGACCTCAGGCAGCAAGTACCTTTCTTCTTAGGAAAAACAAAACAAAACAAAACAAAACAAACACAACTCAAAGATTCACCAAGTCATGGAGACTGCTGGATTCACTTGGGACAACACCTTCTAGTCTGTTCCCTAAACAAGACCTCATTTTGCAAACACTGCCATACATGGATGACATCCATTTGTGTGTCCCATGGTTCCTGTTCCACTGGTGAACATAGTCTCTTGTTACTACCTCATGTCCTCTAGGAAACCACAGCTCCTGAGCAGTCCCCTCCTCCTCTATTGTCTTCCTCCTTCCACCTGTTTCTGTCCCTTAGGATCAGCTACGTAATTTGCAAGTTCTGGAACAAAATGATGAGGAACCCCTAATTTATAAATTATTTCCAGTCTCAAAATGGGGTCTGCCGAGCACAAGATAAGCACAGGCCCTAGGTGGCATTTGCACCTCACATTCAAGCAGCTGGTCCCACTCATTCAGGCCCAGGCTCTGGCTGCACACAGTAGGAGTTACAGGCTATGCTTTTCCTGGAGAGAAGAGTCTGTCTGTACACAGGGCGCAGCCTCAGCGCTCTGGCTTCCTCCGCAGGGCGGTTGGGCTCAATGTGTTTTTTATTCCTTTCCCCAGGCCCAGTTCTTAGCATTTCTTGGAAGAAGTGGGTGAGGGAGACCTGGGGGATAAGAGGCTAGAGGTCACCTAGCAAACAGCCTGCTCTGAACTATACCAAGTGGGCGGGAGCAAGCACCAGGCCTTGCTGAGCCGTTCTCCTCGTTTCTTGCCACAAGATATAAACTAATCTACTTAGTTAGAAAAACATGGTTTATTGCAATCTAAGTAATTTGTATTTCTTTTTCTACCACAAGATGTAAACTAATCTAGTTAGCTAGAGTAAGTTGGTTTAACTGAATTCAGAGTAATTACCCTCCAAAGTAAAGCGATGTGTGTGTTTTTTTGGTTTGCTGGACTTTTTTTTTCCTTTCCAGTATTCAAAAGTTGAGACGTATATGTACTTATGATTAAATAAAAGCCAGCCTTCTTTCAGTTTGTTGGATCTTTGGCCTTTCTGGAGGGTCTCAGCTGCTATCCCAACCACCTGGGACTTCCCGAAAATGCGCTGGAGGTGGCTTGGAAAATCCAGCGCGTGCTCTTGTGGAAAAAAAACATTTGTAACATTTCCTGGAGCAGGAGAGTGCCAACTCATGGGGAGGGGTCGGTGTGTTTTGGGGATGGGGGTAAGGACAGGGCAGCCCCAGGGCTGAAGTGACCTGGGAACCTTGTCTCAGTCACTGTGGTCAGGGGCACTCTCCATGTTCTCAGGGTCAGCATGCCCCAGGAGAAAGCACTTCACACCACGTAGCCAGTCCTATCCCCACAGGACAGGGCCAAGCCAGGCTCAGCAGAGATGACTCATCTGGAACAGTGAAGCTAGGAGGCAGCCCAGGACCTCCAAGGCATTCCCCCTCCTAGAATCTGGGGTGCTTTCCCAGCGGTTCCCAGCAGGGCCAGGCCACCTTTGACACCACGATAGGTTGCTGATCGCCAAGTCCAAGTGTCAGGGCAGCTGCAGACATGGAGGAGCCACTGTCTCACTTTGCTCCTTGTCTGTTGGGTCAGTTCTAGTTTCTGTGACACTGTCTCTCTGCTCCAGGACAGTCTGGTGGATACTTGGGGACAGTAGGTTTGCTCCTGCTATGCCTCCCCTCTCTATGCTAGGCCTCTGTTCTCTGGTTTCTCTGTCCCTCCCCCATCCTCCACCCCAGGGAACAGGCGAGGCTTCCAGAAGTTGTCCTGCTGGAAGTAGTATACTTGGGAATAACCCAAGAGGGACCTGGTCCCTCTACAGAGTCTCATTGTAGGAGGTGAGAATAGGTGACAGGAGACAAACCTTTCCTGCAAGGGCCCTGGGTGAACAAGCAAGGCTTCTATGAATACTCCATTGAACTCAGGTCCTCTGGAAAAGCAACTAGAGTTCTTAGCCAATGAGCCATCTCCACAGCCCACTCCATTTCTTTTCTGCACTGACTGGACCCTAACTGTACTAGGCTGTAGGTGGGATGCTGGACAATCAATAGTGAACTATGTAGGTATGGTCCTCTATGACCAGTGTCTTGGGTCTATACCCAGTGGTTAAGCACAGTTTCTACTAGCAGAGCTCCATTATAGGTCATGCAGGCATGAAAAAAAGCCTACTCCAGGACACGGGTAAACACCTCAAGGTGGGGAGATGTAAACAGGGAGGCCAGTAGGCATATGATGGCAGGCGTGAGCATGCGCTGAGAACAGTGTCTGGTGCACAGCAGATACTCAGTAAACATGTCTTCATACAAAAGGAGTAAGACCCCTGGGCAAAGCTTTGCAGACAGACAAGACATCTTACATAATGACTAGGAGAAGCAGAGGTGGGGTGAGCTGTGCAGGAGAGTGGATGTACTGCCGTCATAGAACTGCCTCAGGAGGCAGGGTCAGCAGAGCGAGCTGGAAAGCTAACGATGCCTTGCTCAAGGATTACACAGCCTGTCAATTGTGGATGCTGGAGCTCAAGTAGGATCCCTGAGGTCCACTCCTACACCTCTAAGCTATCATCCCACAGCAGGTTCAAAACCTCATGGAGAGGATTCGGTTAGACTCCAAGAAGAAAAATGAGGTACAGGAGGCAAGGAAGGATCCTCAGCTAGGTGACTGCAGATACCAAATGCTCCCTCACTTTGGTGAAGCTGAATCAGAGACATGAGGGGGGAAACAGAGCCGGGTATCCATCTTTGGGTATCTGCCCGTGCTGAGTAAGGGAATCCTAATGCTCTGGCTCCTGGGAGCAGTGTAGGATGCAGTCTCCTATGACACAAGGGGCTGATGCCTCTGAGGCTGGACTCCAGGAGCCATGAGTGTATGGTGTGCCTTGTTGCCATTCCTCTTCCCTATCCCCAGGTAGTGACCCCAAGCTGCAGTGCCTGGCTGATAGGTCTCCAGGAGACACCTGTTTTTCATTGCAAGTTCTGAAGGCTCCTGGCAGTGGCTGTGTTTGTTTTGGGGAGGGGTTGGGGGAGGATTCAGTATGGGAGTAAAACACTGTTTCTGCAGGTCTCCAGAGGTTGTTTAGGAGGCCACAGCAGCCTGAAGGAAAAGCAGAGCGGGGCATCCCTGGGAGCATGGCAGATGCTGGGCTGTTTGCCACCAACCAACTCTCCACTAACAGCGGAGCCACAGACTGTGAACAGAGGCACAGCACAGAGGAGAGGAAAATACAGACAGGCCCTTGCAAAAGAGACACGACATCACTGCCTCCCCTTGCAACCATGTCTTCATTTGATCCTCTGTTCATTCATTGAACATTCCATCACTTAATTTAAAAAGTGCCAGCTCCTGCTAGGAGCCCAGGAACCACAGAAGTAAACCGAACATGTTCCTGGGGTTCAGGGGCTCCGAGTGTGCTCCTTGTGTGAGATCACAGAGCAGAGGCTGTTGAAGAGTACTGAGGACTAGAGAGTCTCTGATTACTGAGAACCCTATTTGTCAAGGAGGGCTTTCAGGAGAAGGGCACTTTCTAGAGTCTTAGAAGTAAACTACAGCTGAAAAGCCACGGGACACAAGACACAGGAAGCAGGGAAATTGTGTAGTGACTAAATGGAGAGAAATTCTGTGTGGTCAGAGAAATGCACGGGAAGCTACAGACAACTGGGCATGGTTATATGTGAGACTCTTCACTCCCTTTTCATGTCCTCCTCTCTTCTACTCAAACCTCCTCTGCTCCTTGCTCTCTTGTTCCTATTATTCTTCATATTCACCCAGTTCGACATTCGTCCCTCTCCGGATTCCAGCTATAATGAAGAGGTCCAATCTAGTAAGTTCAGCCACCTCAGGAATCAGTTGAAGCTCTGGGTAGTTCAATGGTTTCACTTAAATATGTGCTATGGAGCAGGTTCAACGATCTCATTTTATAGATGTGATCATAGGTTTTGAGCAGTGATTGGGTCACTTCTTTGGCAGAGCACACTCAGGGTGGTGATCAGGGCCAAGGACTGGGGCAGGTGTCATAAACTGAGTCCAGTATGTGGAACATCAACCACAAGGACTCTGTTGGAAGATCATGGCCAGCAAGGTGTGAAGAGAGTTCCTCGGGTCCATAGTAGGCCTTCTGGGTAGGGTAGGAATCCCTAAATCCACTAGTGATGTGCTAGAGGTGCACACCCAGATGCTTCCCCAGTAGTTTGGAGATTCTGCCAGTGCCTGGTCCAGTGATGGTATAGAGGTATGGAGAAGATAAACTACCATTTGTTCCTCAGAACATTCTTCTAAAGTCTAAGGGGCTAGAAGGCAGCACTGTTGCCTCCCTTTGGCCTCTTTCCATTTGATTCTGAATTTCTGCTAGAAACTATGAGACTAACTGCCCATATGCATGTGCCACAAAGTGGCTGCTTTAGCTAGGACTCTGGGTTCAGTTCTGTGTTTGTGAGGAGTGCCTTTTCCTTTTATACCGCCCAATGAACTCTAGGTACTGTTTATTCATAAAAGAGGTATTATTTCCATTTTGCAGGTGGACAAATTAAGAGTCAGAATCAAGTAACTGACCAGCCAGAGATGTCATTTCACCTCTGAAGGAAGTCAGCTCTCAGGAATGCTGATAAGAATGTCACCTTCCTTCCCTCCCCCATCTCTTGAGCTTGTGTAACTTCCTAGAGTCTCAGGCTCTGGTGCATTATACTGCCTGGACAGTGTAAGTGTTGGCATTCAATACTCCACCAGGTTACACAAAAGCTCAAGGTACTAGGAATCCAGCTAATTGAAGCAGTCCCTGCCCGACCACAGAGCTAGTGCACTGCTCAAGCAGTTCTGCATACAACAAATGCTCACCAGCTGCACGGCAAGTGGATGAACAGGACATAAGTTTCTTATCTGGAGGACTTTCTGCCTGTCGACACTGTGGATGGAACAATAAGACCTATGAGTGTGATGCTTCACTCTGTAAAGCAGCCTCTGGAGGTGGGCGTAGTGTCACTATCCTGAGCTTCAGAGCCAGTGAGGGAAATGCAGAATCAGAATCCAGGTCTGTCTAATTTCAAAGCCAACAGCCTTAACTACTGTGCTCTGCGGAAAGAGATTCTCTGAGCTCTAAGTTCTCTAAGTTAATGCTAGTGACTTGCTAGCATTCTTGTCCCTCCTTTTCCTTCCTCTGAGGCAGGCAAACAGAGACAGTGAGAGCCACATGGAAATATGCAGCCAGATAATCATCTTCAAGACTGGCCACGAGCTAAACTGGGCTGGGGAGAAAGAAGACTGAGCACATCACACCCAACCAGACTCCCTCTCACAGCACTGGCAGCCTGGAGAAACCACAGGCCAGGGTCACTGAGCCAGAGCTTGAGGGAAGGAAACAAATCCAGGAGCTTAAGCTGATCCTCGGATTGGGTTGTGGTTCTTTCTAGATTACCAGGGTCAGAGGGGGCAAGACTGCTCAGACACAAGTGGCCCCAGAAAGCCCAGGCTACTCCTTTCTCCTTCCTTACCTGGAGTGCTCTTGCTGACCCTTGAGGCTGCTTTCTTGTGATTCCCCAGTTGGTCATGCCCTCTGGAGTCTATGACCCTCTAGCTCTGGCCAATCTGTAGTCACTTTGTGCTGTGGTTCTCTGCTTAATTATGAGTCTTCCTAATTAAGCCAGGCATGGTGTTCTCTTTGGGCTTGTAAAATGAATGGGTCAGTAAACAAATGAATGGGTCAGTGAATGTGTGAATGGATAAACAAGCAAATGGACTAATGAAAAGGGAAGCAAATAATCAGTGAAGGTAAGGGTGGCAAAGTGTGTGAAAGAGTGGTTGTCTGGCTGGATGAGTAGATGAACCATGTCTCAGTCCCTACCACAGGGAGCTACCTACCCAAGAAGAATACAAATCTCTTACTACAGGGAACTCCAGAAACGTAGGATGGACAAATCCATCCTGGAAGTTGCCTGGAGCTACAGGCAGAGCCTGGCAGGGTCAGAAGGGAGCAAGGGAGTCGCCACTTTCTATATTTGTGGGAAACCGAGTAAAGAGCATTGGTCCCACTATCGCTTCCCACAGTGGCTTTTGTATGAGCCTCCGTCTTCACAGGTGCAATAGAAGAGGCCTAGGCTGGGCCTCATAATTTGTAAGGACACTTTCATAGAACAGACTCAGAAGATCTCTAAGGAAGTTGGCACCTGGGAATGTTTTCCTCTGACTGGCTCTCCATATCACTCTTTCTAGTACACACCCTAAGTTAAGTGTGCAGGACTAGGTGCCCTGTTCTCAAAAGATGTCTGTAGGGCTTCCTGGGGAGGAGCACTGGGCTAGGAAGCCAGAGAATGGAAATAGATTGAGAAAGTTGAGAGGTTAGGGGGCACTCTGGAACCCAACAATAACTAGCACCCCAGACAGAAACTCCCTTTTGGAGAGAAAGAGTTGTGGGGTGGGGTAGAGACCAGCCAGGGACAGACTGGCATCAGCTCCACCAAGAGTCTCTTCACAGAAAGTTGTTTTAATAGGGAACTATAGTGCCTGACTATAAGTTTTTCTGAGAACCAGGTGACATAATTCATTGCCCCTGCATGTCCCAGAATAGGAGCTCATCAGTGTCTCCAGGACTTCAAGAAGTGGCTGTTAATATCTTCCCTATACCTCAAGGACGGTGACATCCAGAGGGGGAAGAGATGAGCCAAAGGTCACATTGCAAGCCTAAGTTTCTGGGCCCTTTGCTCTCAGGTATAATTGCCAGTAGACCACAGAATAGTCTGGAGACACTGGACTCACTGAAACTCAGGGAGAGCATTTCATTCAAAGAGTGTTTTTTTGCCTACTGGAACCTGGGACCCGGCTCCATACTTGCCTGGTGTGGACAGAGTATAGAGACCTATGCCCCCCTTCATCAGTCATATCCTTTAGTAACTGTAACCAGGTAAGATTATATCTGGACAGACACAGATTTCTAGGAGGTTCTCTGGACTGTGACAGGTAGTAGAGACAACACAAAGTCCCTGTCTGTCCAGGCTCCCAGTAGTCCTCTTTACAGCCATCTAATATATATGTATGTGGAGACTTTTACTAGAGACCTAAGATAACCAGAGTGACAGCAGAGTCTCCTGTTACAGTGTTAGAGTCTCTGGCACTCACTATTGCACATAATAGGTGCAGTGCAGATAGCAAAAGAGATTTGTGGAGATAGTGGCTTTGCAGCACCTCATGATAACAGGTTCTCCAAAATATCTTCACAACATACAAAGAAAATCCAAACAAGCAGGTCAAAGGTGAAGCGGAGTCCCTTGCACCTAGGTGGGTATGAAGAGGACCCCTGGGAGCCTGGAGAGACAGTGACTTTGTGTTTTCTCTATTGTATGTCACAGTACAGAGAACTTTCTAGGAATCTGTGTCTGTCCAGATTAAATCTTCCTTGGCTACTCTTTTCAGTGACTAAAGGACATGACCAATGAAGGTGGCATGGGTCTCTGTACCCTGTCCACACCAGGCAAGTATGGAGTAGGGTCCTAGGTTCCAGAGGAAGTTCTTTCCACAGAGAAGGTGGTCTACTTGCAGAACAGTCTGAGGTGGGACCTTCTGTGTCCTTCATTTAGTTACTGGTGTTCTTCTTTTAAATTAAGACCATGAAAACTGAGAGTAGCAAATATGTACCACACAGCTGTCCCCATGGCCACCTCAATCCTAGTAGCACCTACCTGGGTGTGGGCAGATGTGATAAGAGAAGGACCAGACCAGTCTGTAACAGGCTGGAGCCCTACTCACAGCTAATGGATCAGCTTCTCTCTTAGTTTCCCCACTGACTTGATTCTAGGACAGGAGTTGACCTTATGTCTATCTGTGCACAGTACCACTTTCTGTGCTCCATGTGTATTTTAGTTCCTTCTATCCTAACCTGCTCATGGTGATCTAGTGGCATCCCCAAAGACGGAAAGCATGGCCTTCCAAAGTCTGGTCCCTGCAAGCTGCCAGGACCCTTGAATAGAGGCGTCACTGAAACCATCTTTTACCTAAGGGATTGCAACTGGGCTCCGGTATGAGGCTACTCACATCTTTAATGGCAATGTCACAACTCTGCTTCACTTGTGGGCTTCAGCCTATGATGCTTCTCCTCTGAGTGTAAGTCAAATGCTCAGGACCAAGGACAATCTAGACAATAAATCCTGATTCAGCTTGTATATGTTAAGAGTTGTCCGGAGACACAGAACTGACATGTTCTATGAACTGTGGACGTGTGTGTGTGTGTGTGTGTGTGTGTGCGCGCGCGCGCGTGTGTTTATAGATAAACAGGTAGATAAGTAGATAGATAGATAGATAGATAGATAGATAGATAGATAGATAGATAGATATTGATTGATTGATTGATTGATTTCAAGAATTGGTTCATAAGACTGTACACTAATTTTCAGGCTAGGCTAACAGACCAGAGGTCTAGGCAAAAAGCCAAGGCTTTTTGGCAGAATTCCATCCCTCTCCAAAGTGATTGGTCTGCTTCTCCTGAAGCCTCCTCTTGATTTAATAAGACCTATCCACATTAAGGAGGTAATATACTCTACTTTAAGCCCCACTGATTTCGTGTCATCTGGAAAGATGCACTAGTAAGACTAGCAAGGATAGCGTTTGATTAAGTCTATGGTAGTGTGACCCAGCAAGTGGACACACAAAATTAACCCTCATACCATTTCTCATCTGAAGATGAAAGATACTGCTCCTGGATGTTTTCCCCACAACTTTCCAACAGTTGTGGAATATCCTAGAAGGCCAGGATGTATTGATTCACCTCTTAGCGGCCACCATTTTTGAATCTTCTTAGCTCCAGCAGCTTATTTTCCACTTTCATATCATACATGGTCTATTTATCTTCCCTCTTTCTCAGTACCCATTCCCCATGTGGTTCCCTTTTGGGTTATAAGACCTATGCCTGCAACCACAATTACACATGCCTTTAAAGCTAGGAACCACATAGGAGAGAGAAAATGCAAATAATGCAAGGATAACCTAACTAAGGAAGTAAAATGCTTTTCAATAAAAATTTAAGACATGGAAAAAGGAAATTGAAGAAGATACTAAATGATGAAAGACCTTCTGTGCTCCTGGATAGGCAAAAAAATCAATGCTGTATAAATGGTCAGATTACCAAAAGTAACCAGAATCTCAGAGCAATTTCAACAAAATTCCAAATAACATGCTCTACAGAACTACAGAAGAAATCCGAAATCTCATGTGGAAATAAACAACAAATACCAACCATGAATAGTCAAAGCAATCCTACACAAAAAGAACATTGCTGAAAGAAACTATACAATGCCCAACTTCAAGTTACAGTATGGAGCCACAGACAGTATAGAACTAGAAATGACCAAAGGAACAGGGCAGAGGATCCTGAAATAAACTTGTGCCAAGTTAATAGACCACTTAATACTTGACAAAGGTGTCAAAAACACTTGCTAGCAAAAAGCCTAGTCAGCAAACGGTGTTGGTAAAACTGGATATCTACCTACAGAAGAATGAAACTAGATCTTCCACTCTGCACAAAATTAACTCAAAAACATAAAAGACATTAACTTAAACCCCAATGTGCTTGAGATTGGATCTCAGAGTATACAGAAACCCTGGAGCTGTACTATTTGTTTTATAAAGACTTTCTGAGGGCTCAAAAGATAGGAATATGTATATGTGTACATATATATATATGTATATGAGCTGTCACTACATGGCATATGTTAAACAAAACATGACTAATGTTTTTGCCTAATTCTTAGCTCAACTATCATTAAGCTTTGGGGTAGAAGTGTGCTTTTTTTACTCAACTTTTCTCTATGTAGTTCATGTAAATGTGATGTCATAAATGCTAAAGTCATTTAACTTTCATGTTTCACTTGTTTCTGATGCATAGAAATATAACTGATTTTCATATATGAATATTAAAAAGTCATTTTTCTAAGTTTTTCTGATAATTCTTGTATATCATCTCTATGTTTGTTTGAATATTTTGGGCAAGCCATGCTTATCTGTGGATAATAAAAATGAAATTATTGTCCCTTAAAGGAAACAAGAGGGAAGAAAACAAGGGGGTCCTTATCCACCATACAGCTTACTGTATCCTGGAGGAAAAGAGACCACAGTCTGGGGGTAATTGAGGGTGGATGACTACACCCCATACAGGGAACTGCATAGCTCCAAGACTGTGTTTTCCACCTTCTCCGAATATGCCTACTCAAGTCATGGCTCCTGGAGGCTGCAGGAACGGAGTGTTTCTACCACCTGGAGAAAGGTCAAGGCTCCCTCCCACAGAATTTGGTTCCTATTTAGGAAAGCTTTGTCTCTGCTTGTCTTGGTTTGCTAGGGAGCTTCCACATAGTAGGGCTGCTAGTCCAGGCAGCCCCAGTGGAGGCCTGTCCTTCTATAAGCCCTTCCCTGAGAATTCACTCACAGCCCTTCTGGATCCTGTCAGGAGGCTGCTAGCTGTGGGTAGGAGCTAAGCATCCTTTCCCTCTCCTGTTAAGTTGCAGAGCTGCTGAAACTCATGGGTTCCAAGAGGACTAATGAGGATGAAGGGATCAAAGCACTCAATAGTTTTCACAGAAGAAAGAAGCCAAGGTGACTTCCATGAGGTCAGAATCCCTGTCCTTCCCATCCTCCTATTCTACAAGGCTCATTCTAGCAGCCATTAGTAAATGATAGCTATGTATGCCACTGAGAAGTGCAAACTGGGTATAAAACCTTGCTCCTAGGATCAAGAAGTGGATGGGAAGCAAAAGCCACATGGAAACAGGATCACATAGCATGCAAATTCACTCAGGCACAATCCAGGCAAGTGCTGAGTTACGTGATCATGAGGCAGACACCATTCACAGCAAGAGCAGATGGTGTGTGTGTGTGCGTGTGCGTGTGCGTGTGCGTGTGTGTGTGTGTGTGTGTGTGCGCGCATGTGTGTGTGTGTGTGTGTGTGTGTGTGTGTACATACTCGTATAAAAGAACTCTAAGTATCTTGGAGGCATTGGAAAATCTAATAGAGAAAGGCAAGAAGATAAGAGACTATGTTAAGGGGGTGTGTTCCAGTCAGAGCTGTAGGACAGGGCTGACTTGGCCTTTTCTCTGGCATGTGTGAACAGTGGCCCCTGGGCTTGGGTGGTGGAGACCACCAGAGATGCTAGGCTCAATCTTCCTGCTCTGGGTGACTCAGTCTCTCGCAGCCCTGTTTCCCTGACAATATGGTAAACATGGGACCCATAAATCCATTTGCAAACATCCAAGCTTCCAAGTAACAAGCCCGAAGCCATCCCACGAGCATGGTATGCCCAGCCCTGGGGTGGAGTCAGCCCACAGGCAGGAGGACTGGCTTCCCCGGGTGGGGCTGGTGCCTGCTTCTGGAACCTCCCTCCAGAAAGCAAGGCTCCATTCAGTCTCAGGCTTCATATGAGGAGCAGACACATGCCAAAGCCACCTGTGGCAGAAAAACCCCTAAATCCACAGAAGATGCTTCAACATTGTCAAGAGGAAAATGTAGGGGCACCTACAATTGGGATGCCTAGTAGAGATGCTGTTCCCCCTCCCCCAACTAGTTGCCAAGAAGAGGTCACTGAAAGGGAGAAATACAGAGAATCAGGCAGCAGGAATGACAAAAAGGGTGCACAGCTAGGGCTGTGACACAGTAGGTAAAGCTTTGTTTTAACTCAGAACCTGACTCCTCATCTGTAAGGTGACAGGGGAGACATTTCCTCCTTGCTTGGTCTCTTCCATGAAGCTGGATAGAATAAGCTGGAATTGCAAGAATCAATGTGGTCTGCAGAAGGTGTCTGACCCTCACTCCAGTCAGTATCTATATTGGTGGATGGGTGGCCATTAGAGATGGCCTGACCTTCGGTACTCAGCATGTGCTCTGTGGACTCAAAGTGTCCTGGATACGTGGCTATGCCTCAGACCAGACCTTATAAATTAGAATCTGTAATTTAACAAGGTTCTCAAGTGATTTATGGCCACAGTCAAATTCAAGAAATACAGTTCTAGTCCCTAGTATGCAGTCATTCCCATGTTGCCCGTGGACAAACTATGGCTCACCTATACCACACTACAATTAATAGTGACAGGCATGCGGCCAGCAAGCAGTGCAGGACAGAGGAAGGGTTTCAGAGCCGGAAATCACAGGGACCCAAGTTCAGCTTCTCCCTGGGTGACATCAATAGGCTTTGTGGCCTGGAGAGAATGCTAGTTAACTTCTCTGAGCTTTAGTGTTGCCATCTGTAAAACAGGGGCATTACACTATGTTTCTGGTGAGGATCAAATGATATTCAATCAATATTCAATGATATTCAAATGATATCCCCCTCACGTACTTCTTGCTCACAAAATTTGCCTTCTCTGTTTCCCTCAGCTTTGGGGCTCTACACCTGGAATGGCTGGGCCCAAGACCCCGTGAAAAGATTGTTTTTCTGCCTCCAGCAATGCAGATAACTGCCTTGCTGAGAAAAAGGCAAAGCTCCCACAGGGGACACTCAGGCACCCAAGGCCTATATTCTGAAAAGGTCTGAGTGGAACCCCCAGAAGGAAGTCAGTCTGTAAACCAGACTGGTACCCAAGGGCAGCACATGGACCACCCTGAAAGTGTGGATGAGATGTCCTTCAGACCCTCATTCTGAGCTGGTACAGTTATGTGTCCATCTATGTGTCTGACTTCTGGCTCCTTTCAAGGCCTAACACAAACCCCATCTCTTCAAACAAGTTTATTACAGACATCCTTGTTGGAACTGCTGTCCAGACAAACCCCTAAGGGCAACCTTAAAAAGCTGGAGTCTCCCAGCTTGCTATTTTGCCCTGTTTGGCTGGACCTGATGCCTGGTAGGTCTATGAGCACAGCTGATTTCTTCCTCAAGGGCTTTGCTCTTGTCTGAGACATTCTTCCTATAAAGTCTATCCAGGCTTTTTTTTTTTTTTTAACACAGCTGAGACAAAAGGGGAACCCAGAACACAAAAGTGAAGAAAGTCCTGCCTCTCAGACAATCATGTGAATGGAGCAGCCAGGAGGATTAGAGTCCTGGGAGCCTCACCCAGCTCATTCCCATCTTCTGGAGACTCACTGTCTCAGAGCCCTGCCCTGCTGTGTCTTTCCCAAAGAAGACCTTGAGAGGCTTGGGAACACCTCAGTCTACCCTTCTCCATTAGACTGCCTACTCCTGTCTGGTTCCACACATGATCTCCCTGGTACAGCAGGCATCCTGTCACCATCTAATGTATGCACAGCAACACCTGCTCCCCTTCTACTCAGCACCCCTCTGCTTTCACTCTACACAGCTGCCCTCAGGTGGCTGTCTGAGCCACTGTGAGCCAGTGTCCTCCCCTGTGGGTTCAGCATTCCAGCCTGGGACCTGGTAGACATTGAACACACATGCACACACGCCATATGCCCCCCCCACACACACACAAATGAGAAAGAGAGAGACAGAGAGAGACAGAGAGACAGAGACAGAGAGAGAGACAGAGAGAGAGAGACAGAGAGAGAGAAGGCAGGGGAGAGATGATGTTAGGCAATTCGAGGGGCTCCTGTCCCTGTGTGAGGCTGGGACTGGACTGTAGGGAAAAAGGCCAACACCATTATCTTTCCCACCATCTACAAAACCTGGTAAAAACATGGCTGTCTAGTGTCTGGAAACTGCAAAACAATCTTCTACTAGCTAGAGTCAAAATTTCCATCTCTCCAAACCATGTCTCTGCCTCCCACCAGGCCCACCAGGCCACCACGGCCTGAGCTCTCCCTCCCTCCCTGCTCAGGGTATTCATATCTACCCGCGCCCCCCGCCCCCGGCATTTTGTACTCCTATGTCCCTCACCCACACTAGTCCCTCTCTTGGAATGGTCTTCCTCCACGCGTCATTTTATGGTTTCCAGAATTTCCTTGTTTTCCAGGGAGCCTTGTGATACGCCTCTTTGTCCTCTGGGCTCTCGTACGTGTTGTTCCTTCTATTTATATACCTTTCCTACCACGCCTGGGCACTTGCATAACTGCTTCTCCTCTGGATGTCCTGAGCTACATGATCCCACAATTCCCAGCACTTTTCCATATGAAAATGGACCTGACCCATAGACTGGCTTTCTCCTCTTTGTCTTCCTCTTTCTTTCCCCTCTCCCACACTGACTCTCTTCTCTTCCAGATCTCAACACCCAGGCAATTATGTGCTCAGGATCAGTGTAGACAGAAAAGTGTATCTTAAGCTTCCCGGAACTCACACCAGCATCTGTCCCACCTGAAGGCAGAGTAGAAGGCAGGACCAGCCAAGGTTTAGAGTTCAATTTCCTGAATGCCTTCCATGTCAGACAGAAAACGCCAAGAAAGAGAAAGACCAGGGGGCCTAAGATTTACCAGGAAAGTCAGCTTGGACAGTCCAGCTCCTTCCTCAGGGGTGTGAATTGCTCTACATCTCTGTATTGGGGCCACATGGATCAGTGTTTAGCTCCTGACTCACTCTAGCAACCCCCTGTTCTCCAGCTTGATACAGGCCAAAGCCGCTGTCGGCTGGGGATGAGAAGAGGGAGCACAATGCAGGTGAAAGTTAGCCATGCCTCGCCCTCCCTTCTGTCTAAAGCTCACCAAGGACAGACTTAGAAGCAGCTGTGTGACAGCGTGACTTCTTTGTTGGCAGCATACATATAGAGCCTAATTCCTCTAGGCAGCCAAAGTCCTGAAGAAGAGTTCAGAAAGCTGTAAGTCATTCATTCACTCCTCTGACACCTCTAGGGCCCCGCGTAGTGAGAATGTCAAGGCCCAGAAAGGGAGAGCGACTAATACAGAGCCCTCCTATCGGAGCACAGGCAGACCCCCGATGTGGGCTGTCCACTGTGGGATTTCCAAAAGCCATCCACATGACATGGCCTACATATGGAGCCATCCACAGGCCCGGTTTTGCAGTTCCCACAGGCTCGGTTTTTGTAGTTCTTTATTCATCATTGGTACTTATCCCTGTGTATGTCTATTTGGTGAATCTGCTGATTGTTTTATTTGCTATGCAGAAGCTTCTTAATTTTATGCAATCCCATGTATTAATTATTGGGATTTTTTTCTGTGTTATTGGAATCCTTTTTAAAAATTCTTTATTGGCACCTCTATCTTTGAAGTATTTTCTTCTAGTAGGAGACTCTGAGTTTAAAAAATGCCTGGTGAATTGGACAGCATAGGCAGCAGGTAGGAAAGGGGAGCTAGAAAGAACTGGTGTGCTTACTTACTGGTTAGTGTGTACCAGGCCATTAACACCGAATCAGGTGTGATGGCTAATGCTACTGTTCTTATTTTATAGCACGGAAAGTTAGTCTCTTTTGTTTGTTTGTTTATTTTGTTTTGTTTTTTTGTTTTGTTTTTCAAGACAGGGTTTCTCTGTGTAGCCCTGGCTATCCTGGAACTCACTCTGTAGCCCAGCCTGGCCTTGAACTCAGAAATCTGCCTGTCTCTGCCTCCCAAGTGCTGGGATTAAAAGCACACACCACCTCTGCCTGGTGAAAGTTAGTCTTAAAGAGAGCAGCGTCTTACAGACTGCATGTCAGAATAAGAGATGTTACCAGGTTTCTTATTCTTTCTACCGTGCTCACCATGGTGTGCCTTGCTGTAAGGCCTGGATCAGGAATGCCCTTGTGGAGAACATTTTCCCCTCCCAAGGCCCCTTCCATACCCCATAACCCGTGAAGCTACATTTGCTCACAGTATGTGTCTTGGGTCCAACTTAAACATGGTAGCGCTGGGTACTGAGCTGTAGGAGGAAAAGGCAGCCTCTGAGAGCCTGCTGGTGCACTGCGCACTGGGCTCCCTGTGTGCATCATCAACTCTGGGGAGTTCTGCTGGTGCTGTTATAATTTACTGTTTCTGCTCTAATGATTGCTCCATGTCTGATTATAAATGCCTTTGGCGGGGGGCCCAGATGCAGAGAATTCCCATGATCTGCTTCCAAAGTTGATAAAGCCACAAATAGGACTCGTGTCTGTTTTGTCACATTTCCCAGGGAGGAGGGTCAAGGGCTAGACTCAGAGCTGAGAGTGGGGAAGTAAGGGAAGAACCTGGTGGCTCCAACAAGTCAGAGTCTGGGTCCTGAGGAACTTCTGGAATGATGCTAGGATGAGCCTGTCCCCTGTCTCAAGGCTAGAGCAAGGTCTTAGGCTGAGGCATACACAGTGAAAGGGCAGACAGTACCAAAGCACACTCACGGCTCTACCCTGCCCACACTTCTCCATCTCCCCAGGAAACCGTAGTGGAATGGGGGTGGGTGGGTGGATGGTGGTGATGTCACATTCTGCACTGACTTCTCCATTTCCCACAGGAGGAAAGTGGACCCAATCTCTGTAAGTCCCGTCAAGCTCCACACAGCAATAACACTCATGCCTAATATCTATCAAGGGTCTCCTCCTTTCTAAACATAATGTGTCATAACTCATTCTCTTCACTCCATCCCTCTGAGTAGGTCATGGTCATTAGCCATGTTTTATAGAGGAGAAGAAAAGTCTCCGAGGGGTTAGGTGACTTGCCCAAAGTCAAACCACAGTCAAATAATGAAGCAGAAATTGAACTGAGGTGATTATAACTGAACTTGATCTCAGTATCTTATGCATTCACTCACACATATTCTCACAGGGTTATAGGTTTGGCTCAAACATCAAATGACCTTTGAGCATGTGTTGTTCAAAGAAAGCCTTACTGCAACACAATAGGTAACACATTAAAGTGGCCTCGTATTACTGGTTTGCTATTAAAGTGGACTCAAAGAAACTCAAAGACGCAAAAGAGAAGGGATTAAATGAGCCAGATGTGACTGCAGAAACCAGGGCTGCGAGCTGCACCGCAACAAGGACTCAAAGACCTGGATTCCCTGGGTTTGTCCTCATTTTAAATGCCATCTCTCATTAGCCTCATCTGACACTGGAGTGACCTAGAAATTATAATAACTGTATGTCTATATCTAAACCATATCTCATGGCAGAGGAGAAATCCCCAAAGTTCCACTATGTCATAGAATATGGGATTTTGGAAATAAAGATACACACACACACACAACACCATACACACACACATAGGAGAGAAAGGTGGAGGGATAGAGAGGGAGGGAGACAGAGGAAGACAGACAGACAGCAACATAGACAGAGACAGACAGAGACAGAGAGAAACAGAATGATTGACTTTACAGACAGAAAGACATGTGCTCAAATTCTAATTCTACAATGTACTGTGGGATCTTAGATGAATTGCTTCCTCCCTCTGAGGGTGCCATACACACAGGGTCTTCAGGCTGCTGCCACACAGTGCTGCTAAGAGTAGGAAACTGGATGGAAGAACAATCAGGACGACTCCTGGCACTGAGAGAGCATAGGGGCAGGGACACTCTCCCTCTATTAAGAGGTGTCAGAGCAGCAGATGAGGAAGGATGCTTTGAAAGACTGCTAATCAGAGAGAAAAGGACGCTTCGGGATGAGAGAGATCATTATTAAGATGCTTCACTGAACGTGATCTAATATCAGGTCACCCTAAAAGCAACTCTACCATGGGGCAACAAGAGAGCAATGGACAATTCTGCCTATCCGTGGAAGGGCCATGGTGTGTCAGTGTGGAGAAATGACAGGAAAGAGAAGAAATGACCCATGGAGAATGAGGACAAGGAAGAACAAGCAGGTGAGGAGTTCCACCACTGGGAAAAAGCCAGGGGAGACTTGTGGACAAGTGGAGCCTGAAGCTTGGAGGACAGTCTTTCCAGTCCCAAAGGAGTTCCTTATAAACAAGGAGAAGGCATGAGAGAAGGTAAAAATTCTTCAGATTACACTGCCAAATATTTAAGACATATGGAAGCATTAACACTATATGAAAGCCTTCTTTAGACAAAAGCATCCTGCTTTTTCTACTTAGGGGCTGTTCTACCTTTGCCATGTTAAATAATTAGTGCTTCATTTTTCCTAGATAGAGCATAAGGATAATAGGATGTATAATTCTGGAATGTAGTAGGAAATAAATATGGTGGAAAACATTAACAACATATTGTTCAATTAATAAAGACCATCATCCTCACCATCATCTCTATGATTTGCACCATCATTACCACCAACATTATTACCATTATCTTCACTATTGCTACCACATCACCATGATTATCACTTACATCACCACTATCACTCCTTTCCTCACTATTTTAACCACCACCATCACTATCAAAATCGCCAACACTACAGACATCATCAAAGTCAGCATTATTATCACCATCACTACTACAATCATCACTATCACTATTGAAATTATCACTAATATAATCATTACTATTAAAGTCAGCAGGAGCTGCAGCCAGATGTGGTGCTATATGCCTTTAGTCCCAGCACTTGGGAAACAGGTGTAGGTGAGTTCAAGGTCAGCCTTGTTTATATAGTGAGTTCCAAGTCAGTCAGGGCTATAACATAAGACCATGTCTCAAAAAATCATCACCATCACCATCACCACCACCACCACCACCATCACCATCACCACCACCACCACCACCACCACCACCATCACCATCACCACCACCACCATCATTATCATCCCTGTACAGGCTAGTTTTTTTGCCAGCTTGAAACAAGCTAGATCCATCTGGGAAGAAGAAGACCCTTGAATAAGGAAGCCTATGGGCAATTTTCTTAACTGTGATTGATGCAGAAGATCCCAGTCCACTGTGGTCAGTCCTGGGCTGTATAAGAAAGTAAACAGAGCAAGCCCAGAATAAGAAATCCAGTAATCAGTGTTCCATCATGGTCTCTGCAGCATTCAGTTCCTACCTCCAAGTTCCTGCCTTGAGTTCTTGCCCTGACATACTTTCATAACAGATTACAACTGTAAACTGAAATAAACCCTTTTCTCCCCAAGGTGCTTTTGGTCACAGTGTTTACATAGCAAACAGCCAGCCAGCATGGTAATAATTACCACTGTTACTACCATCATCGCCATATGGTCGCTACCTCCAGCAAAACCATCATCATCATCAGCGATGAGGAAAATGAAGTCTAGAAGAAGGAGGGGTTTGTGCAGGTGACCTGGAGAGCTTGAGGCAGCCCCAAACCTATTGTTTACTGTTTAGCATAGGAGTTCTAAAAACAAGCTTACTGATGTAAGTGTGGGCCCAGAGACTCCTGATAAGGAAGGTGTTGTCATGGAGACTGGCCATCCACGTTTATACATAGGTATTTTCTCTCAAAGACAATCTTTCTTCTCTGTTGGTCCCAACTCTCCTTCATCTGTAGTCAATGACGAGGGACAGAATTCCAAGCTCAGACAGGGAAAAATTCAATGTCCCAGATTCAATGAAGGGTTTGGGGATTCACATATCCACCATAACTTCCTTTTTAAAAGAGGAAACAAGACAAACCATCTCCTTACCCCGATCCCATAGCGGTCTACAACAATATTATCAGCTTCCAGTTCTGTTACCATTATATATTTTGCTAGCCGCAAATGGGACCTAAATTATATATTGTAGCCACTAAACCTTGGGCACAGGTCCATAAAACAAGACTTGAGGGAAATTAGGTGAGGCCAAAGGGAAGTCAGAACTGGAAGAAGAAAGAAAAACAGCACATTGGCTGTCTGCAGGATCCTTCTCGTTTGGGGTTCTGGGTATGTAAATGGGCTCAAAGATGGCATCACAGAAAGGCCAGAGGGAGGAGTGAGCAGAGAGAATGAGGAAGACAGAGCTGAGGACTAAAGTGTCAGAATCTGCTTTTTGTACAAAAAAAAATGTTTTTTTTTTGTCTCAACTCTGGAATATGGTCTTGTAAAAATACATTCACCCATTTATAAAAAACACGGATACCTTTTGTCTCAAACCCTGAGCTAAATGTTAAGGCGGTGAAGGTTCACCGAGAGTAGGGAAAGCACACTCCCCTTGCTCTTGTCTTCATCTTGCAGCCACTGGGAACAAAGCAAAAGACATTTTTATCTTGTGCTTCAAGAAATAGTCTGTACTGTGTCCCTAGACTCTTTAGACATTTGGAAGTGAGTGCGGTCACCAGGGAAGCTCTCCGCAACTGAGGTTAGGAGGGACCAGTTCCCCACTCCCCTCTCACTGGGATCCTGCGTCCCCTGTGTAAGATGAGTGGGCTGGACTGGATTCCATTCAACTGCGGCGTGAAGAACACAGCGTTTGAGCCCTATAGAGAGAAGCCAAGCATACAGAGCTCTGGGAGAGAGAAGCCACACTGCAAACGGACAGAAAGATGTCCTAGCTGAGGCCAGGAGACTCATCTCTTCTTGGAACTCCAGAACAGTTTCTCTGGGGAGGTGGGATAAGAAATTGATTTTGATGAATTTAGAATCTCATAGAAACAGGATGTTAGGAGGAAGAAATGACTCTGTCGGGGGAACCTGGAGCAGGAAAGGTTTCCAGTGTTAGGTGCCTGGGGTGATGTGCTGAAGGAAGTAACAAGGGTTGCTGAGGCCTCAGGGGAAGAACCTGGAGTTCCTAATGCCCCCCAGGAGTCTCTGATTACCATCAATTAATCCAATCCACTTTAGAAGGGGTTTGGCATCTGAAAATAGAACTGTAAAAGTAGGTAGCAGGCTTTTGACATTATTCAAGTCAAAGGACAACAAAATGACAAAGATGAGAAGACCCTGCATGTGCATCCATGTGCACAGTGCATATGATGGGGACTGGGAATCAATCTACACAAATCCTGCTTAAGATGTTTGTTATTGGGAGAGTGATAAGGGAAGATTTTTGTTGTTGTTTTGGGACAGTGTTGCTATGTAGCCCAGGCTGGCCTGAAACTCATAGTTCTCCTGCTTCAGCCTCCTAAGTGCTGAGATGACTTATGTGTAGCAAGCTGGCATTCCTATCCTAAGACCTTAATTGACAGTAACAAAAATCAGAGTAAGATAGTAACAAGTAACAGTGCTCACTTACTGCTCCACAGAATTGCAGTTATCCAGGCATTATGCAGTGTGCTGTGTCCATATTCTCTTTTTCAAGCCTGTGAACAGTGCTCTGTCCGGGAGGTGCTATGCCTTGAGAGGATCACTGTGGTCAGGAGGGGTTAGTTTTCTTAACTCCAAGTCATGTAGCTCAGCTCATGACTAGTTGGGCTCATAGTCTTAACACTGACATTAATAGTTTTTGTGTCATGGTTACAGATAGGAATGTGGAATCCCTAGGAGAATGAATGACAGTCAATACCAACATGACTTACTCTCTACCCATGTCATTCAGTTAAGTGTCTCCTCAAGACTCCCAAGTCACCAGACCTTGCTCTAGTGCAGGATTTAGACCTTCTTTTTGGACTCTCCCCAAAGCCTTCTCACTGGCCTTCCTGCCTCTATCTTCTCTTCTGCACAGCATCCAAAACAACCTTTGAGAGCCAAACAAAATCAGAAGCCTACATGGCTCAAACTGTCATGGAGAACCTGTCACAATCTAACTTTCCACTTAATTGTCACACTCCAGGCCTGATGTTCCCTTGCCAATGCCACTGCATTTCTTTCTCCCTAACCCCAATTACCATGCATCCTCCATCTGGGGACTCTTGCCAGGGCTGTGGGCTTCAGGTTCACAATGCCCTTTGACCACTGTTCTTCCCTGTGACTTTGGTCACAAGATTAAACCTTGTTGATATTTCCCTGGCTTCCAGGTGAAATGAAGACAATTATTAGCACTTGATTCCCACCAAGACAGGACTACACTGTAGGATCACACTGTCAGGTAGTCAGTCCATATTCTTCATGAGCCTTTCAGAAGCAAGTGGCCATGTTTTCTAGTGTTAGTGAAGGTCATGAGGAGGAGGTTGGAACCTGGTGGGTGCTGAGGGTGCTCTGTGGACAGATACTAGTATAACCACACTGTATACTTGAGGGAAAAGGCACACAGTCACAGAGGAATCTGCCATGGTTTGAACACTTTGGCAAGGATCAACTTGAGACTGACATGTGGCCGTCTGTATTATTACTCTGAGCACTCTGTATGTGGCAAAACAGTCTCTGCCTTTCCTTTATCAAACTGCAGCCTCCAGAGGCACTCTGCCCTCATCTGCCAGGCTGGCTTCCTGGGCGAGCCCTTGCTGCCTGCTACAACCAAAGTCTCATCCCACAAGGCTCAGCACAGACAGCAAGACCACGGTCCAGCTCTTCTGCACACGATCAAGGGACAGAGGCAGGATAGACACAGAAATGAAAACAGACAGGCTTCAGTCAGAGCAAATAAAGTGAGCAATGTGGGCAGGAACGTGGGGGCATGGCGGTCCAGGAATCTGCAGGGAAAAATGCCCATAATGGCATATTTTCCAGCAGTGAAAAACATTAAGACCCACTTTAAAAATGTAGTTCTCACCACAGCTATTTCTGGACCCTAGCCCAGAAGAGCAGCAGGCATATGAACGATGCTCTCTGCCCACAGTTGCCAATCCCGGCTGGCTGTCTCTGTCCCACACACCGTGTGCCTCGTGCACCTCCTCTACTAAGTCTTCACAGACCCCCTCACTGCTCTCTGGCGCGCCTGAGCTGCACCGAATGCCGGCATAAGACAGGCTTCTTGGCTTCTCACGTGGTGCTGTCCTCATGGTATCAGAGAGACTCAGGGGAACAGAGGGACTTACTGAGATCCTCAGAATAGATATCTAGAACAGAATAGATGTCTAGAGCACAAAGTCCCTCTGCATCGCCACCAGATACATGGTATCACGTTCCTCTTGCTAAACCACCAACCCCATCCTAAATAATATGTCTGCATGTATGTGTGAGCATAATATACACACAAATATATGCCTATATGTTAACATGTTACATAGGCATACACAGATACGATGATACATATGTGTATGTGAAGCTCATACAAACACATGGACACACTTGGCAAAACATGAAAACACATGGACATACTTGGAGACACATGCACACATGCACTCTAGTGAAGAAAAAAGCTTCTCCATAATGGGTCAAAGAACTTGACCATTGATGCCCTGTATAAACCCAGCCAAGCCCCTTCAAGGCTCCAGTTCTCCTACTTATAAATCTGGTTACAAATCCTCGTCACCTCTCTGGGCAAGCGCAAGGAAGAAGGGCTGGGGGAGCCTATGTGAGCATCAGGAAGGAGGTGAGGCCATCAGTTTTATTCCCACCTGGTGCTGGAGAAGCAGTGTGAAGTAGCTTCTCCCCACTTTTGTCCCAGATTCCCTAGTTCAAAAGGATGAGAAATGAGCCACCTAGGCGGTCACATTCCCGCCAACAGATGGAGACCCCATCAGAGCTATCTAGCTCATGGGCCCAGAGCTCTGAGGCACTTCAGAGCAAATTCCTGGAAGGTGTGGAGTGAAGAGACTGAGCAGGCAAGTGGCATCTCTACAGCTGTGTTGCTAATACTTGTTCTGTGTTCTTCTGGAACACCCAGTAAGCACTGATCAAGCAAGCTCTGCTCTGCTGGGCAACATAGGAGTCAAAGGGGCTGGGGCTGAATCCCAATGACACTCTCCAGAGGGCCATCCCTTGAACAAAAGAAAACCCCCTCTACCACTCATCTTAGGCTATGACAGTAATAATATTAATTACTAATAGCCATGTATACTAATTAGATGGCAGGCAAGCAATAATTGTTCCTTCCTTGGTTATTAACATATTTAAAGCTGCTAATGACCCAGGAGGCAGACGCATTACTATATTTTCCCACAGGTATATGGATGGGGCAGAGGTCAAAACCACAGGCAGAGTAAATGGGGACAAAAGGCTACTAGAGGGCTCCTGCTCTCACGCTTTCCAGACTCTATTCACAGGTGTCATGGAGATTCAGTGTTCACTGGACTTTAGTTTTTCATTTTGAGAACTCAAAGTCAAAGACACCTGACCCCACTATCTTTGGGGCCAGGTTAGTGATCTCAGAATCTAATTATTTGTCCTGAATATTAAGGTAATTTTTCTGCTTCCCTGTGACTCTGGTCTACCAATAAAGAAAAAAAAAAATAGAAGAACGGGAGCTTTGAGACTTAATGAAAACTTAGATGTGTATACTGACATGAAGTCATGACACATAGCTATTCATTAATAAATATTAGCTTTCCCCTTTCCTTTTTGAGAATGTCAACTGTAGATGATATCTATACACCCCCACAGGGAAAATTGTTAAGTTGCAACTAGTATCATGTAATAAAGTGTGCAGTGAGGTTCTACTTTCTATATCACAAGTTCCTCAGCCATTGTGGAGAAGGATCTGTCCATACTCCAATATCTTACTCCATAAAATACCAGGAAACAAGAGTCAAGTTTTGAATAGATATGAAAAGATAGAGTTCCAGAGGGGAACAGCATTAGCAGAGACCTAAGACTATAGCTTCTGTCCTAGTTCCAGCCTAGTGTGTGGCCCCATGAGTCATGCACATCTGCACCTCTTTCTCTTCCAACTGCATATGGGATGTTCTGGGGACAACATCACCTCCAGCTGATGAGCCATGCTGTTAAATAGAACCCAAAGAACAACGCTGAGCATTTACCACGTGACTTTGCTTGATGGCGCACATTATCTCTTCTGATCAATCCCGACAATATGCCGTCAAGACACTCAACTAGGTTTTGCAACCAAGCTCATGCCATATTCTGCCATGAGCAATCATGAAGGCCAAGGACCACTGGCGCAGGCTATGTGGAAGGCCTTAACAGAAGCTAATGAGGGAATAGGAGTGCCATTGCTGACCTCATGCACCATGAATCAAGGAATGGGGATTCACAGGATACAGAACTCCTAGTGATTCCGTGTGTGTGTGTGTGTGTGTGTGTGTGTGTGTGTGTGTGTGTGTGTGAGGGAGAAGTTAGTTCCTGTTGAATTTTGTGGAAAGAGGACAACCTTGGCACTGAGCTGCAGATAATAGATCCTGGATAGAAAGTCTTGAGAAATACTTGCTGAGTAAATGAATGAATGCAAGAATTAAGAGATATGGGAGAAGAAAAGACCAGTGGATGGGGGAAGGAGTAATTACTGGGAAGTCCTTTGGCAAGCAAAAGCCAAGGCAGTCAGAGGTACTATTGGTTAACTTTCAGCAATGCCTGCACAAGATGCAGTCAAGGCATACATGCAGGCAGTGAACTCTGAAGCAACCCTACACCAGGAAGAGGAGAGGGTAGAGGAAGGCAGAAATACCAAGCTTGAAGAGCTGCAGGTTGAAACTTTCAGTCCCATATCGGACAAGGAGAAGATTCAAAGAAAAGACAGTCCCTGGAGGAACAGGGCAGGGGTGGCCATGCCTTCAAGCTGTCATGAGCTCTTGAGTGGAGTCACTGGTAAGTCTTTGCACTCCTGGCAGCATGATCTCCCTGAAGGAAGCTGTGAGCAACACAAGACTATGGATGTTATAGACAGAGGTGTGTGCCGAGTGGTAGGTTAAAAGAGAAGACTCCAGCACCTCAGGGGAGACTTGGAGGTTTCAAACAAACTTAGAGAAAGGTTCTAGGGCTCTTGAAATAGGCAGCAGTTCCTCAAAATCACCAACATGGGGACCAGTTTGCCTGGCACAGTAGAAGTGGCTTATGCCCTTGAACCTTAGGAAAGATCAGGAAATTAGGTCGGGGTGGGAACAATCTCAGAAAATCTATGAACTACAGGATGGATTCAGGTGTCATGGAACGGGCAAGAGGGACAGTGGAAGAAGGGGCTGTATTTCTGTTTTAGGTTCTCATGGCAGTACAGTAAGTGGGTGAAGGGGCAGAAGGGCCGGCAGAGCAGGAGCAGGCTGTGGCTAAGCTCTACAGCCGTGGTGAGAATGCACAACACATCCTGCGTTGGATGCTCTGAAGCTGGTCTCAGAGATAGAGCTTGAGGAACTCACTAGGGCCAACAAACATCTGCACGCCCTTGCCTTCCACCTTTCCTAACCCGCTCATTTCACTATTCTCATTTTGTAGACATAATTGACACAGTTAGTTAGGTGTACTTTTCAGCAGACAGTTTCGATTTAAAAACAGTCAAATTGCCACCCAAACTGACATAAAAAGGAATTCCCATGTCCCCCAAAATTCCCCTGTGTCTTTCTGTAGGAAACCCTACCCTTGTCCCCACCCCTGGCAACCACTTATGTTTTCTCTCTATATACAGCTTTGCCTTTCCCACAGTGTTGCATAAGTGACTCATACGGCATGTTGCTGTTTGAATTTGACTCTTTCACACATGTGTGAGACATGATGCACTTGTCAATTCTGTCTCTCTCATTGCTAAGCAGCACTCCTGTATGTTCCTAGTTCCTAGTTTGGGGACATTTGGATTGCTTTCATTAGTGCACAACATTATAGCCTGTGCACACAAGGGCTTTTTGTATTATCACATGTTAATTGCACACAATAATGGGTTTCATATACAATGTGTTTGAACTTAAGTCTTTATAACGCTTGTGTAAATACCTAGGAGTGGAACCTCTGGGTGTGGTCAGTGGATGTTTGATTTTATTGGACTCTAGAGAAGTGTCTTCCAGAACGCTTTCAACATTGCGTGCCCAGAAGCAGTGTGTAAATTTGTAGCTACTTCATGATCTCACCAACCCTCGGTATATCTGTTTCTGTATTTATACAATGTCCCATTTGCAGGTTGATTTGTATTTTTCTAATAACTAAAGATGTTAACCATTTTTCATGTGCTTATTTGCCATCTTATGTCTTTTTGAGTATTTACATCTCTCATTCACATCTCTAACTACATCTCTACGCATTTAGAATACAAGCACCAAACTGCTTGGAACCATTAATCAATCTAGGTCATCTAGGATGGCCTCCCCTCTTATAGGGACTTCCACACAAAAGTTCAAAACTTCTGCCCTTCTCATCTTAACCTTTATTGACATTGAGGAGCACCTACTAAATACAGCTGCTTGAAATGCTTTATTCTATGTCACTGTTCATTGATGCAGCTACAGAAAGGAGGCATGTTTGTGTGTATTGATTTTTCCACATAAGTAGTGAGGAAACTAAGGTTTAGAAAGGCCAAGAGCCCCACCCAAGGTCATTCAGTGCTATGAGATCTCAAACACCCAGATGCATGACAAACAGGCAGTCACTGGGGTAACAACTTATATAGCTATATATATATGACTCTTGTACAAAACATATCTTATAAATAGTTATAATCAGGGCTGTAAGCAGGAGAGGGCTTATTTATGACAAGGGCACTCATGGAAAGTACCCAAGGAAAGGGCAATCGAGGAGAGTGAAGGAGAGACCTGGAGGAGTCCAGTCTACTGAGTGAAAAATCTTGGTAAACAGCAAAGGGTGGGAAACAGTCCATGGTGCAAACAGAAGCCAAAGCAAGCAGGGTAGTAGCTGGATTTTCCAGCGTCTTGGTACTGAGGCTGAGCATGGCTGACAGCATTGGCATAGACTCACCGACATCTGCGGAGCACTCTCTTCTTCCCAACCCACTGTCTTCCCATCCCCAGGAACACCCTGAAAGGTTGCTGCCTGGATTTTACAAGCTGAGCCCAGTGGGGTGGGGCGTGCCTTGTAGAAGAAACCCAGGTGCAGGGCAGATTTCTAGTCTAACACTCCTTAGGCAGAATGCAAGTTACAGGACAGGCCTGCTATCATAGACTAAGGTCATAGAAGCACCCCAAATGGCTTCAGATCCTTAATGACATGGACCCTTAAAACATTGAGGAAACTGGAATGTGGCAGTCATGGGCTCTGGCATCTTGAGGCTGAGTGGTCTGAAACCCAGATGATGTAAGCTGTAACATCTTGCAGTCAAACACTGTGAAATAATCACAAGGGACGGGGACTCTGAAACAGTGGGACTAAGCCTCTAGGCTGTTGTTGGCATCCTACGGGCATTTCCTGGGAGACAGCACTCTAGGAATGGCCTTTAGGGGGAGCAGACAGACCAGCTAATAGCCAGTAAATCCAATGGCACTGAAAAGGCAAAAAGGAGTCTGGCAAAACATTAAAGTTCCTAGACAGGCAAGAATGCCCCCCCCCAGATGACCCACAGTGCCTGAGAGTCCCCTGGTGTACCTGGTGGAACTCGCATCTCAATCAGGCCATTACCATTCGCGTTCAAAAGACTAGGAGAAAACACTGAAATGCAGAATGCAGCCTTGAGGGGTTTTGGTTTTTGTTTTTATTATTTTGTAATGCTGTGTAAGTATGTGTGTTTTTGTACATGTGCTGGAAAGCATACACATGCAGCTACAGAAGGTGTGTGTGTATGTGTGTGTGTGTGTGTGTGTGTGTGTGTGTGTGCTGATTTTTTCCACATTAATAGTGAGGAAATTCAGGTTTAGAAAGACCATAGATACATGCAAGTCATATGTATATAGGTCAGAGGACACGTGTGGATTCAGATCCTGTCTACCATTCTATGGGTCCTGGGGATTGAAATCAAGTCCTCAGGATTGGCAGCAAGGACCTTCATTCATGGAGCTGTTTCTCCAGGCGCAATCCTTCAAAGTCTTCTTTTCACAAAGCTCAAATGTCTAGACCTCCCTGCTTGTCTCAACCTTTTGGGTTTAAAAAACAAGACTGTCTTCATTTCATTTCATTTTCAGAGAGCAGAGGAGAGGAAATCCAGTCTCAGACCTCACCCAGATGGCTCACTTTGCACGTGGCTTTCTGGGAAGAGGAATGCAATGTTCTTGCCTCTCTTTAGATTTCCCAGACCCTCCTAAGTGACAAAATAAGTCTCTCTCTGTCTCCTCTATGTCTCTCTGTCTGTCTCTGTCTCTGTCTCTCTCTCTCTCTCTCTCTCTCTCTCTCTCTCTCTCTCTCTCTCTCTCTCTCTCTCCTTAATCTCTGGATTCTTCCCTTCAAAATTCCAAGATAGTTCCCTTCCTCTCCACTGCTTACACCCCAGTCCTCTGCTTTACAATCAGCCGATTTCAGCTGGGCCACCCACCTTGAGCCAGGCCTCCATAGGCCCCTCCTCTTACCCTGCATCTCCCTCCTCTGTCTGCAGGTCCTCAGCTCCCTTGACTCTACAAAGCTCTTGTGCACTTTTTGTCTTTCTTGTGACAATCTTAGAAGACTAGGACATTTATTTACAGACCATTCCCAGAAGCCACAAGTGGAATGGAAAGGGAAAAGGTAAGACTTTGAGGAGTATGAGCCATGAGGGCGAGGGTGGGTATTGTTTATATTTACTGTTCCTGCAGTAAAGAGAAGAGCCCCAGGCAAGTGAGCTCATGTGCAAAGGCCCGGGGCAGAAATGAGTAGGGTGAACAGAAGACTTGACAAAGATGGAATGAGCTGAGTGCGGAAAATGAGGGAATAAGCACTGGCTGACCATGGAAAGGCAAAGAGGAAGCAAATCCCAGAGGAGGTGTGGCTCTTGTGCCAGGTTATAAAAGGAGGAAGCCACGTCTGCAGGGTGGCAAATGGATAGAGAACTAACTCACAGGCTACCCTCAGCCTCTGCCAACCCAGCTACTTATCTCAAACCAAAGCAGTGGAAATATCTCAGCCAACAACATCTTGCTGTGTGACTTTGGTCCATCACCCACTGCTTTGGAGTCTCCACTTTTCAATTTGAAAATGGTGATGGAAAGCGGGAGCCAGAGATGGCCTGGGCACAGTCAGTCTTACCTGAGCCCCAAGTCCTTGGTCATCACTCAAGAAGGGAGGGAGCTTCACATCTCTAAGCAGAGTAACTGACATTCTTTTGGAAGAGTTCTAGGGACATAGGGTGACCTGAAACCCTGCCAGTTTGGGAGGCAGATTGGATTGATAGGCTAGGCCTCAGGCCTCTCTGTCCTTTCCTTCCCATTGCCAAGCCAAGTGGGCAGCAGACGGCCCACTGGACCAAGGGCAGACAGGCGTCGGGCAGGCAGGGTGAGCCATGGGCACAGGGAGAAAGAAGTACATTGTCTGCTGAAACCCAACCAAGGGGGCTGGGGCCACAATGGAGGGGATTCTTTTGCGAGAAACAGACATTCCTTTCTTCCACCAACTGCTGCTAAAAGAGCCACTGGACTCGATTCTCTCCCGTTTCACCCCAAACAAATGATAAATAAATAAACTGCAGTGAGCTCTGAACACTGGAGCCAGGACCCTGGGCCCAGAGCAGACTGGATGCTGTCCTCCCTGGGTAAGAGAGGATCCTTGGCTAGGTGGCCTGTTCTAGGCCTATAACACATCTGTAGGGACCAGGAGCAGGGTCACTGGCCTAAAAGAGCCTGGATGTTGGGCAGGCCTGGCCAGAAGGGTAGTTCTCAGGTTCAAAGACACAAATGCCTGGGGGGAGTAGTACCCCAGAGGAGAGGGTCTAGCTGCAGGAGAGTGGGCTAAACCAGGCTCCATGGGCTTGCAGCTCCTAACTGGCATCTCATCTGCGGTTTGCTCTGATGCCATTCCCGTCTCTATTTGCACACTTCTTCCAAGCACACAGGGAGCTGGCAAAGAAGCAGTTTCCTCTCCCAACTCTAAAGACATCCCAGGAGTGATGGGCCTAGTGGCAAGTTACGAGATAAGATGATGAGTGAATGGAAAGTCTCCTCACACCTCATTTGCTTGATGGTCCAACTGAGGCTCAGAGTGGTAAAAGAAACCATCTGGTCCCAGGAACTCAGTCATCTGAGGCCTGAAGCTCTCAACATCCATAGTGCCCTGACTAGAGTAGCCATGCCTTTGCAGGCATCTCATCCTGAGCCTTGATGATGCCTGAAGAGTGAGCTAGAGTACCAGAGGTACCAGTGATTGTGCAGTGTGCCACTGAAGGACCCCTCTGGGCTGCCCCTGAGGCTGCTTCTTGCTCCTGTCAGCCTGCTACTCTGCTTTCCTTTCCACTTGACCAGCACTGTCCTTCACAGAGGACCGAGGCCCAGTGCTTCTGAGAGTGCTGCTGTTCTCTCTAACCTCTGCTAAGCCAGCCCACAACAGCCTGCGCTGTGTTCTGACAGCTGAACTCCATTGAGGCATGGGCTCCTAGGGTACAGAGGGCAGTTAAGTCCACCATGTTCCAAGCCAAGCATACTGACTGCTTCAGGCTTTTGGTACCCTCCACTGGATCTGTCTTACACAACTAAGATGATTTCTCCCTCACTTCCAACACCCTCCCCCTACTTGCTCCTCTAAGACTCTTGTTGACACCCATGGGCTTCAGATACACGCCTCCATTGTAGTAGCACTCAAAATACCACACACACACACACACACAAACACACACACACACACACACACATGTGTTGACCCCACCCTTCAGTGAGCCCCTCAAGGGTTGGATGCAATGTACAGTGTCAGCCACTACACCTGTAGCCCGTGCCTTCTCTGTTTATTCCTCATTTGCTGGACATCAAAAGAGTAAGAACAACCACCCTGCTCTTACAGAACTGTTCTCATAAGGGCCCCATCTCTTAGGGACAGTGACCTCTGCAAGACCAGACTCTCCTTCCTGTCTCACAAGGAACACTCTGAGAGCCGTAGTCTGTCGATCATAGGCTACAGATCAAGCCTCAGGGGACATGGTCGCCCTGGACTATGGTTCCCATGCTTTATCTTAGTTTTCATAGTTCCTGGCAGTCTGTGGTTGAGAAATGGTACAGAGATCCACCTTTCCAGCCTAGGGAGATGGAACATGAGGGATCCAGGACTTATCCTATTACAGAAGAGACACAGAGAGTCCTGGGTCATTTCTGAGGAAGAAATAGCAGCTTTTGAGAGAAATCAGGACAGCTGAAAATTGAGCATATACATAGATACAACGGCCCAATTACTTTCCTGGAGCTGTGGGGACACTTTCATAGCTTTTTTGTACCATACTGTCAAATGTTTATAGCATCCTAGTCAAGGGTTTGGCCCTGAATACTGCTGTATTCTCAAGCCACACTTCCTTCCTTAGGTCGCAGGCCTCAAATGGACATGGGCAGTTTGCCAACACTGTACCTTCCTGAAGGCTCATCCCTTATCTATCTTCAGACAGATGCTTCTAGGCTTGCAGGAGGAACCAGGCATTTGCATTGGACAGGTATAGCATTCAATACAGCTTTGGACTTCAGAGCGTCATTTAGTCTCAGGAACCTACATGTGATCAGGCAAGCTGGGCCTTACTACCTCTCACTTTCTAAGTCTCTCTCTCTCTCTCTCTCTCTCTCTCTCTCTCTCTCTCTCTCTCTCTCTCTCTGTGTGTGTGTGTGTGTGTGTGTGGTGTGTGTGGTGTGGTGTGTGTGTGTGGTATGTGTATGTGTGGTGTATGTGTGTGTGTGTGGTGTATGCGTGTGTGTGTGTGTGTGTGTGTGGTGTGTGTGTGGTGTATGTGTGTGTGTGGTGTATGTGTGTGTGTGTGGTGTATGTGTGTGTGTGTGGTGTGTGTGTGTGTGGTGTGTGTGTGTGTGTGTGGTGTATGTGTGTGTGTGGTGTATGTGTGTGTGTGTGGTGTGTGTTTGTGTGTGTGTGGTGTGTGTGTGTGGTGTGTATGTGTGTGGTGTGTGTGTGGTGTATGTGTGTGTGTGTGTGGTGTGTGTGTGTAGTGTGTATGTGTGTGGTATGTGTGTGTGGTGTATATGTGTGTGTGTGGTGTGTGTGTGTGTGTGGTGTGTATGTGTGGTGTGTGGTGTGTGTGTGTGTGTGGTGTATGTGTGTGTGTGGTGTGTGTGGTGTGTGTGTGGTGTGTGTGTGTGTGTGTGTGTGTGTGTGTGTGTGTCAGGGTGGAGCCTGGGTCCCTGCTTACTTTAAGCACTCACCCTACGACTAAGCCTCCATCCCCAGCTTTTCCGTGTTTTCCCTTTTGTAAAATGACATTTAAAGGCTTTCTCCTTTCACATGTACAATTATAGAGTCTCACTTGAGAAATTGGGGATCTGCTTCTCTAAAATTTCTGATCTAGCTTTTAAAAAAATAATCTTAAAGATAGAATTTTTAATACAATATGTTCTGATCACAGTTTCTCCTTCCCCAAGTCTTCCCAGGTTCTTCCCCACCCCCCTGAATCCGCACCCCTTCTTTCTCTCATTAGAGAACTTAAGTAAATAGAACACAATGAAACGGCACATGAATCAGAACCCCCAAAGTTTGCTAGGTAAAGTACTGAAGTCAATGGATTGGCACCCTCGAAGTTTCCTAGATAAGCAGTGAATTCACACCAATGATGAGCTTGGTTTGGCTTCAGCGACAACTTAGAAAATGGAAGTTTTAGCTGGACAGCTGAGAAGTGTGGTCCGCATAGGGCCTACATAGTGCTCAAGCAGCCTCTTTGAAGCAGACACAGTTCTGCTCTCCGAATAGGGACAGCTACACCTCTTTTAATGGTCCTCATGTTACAGTCAGATACGTCTCCATCAGACAGCATTTCTGGAGGGCCTACTGTATGCCCAGCTACAAAATTCAAGTTACAGTTCCAAAGGAATTTAGTGACTAGAGATGGACGAAACACGGAAAAGGCCAATGGATGCCAACAGAACTGAAATCATGACAGTAGGGAACAGGCTCCTGGGAGACCATGGATGGTTCTGGCCAGCTAGGCCTCTCCCAGTGGCCCTTCTTCTTTACCCTCTACTCCAACAAAGGCCACGGCCAAACACGTCAAACCCTCTTCACACTACTTGCTTTGTCTCCTTTCTGGAAACAGCTGGTATCCACTTAGAGTACCACAGCTATGCTGCCTCAGAGGCCTCAGACCTGTAAACTTCGAGGTGGGGAAGGTGCTTTAAAGAGAAGCACTGTGGAGAGATGAGCTGCAGACACACAGGAGACTGTGGAACGGCTGCTGAGAGCTTCCTGGAGAGAGAACAGGAAGGCATGTGTGGCCTTCTCCACAGCACTTCTTTTTGTTTGTTTGTTTTTGTCTTTTGGTTTTGTTTTTTGAGACAGGGTTTCTCTATATAGCTCTGGCTGTCCTGGAACTCACTCTGTAGACCAGGCTGCCCTCTAACTCAGAAATCTGCCTGTCTCTGCCTCCCAAGTGCTGGGATTAAAGGCATGAGCCACCACTGCCCGGCTCCACAGCACTTCTTGAAGTGTTTCCTATCACAGCTCCATTTCCCAGACAGGGAATCTAGCACAAAGCAATGAAGCTGGCTCAAGAACAGAGTATGGGCTTCAGACTACTGGCTCCTTACCTCTCCATGGCTAATGGTGGCACGCATATGGCACAGCCTGAGCCTTGCTGAGGGTATCCTGGAGGACAAGCTGTTCATTACTGTGAGGCATCTCCACAGTGTTATATCCAATACGTTTTTGGTGGGTTTTCTAGGGTTATTTGCTTGGTTTGGCTTGTCTGTTGTTTGTTTGTTAACAGTGAACAGCCTTGGGATTTCAGTTATAGCATTTTCCCATGGTCAAGGGGGATTAGGAGACCAGACTGGAGGTGCACACACATAGAGGAGTATCTACTTGCATATTGCATAATGGGATTATACTTGCTGCCCAGCTTGCACTAACTGAGCCCAGCTGACCTCAGAGCTGATTTATGACTCCTTAGTGCTGGGTGCTTGGAGCTGACCTGTCTCTCTGTAGTGCTAGGAGGACTGACTCATTTGTTTGCTACATGTTGATTATTCACCCACCACCGGTAGCTACAATGACTGCTCAGAGTGGTGAGTACAAACTGGTCTAAATATACATATGCAGTTATCTGATGCATCTTCTCCCAAACAGTAATAAACAGGTTCCTAATATCAGCGACTATTACATAAATTGGTATCTTCCCATATACCTGTACAGGGTATCCAAGGCATGTATGCTGAAGACAGAGGCGTGTAGTCGGTGATACTTGGATGAGACTCAAATATCATCTAATGACCTTCTTTCCTACCCAGGTTATAGGTGCTGCCCAAAGCCTAGAAAGGCTGGAGATCAGAACCCATTACTCCCGACTCACAGGCCAAGGCGCATTATCATATTACCTGGAGTTGCCTCATAGGGAACAAAGGACTCCAGAGAAAAAGATCAGGCTATTTCTTCTAACAGAGTCCTAAGAATGCTAGAGAAGCTTCAATTAATCCTGAAAGAGGGAAAGAATTCTGATGGGCAGAGGAAGAGAAAGGGGTAAGTTAAGAAAGAAGTTAGCATTTAGTGTTAGAGATCGAGGGAACTGATACAAGTCTTTCAAACACTTGAGTTATTTATTTATTTGTTTATAGTTCTTGTGCAATTATTAATTCCAGCTAAAACACTCTCCAATGCCCAGCTCACATGTGTGGTACATTATGTACCCATCTGGCAAGAAGATTGACACCTCCCTTGGCAACAGCCGGCCGATGCTTCAAACACACTTGCATGTTTGTGTCCCCAACAACAGTGCAGAGAGGAAACAGAAAGAACATCCCAAAGTGTGCTGCACTGATGCTCTGGCGAGAGTTGGAGCTGACAAGATCTTGTCTGCAGTGGGACTCAAGGAACACATGAGGAAGCAAACTTGGCTCAGGCCCAAGCTCTGGACACACTGAGGTACTTGGCAGAGCAGAAGAGGGACAGGGGCCTCGGGAGCAGAAATCTGAGGTCTCTGTAGAAATGAAGACAAGTTGCTCTTGGGGATTCCCCACCCCCAACATTCCCTTCCCTTAAACAAACTCTGATCGTCCATGAAAAGGTTCCCTGGAATGTTGGACTGAGGTTCTGGAATGTATAGATTTAACAAGCCAATTTGGAAATTAACAGAGATGCAAAGAGAGCCTTATGGTCACATTACAAAAGGAGTGTCTACCTGAGTGAAGTGTGGGGGCTAAGGTGGCACATTTGTGTGATCGTAGCATGTTCAGACTCAAACCTGGGCTGACTCACAGTGGAGGTGTGGAAGAGTTCACAGAAATTACCCACAGACACACTGAAGGACCCTGTGACCTTTACCATGAATTCCAAAATGATGGAAATTAACTTCCCAAACTGGAGAGAGAGAGAGAGAGAGAGAGAGAGAGAGAGAGAGAGAGAGAGAGAGAGAGAGAGAGAGACAGAGAGACAGAGAGACAGAGAGACAGAGAGACAGAGAGACAGAGAGAGAGACTTACTGAGGGAATTTAGCCCTTTAATAGTTGAGTTTAGTAAAGCTAAGGCAAGAAGGCTCATTTCGGTCATCTTGCACTGAGAATAAGACTTACCAGACTCCCTGATGAGAAGAAGCAGGGATCTCAGTCAAGCCCATCCCATCGCCAAGAGGTCAGCTCACCTGAACTGTACACAGACCCTACATGGGTGGTGTATATTCAGAGGACATATTACTGCTCAATCCCAAAGGGGAAGAGAATGGCTTCCAAAAAATCAGTCAAGGTGATCATTCAATGAGATAGTTTAGTGTGTTTTGACTATACTTCAAAAGTCCTAAAAGTTAAAAAACTGGATCAATCAGCTCAGAAACATTTAGATCCTCTCAATCATGTGCTTGAACGAGTTGGTGCCTGGTCTTTGTTGGTGCTGCTCTTATGATAGAAACTCAGGTCCCCAGGGCAGCTATTCCAAGACCACACTTGTCACTCAGCCAAATCTTCCTTTAATGGGATGAGCTATTGGCTTCCAAGACACTCAATACTTTCATGGACCAAGCAGAGACAAAGGGATGGACTGTGTTCCTATGAGTAGAGAGAATCCTTCTGAAGCTAAATTAGCTGGATTAACTACCTCCTATGTATCATGCATGTATGGGAATAAACATATATAAACACACATATACCTCATGCGATCAGTAAGTCTCATATATAGCAACTTCCTATATCAAGAACAAAAGTTCAAACAGTCAAAAACCTAACAACCCACTGCAACATATGTCCTTGAATTCCAGAAGAATGCCACAACATCATCTGAAATTATGGTTTGAATTCACATTTAGTAAGACTGGTTCTTTGGTTTCTAAGTTCAATGAAAAATAAAAGTAATGAGTAAGTTGCAAAGGATGACAACTTCAATAAGACATAAAAATTATTCAGTCTATCTCTGATGGGGAAGACCTCTAGGAATTGGAGAACAACAGCAGCCTAGGGTCATCCAGAGAAGAGGCAACTCTATTATACTCATTGTTTGATGTCCAGGGCAACTGGAAACCCCAAGTCTCGAAGGAAAAGAGTCAGATGTTGAACACAGTAAAAACATAGTTTTAAAAGCTGTCCATCCAATGCCTTGGCTAACATCTTGATAACTGATAGTCATAGTTTTATTAAGTGTTCACTCTATACTGAGGCTGCCTAACTGAGGTTTCAATGTGTGTTATCTTCTAGTGCACAGCACAGTTTTCAAGGACAAATGATACTAGTGATTGTAATGTGGAGTGCTGTGATAGGCATGTGCTGGGGACTACCCCTGGATGACTGATTCCCATGGTAACAAGAACTGGGCAGAAAGATCACCTGCTAGGGACACTTCTGATACCTGCTTTCAGAGAGATAAGAACTCTTGCAATTAGCATGTTAATATTTGATTCATAACAGCATTCTACCCTTGTGATAACTCTTTGTTCATGACCCAGATGCACACTGTAATTACCATTCTAATTTGCTCAGCAATTCATTTTCCAAGAGAGCCTAAGAAGGTAAACTGGATGTGTTCCTACAGTAATGGTTGTCATTTTCCTGCTGTGACCCAGTCCCCAAGTGCCCAAGCTAGCTATCAAAAGGTCAGAATACTGGGTGTGAGTGACCAAGGAACAATGACTCATAGTTGTCTGGTCAGTTAGAGGATAATATTGTCAAACAGTGTCTGCTTCATAAAGGCCCCAAACATTGTACAGATTGAGAACCACAATTACAACATTGCAACTAAGACCTTCCCTGACACAGAGGTGCTCAAAAAGAAGTTGCTGAATAGATGATAAATCTGTTCTTGTAACCTAAAGAATTTTATCAGTCCAGCATGGATCTGTCCCCATGTGCTACTGCAGCTCTCTGTCCTAATAAATCCCCTGGAGCTTCAGAACCATTCACCTTAAGCTCCAAGCAGCAGGCTACCCTTAGCTCTTCAATTATCACAGGAAATGGGATTCTTAGCATTCCCAGCTAAGCAGACAGCACTGAAGCCTGGAGGGCTTTTTTTGGCTTGCTGAAACTCACTATACCCAAGGAGATCTACAAGCAGGAATTAAATGTTTTTCAACCTAGATTTGGTTCCAGAAATGCTCACAGGTATGGCATCTAAGCAAGGACCCTGGTCATCCCAGGCAAGGCACAGATTTGGGACTTTATTCTCATCTCAAGCAGCCCTGGGTACTTTCTAACAAGATGGCATTCCTTAAGGTCACGTTACACCTCTATCACACATCTGTGCGCTAGAACTGTCACTATCTGGGGGAATTAGACCACTTTTCAGAGGAGCTCAGGCAGGCAGTAAGTGACTCGCTTACAGTAGCAAGATAGGATTTGAATCCAGGCTTTTCTGTGGCCATTTCACAGATAAAGACACAGGAGATGTTTACAATGTGCAGAGCAACATCTTTTCAGAATGTAGGAATCACAGGGCTGTGAGCTCCTCAGACACCCCTGTTTCTCCATACCCACTCCAGGACCTAGCCAAAGCAGTTGACAGAACAAAGACACATAAACTAAAGATAGGACAGTGAGTCATTAGGAAGGTGGCCTAAAGAGAAGGACAGATATAGTCATTCATAGACCTAGTGGTCCTTACAGAATTAGCCCTTGACTCCAGCAGGTGGATAGGTAACATTATCCTGGTCTCAGTGGAGCCACCAAAGACGAAAAGCACTTGAATGCCATGTTCTTTCTGGAAGCTTCCGTCCCCAGCACCCTATTTTTTTTTCTGCAATTACTCTCATTGGAACATTCCAGTCTTATCTCCTTTGTGTCCTGAGGCCCTTTTCTAGAAGCATAGGGAAGGTGGCTGTGGCTCTCCCCATAGGCTATATAGTCCAAGCCCCAGAAACAAGCACTTTCTAACTGTAAGTGTTCAGTAGACTCCTAGAGAAGTAGATAGGTGAACAAAGACATAAATTATTAGAGATGTCTACACTAAGTCCTGATTCTCAAATGCCTAGACAATTCTCTTACACATTTCTTCATCCACCAAATGTCTGTGAAGTATCTCCTAGAAGGTTTAGTGGCAGAGGCTAGGGTCAACTGGAAAGCAGACACTAAGAGCTTTCCAACAGGTCCTTTGGGACCACTTAACTATTCTTTGTTTACTTTCAGACTTGCCCTCTATAACTGGGTTGGGATCTCACACCTTCTCCATTTAAACATTTTCAATGCCTCCCACTGCCTACTGCAACAGCACTGCCCTCTATAACTGGGTTGGGATCTCACGCCTTCTCCACTCAAGGATTTTCAATGCCTCCCACTGCCTACTGCGACAGCACCCACTTTTTGGTGCAGGCATTGAAGACCCTCTTAGAACTAGCTGAAGCCCATGCTTTCACCCTCACCTTTCCCCACTTCCTGTTCTATCCACAGCTTATTTATGATCTGCTCCTCGGCTGAGACATACTAGTCAGCTTTGGCTAAAATCAGCCCAAGGCTCTGACTGAAAGCAATAGTTATTTGTTCTAACAAACAAAGAGTAGGGGCTGGACAGCACTCCAGTGGGTCTTCATTGGCCTGAGTTTTCCCATGTAGGTTGGACTCAGACTTTCTGTCTGCATTCTGGGACCCAGGTTGAAGAGGCAGAAGCAAGCGGTAGCATGGGAAGGTGAGCCCAGCGGAGCATTCACATCACATCAGAGGCTTTGCTTGCTTTTTAGCATTTGGCCAAAGCAAGTCACTTGGCCAAACTATGAAGTCAAGCAATGGAATACATTTCATCTACCAAAGTAATGAAACAAGTCACATGGTCAAACCCCACATCCTTGGAGGCTGGAGGGGTATGTGTGTGAATATTTTTGAACAAAGGTGTCATCTTATTCTAGTGGTTTTCATCCTAATGCTGCAACCCTTGAATACACTTCTTCATGTTGCAGTGACCCCCATTCATAAAATTATTCCACTATTACTTCATAACTGCATTTTTCTACTGTTATGAATCATAATATAAATAATGATATGTAATCCCAAAAGGGTCATGACCCACAGGTTGAGAACCATTGAATTCTAATATACCACTTCAGTAAAAATAAAAGAAGTTGTCAGTCTTTAAAATGGGAAGGCTGATTTGTATCATGGCTGTATATCCTATCTTCTGAGGGGACTGGACACAGTGTACTCCCCCAATACTTGGGTGCATGAACTAAGAACCTATGCTCAGAAATATGCTAGATCTGAGCCCAGACTACTGAACAATGCAGCTGCAGTGTGTCTGCTCTCCTGATCTCACAAATAAACAAGTGTCATACAAGTGTCATTTTTCCCAGCCTAAGATGAAGAACTAAACAAGCAACATGAGAAAACTCACAGGAAGCTGGCCTTGAGTTAAGTCCAGCATCGCCCTAGAAATGATGTCACCCACCCAAGCTCTTCAGAAATGAGTCTCCATGTACTGCAAGGCCAATCCAACCAGTGAGGAGTTCTACTCTTTACCACAGAGGCCTGTCCAGCCTAAGTTCCCAGCTGCCTTACAGAGACTGCATCCCAGCAGGGAGAAGAGATGGGCATGGGTTTCTGCTGTCTCTGACCAAAGCTGACCCAGTGCCACAGCATCCTAGGTGCTCTGGACCAAGACTCCAGAACCTCCACCACCGCTTCCCTCACTTTCCTGGAAACAGTCTCAAATGCTGAGGTTCCCACCAAAGCCTTCCCATTCACCCAGAGAGAAAAATGCAGCTAATCAAAGCAATCTGGACTTTTCTTTCCATTCCCATCGCCCCACCCACCCCCACCCCAGAGCAAAACCCTCCCTAAGTGGTTAAATGTTATAATAAGGATTTGGCATATTTACCTTGTCAAAGATTGTGCTTTTGTGGTATCTTGGGGGAGCATACACAGGCCCAAGAGCCAACAGTGAGATGGACTATCAGGAGAGAACATCGAGCGAAGAAAACAACAGAATCTCAAGATAAGTCAATAGCCTCTAATCACACACAGAGCGGGCCAAGCATGCAGCTAACCAGGCCTTTCCGGCAAAAAATAACAGTAATTAAGTAGTTATAAAAATTATTGTTATTATTAGCAGGATCATTATTATTATAATAAATTAAATACTGGCTAGAGATTCAAATATCTTTCTTCAGGATCTGGTTTCCACCAGTTCCTCTACACGCTGGTTGTATCCAGTGGTGGATCCCCTCTACTCACGGAAACCACTGACACCCAACCTTGCACTGCAGGCCCTCCAGGCATTGGTAAAAATCTATTTTTCAATTACTCACCTGCTCAACAACCAGTTTTTCAGCACTATTCTGGTTGGAGTAAGTATAGCTCATACCCATGTGTTGAAATCTTGCCTCTTGAAGAGCTGGTGGTAGGGGGAGGGCCTCTGAGAGGGGATTAGGTCATGAGGGTAAAGCGCTTGTGAATGATTAGAGCCTCTTTAAGACCCCAGAGAGTTAGCGAGCTCTGTTCTCGTAACACGTGAAGTCATGAACAGATAGCAGCCTACAGTCAGAGTGCTAATATCGTCATTCTAAACTTCCAGCCTTCAGGATTGTCATGGTGCATATGTTACCTCTACACAAGCTAAAGTCCTCTGAGAGGATGGAACCTCAATTAAGAAAATGTTTCCATGACTATCCTCTGAGAGGCTCCAGTCCAGCAGCTGACTGAATACAGAGGCAGAGATCCACAGCCAAACTTTGTACAGATCTCAGGGAGTCTTGAAAAGAATTGAAGTAAGGACTGGGGAAACCGGAGAGGATAAGAACTCCACAGGAAGACCAACAGAGTCAGCTAACCTGCCCACTTGAAGTCTCTCAGAGACTGAACCACCAACCAAAGAACACACAAGGGCTGAACCTACTCTCTTCCCAACCCTCCTCACATATGTAGCAGATGCGTTGTCCCTGACTCTGTTGTCTGCTGTAGATCCTTTTGCCTTAACTGGGCTGCCTTGTCTGACCTCAGTGGGAGAGGATGAGCCTAGTCCTGCAGTGACTTGATGTGCCATGGTGGGTTGGTACCCGGGGTGGGGCTGGGGGTGGGGGTGGGGGGAGGGCACGGGCATTCCCCCATCTCAGAGGAGAAGGGGAGGAGGAATGGGGGAAGGGCTCCACAAGGGGTGGGGGATGGAAGAAGAGGGAAGCAGTTTTGGGATGTAATTGAATGAATGAATGAATGAATACATACATACATACATACATACATACATACATACATACATACATAATGCTTTCCTAAGATGGGGCTGTAGGCAAGCCTATAGGGCATTTTCTTATTAGTGATTGATGAGGAAGGGACCAGTCATTCCTGGGCTGGTGGTCCTGGGTTCTATAAGAACCCAGCCAGGCCCCAGTAAGCAGTATTCCTTCATGGCCTCTGTGGCTCCTTGTTCCTGTCCTGTTTGAGTCCCTGGCCTAAGGTCCTTCCATGATGAACAGTGATGTGGCAGTATAAACTAAATAAACCTTTCCTCCCTAAGTTGGTTTTGGTTATGGCATTTCATCACAGCAATAAAAACCCGAACTAAGACAATTGTGAAGTATAAATATGTGTTACCCCTAAGCCACTTGTCTTTGGCACTTTCTTCTAGGAGCTCAGAGGAAAGCAAGCATCTCTTTTGACCTCCACACTGCTGGATAAGTTACTTGTTTTCTTCCTCACACTGCCCTCTCTCCAGTTCCCTAACAAAAATCCTGGCCACATCATCTGGTCCTTTTGAAACCCTTCAATCTGACTGTTCTGTTTCATCCCTTCTGGGATCTGATCTCTGAAGACAAGGGCTTCCCATCCAGAGACTAACTGCTCTTATTTGGCTGTGCATGCTTTGCTGGACATGCTCCACATGCTGTCTGTCCTTTTACTACCTTGATGTCTTATGTACCCAACTAGAAAGGGCTCTGTGTCTAAGAAAGCAGTTGGTAGTCTGTAAGTATTTGATGATTGAATCTATTGTAAACATACATCAGCCCAAACTAATATGCTTAACTAAGAAGACATTCCTTTGTGCTGGCCTTTGGGAGAGACCAGAAGGTGTCACGCTTACTGCCTAGCATACAGCCTAAGTCCAGCCAGAGCTGATACCTAAGGCCCCTGCTGACTGCTATGTTCTTTCCTAGGAGCCAGGATTACCCTTCATTGACATTCCACATTTGTAGCCCATTTTTCAATAATGTAGACTACCAAGAAAGATGACACATGAGTCAACACAGAAAACTATTCAAGTCCCTCCAGGCCTGTGATATAAGTTAGAGATCTGCTAGAAGAAAGGGGGTTCAAATGGACCTCCTCTAAGAAATCACATCACCTGATACATACTTTTATCTTCAAATTTTACTCCTCTCCCACCTCCCATATTTTAGCTAGTGGCTCGACTATGGGCCCAAACATGCCAGCACTGCACAAGTTTCTTAATCTCCCTATACATGATCCACCAGGTACACTGTGAGCTGTACCTCCAAAACAAAGCCAGCTCTACCGACCTGGTTCCCAGATCTAAGACACCACTATCCCTCACCTTACCAACTCCTATAGCACCCATGCTGGTCTCCTAGCTTTCTCTACTTTGATTCCCAGAACACCTCACTCCCACTCACAACCCCAGAGTACATTCATCTTTTTAAAACTAAATAAATTAGATAATGATGATGATAATAATAATAATGATAAAAAATATCTTCCATTCTTCAGACCAATGGTTTTCACCATTGGAATAAAAACCCAATGTTGCTCTGCAGGCCCAGTGAGGTCTCATGAATGTCCCCTTTCATCCACATCCTGATACTACCTTTGTACATGTGGTTCCACTTCTGTTCTGTTCTTTTTTGTGTTGTAAATATGCCTGAAGAGCTTAGCTTTCATTATCTGTGTCCTAGAACTATTTAGATTGACATTATTAAACCCTTACTAGAGAGAAAGTTCTACAGAGAGGAAGACTTTCTCTCTGTTCCTGAATTACCTCCATCACCCATCGTGGTGCCTGGCACACAATGAGGATTTGGATCACACTTGCTGAAGGAGTGTGACTCCCCTCCCTCCTCAGGCATGGACTGCTCACAGCAACCTCTTTCCAGAGTACACACTGTGGAAAGATTGGGGAGACACATGAGAAACTACCTCATGCCAGAGACTGAAGACAGCATGCACCTCCTGTGTGTGCCCTGCCGTGTTCCGATGAGAGCAACAGTTTACCTCTGTGGTCTTCTTCCCTCAAAACATAATTTCAGTCTAGTTATGAGAAGCAAAACATATAAAAAAACCTCCAAACTCTACCTGAGGGACAAGCATCAGACCAATACTTAAAACTGCCAAGGTCATTTTATATTCTCAAGGAAAGTCCAAGAAAGTATCAGTGCCAACTGGAGAGATGACAGTGATGGGCTATGGTACCCAAGGGAGGTTATGGAATAGATAAAAGAAAGACATTGTGGAAACATTAAGAATATGTAAGTGAAGTGTAGCATTTAGAGAACAGAGCTTATCAATATTGGTTCACTAACGGTGACGAATGTACCCTATTAACGTAAGATGCTAGTGATAGGCAAAGTGGGTGGGAGGAACACTCAGTGCCAACCTCACAAGAACACTACAAATCAAAGCTGTTCTCCAGTCAAAGGTTTATTTCTAAAACACATTTGCTCAGCGAATGAATGTGCAGCAATAAACACCGCACCAATATTTTTCGTGAGCTTTATGAGAATTTTCTGAGCCAACAGTCCAGCTCCTGAAGTCTGTTAAACATTGTCTGGGGCAGATCGTTTGCATGATCTCTTTGTTCGCAATGCACTTGAACCGCAGTAAAGGCTGTCTCAGCCTATCCCCTAACCAAACCACCAGTGGCGAAATGAGAGTTTGGGTCAATGACAAAAACAACAAAGCTTGCCCTCTTTGATGATGAGTCAGTTTCCGGTGCTCTCAAACCCATCAGCCACAAGCATGCTGCCAAAGGCCCACTATGCACCTGAGCCCAGTGGGGCTTCTCAGCCAGCTTTCCTGTACGTGAACAAATGCAAGACTCTGGTGGGGACAAATGACGCAACACAGACTCCAGATAGCACAGGTGCTTGGAGAGGCCAGCCTGGGGGAGCTGGGGCAGTCAAGGGCTTTCTGTAGGAAGAACAGGGCTGGGAAGCAGGACCTAGAGAGGGACGGTGAGGACACTCTAGGAAGTCCAGAGTTCAGACTGCAGAGAGTGGTCTACTTAGAGCTATGGGGTCACCCCAACGGGCAGGGGAGGAGGAATCCCATGAATTGGGTTCTGGCCACTGAGTACAGGTCAGACCAGAAAGCGTGTCTTCTTTCTTCCTCTCTCTATGCTGCTGTGTCCTTGGCCCCTCCTCTATTGACTAGCAAGCCTCCTGGGACAAGCTGCTGTCTGCCTCATCTCAGCCTGTGCCACAGAGCCCTGCACATCACAAGAGCTCAAAGCTAGCGGATCAAGACAAGAAGGGACTGAATAAATAGACCATGATCTAAGATGCTGGGACTTTACTCTTCATCTGCCAGGCTTTCAGAAACAGCCAGAGTCACTCTCTCTACCCTGTCCCTGGTTTGTTTTCTTCATTTACCTCCCCAGACTTCTTACTACTCATTTGTGTACTTGTTTCCTGTCTGTCACCTCTCAGTCACTTGGCAAACATTAGCTGACTACCTGCTATGTGCCTGGTATGTCCTGGGCGTTAAGGATGTGACGACAGGGACATACATCTCTGTATTAGTGGAATTGGTGTGGTGAGAAGCCATATGTTGGTGCACTATGCAGGCTGCCGATGGGTGATGGGTGCTGTGGGAGAAAAGGGAAGATGGATGGTCACGGTCACGGGGATGACTTGTCATTACAAATGGAGTTATCAAGGGAAACCTCCTTTGAGTACCTGTGGGAGGTGGGAATGGGGTCCTTGGTGCTCACTGACAGTTCCTGGCATCATGAAGCAGGAGCAGAAGAATTAAGGAAGGAGGGTGTTAGAAAGGCCAACCCATTGTTCTTTCTCCTCCCTCCCTTCACCCCTTCCTTCCTTCCTTCCTTCCTTCCTTCCTTCCTTCCTTCCTTCCTTCCTTCCTTCCTCCCTCACTTCCTCCTTCCTTCCTTTTCCTTTTCTAGTACTGGAGATAAAAACCTAGGACTTTCACTATGTTGAAAGCACTGGATAAGTTCTAATTCCCTTATTTTAAGTTCTAATTCCCTTATTTTAAGTACAATTTTCAGTTTAAGCTGTTAAGTCCATATGTTGTTAGAAGGAATCATTCCCTTTATTCAGTTCCCCCCCCCCCGAAGGTGACACCTTATATACTATGGTACAACATAAAAACCAAGAAGTAGACACCATTAAAATCCACTGATATGGGGCAGGTTTTTATCAGTTTTGTGGACCTCACTATGCATTTGACTGTGCAAGCCTAGCCCCACCCTCAGTTCTAGGCAGTATTAATGGGTGTTTTCTCATTTTAACTATTTAAAGGGTTTAGAGCTGCAGAAAAAGCAAGGTGAAGTGACCCTGGGTAGTCAGCCTGCCTGAGCTTCACTTATCCGGGCAGTCATCTTGAGGAGGCATCATACTCATCCTCACCTTACATATGTGAAAACACAGTGGAAACTCCCAGACATGCCCACAGCTGATGATCAGAGAAATCTGCCTCCAATCTGACTGTTCTTTCCAGTGGCTCTTTCTGAAGCCAAGATTGCAGGATGGAAAAGAAATCTGCAAAGGACTTAGAGAACAAGGGGAAAGACAAGTTCCAGAGGACAGCGTGAGGAAATGAAGCAGGTGTCTCTAAAGAGGCTTCTGGGGTTCTGAGTCAGTATCCACGGGGAACTTAAAGAACATTACAGGGCTCTAAAGAAGTAATGGTGAAGGTCCAGTTCAGCTGTGACTTAATGTGCAATCTTGGACAAACAGTACCCTTGGACTTCATATTCCTCACATGAAGGCTGGGAGTGACCCCCATTCTACCCATGGCATGCATGCTTCACCCCAAATTTTGTATGTTAAAATTAACCTGCAAGATATTAGGAGGTAGGGCCCGGGGATGCGTGTAGTGGTGGGACTTGGACCCTGACAAGGGACTGAAGAGACCTGAGTTCTCTGCCTTCTACCATGTGAGCACACAGTAGAGAGCTGCCATCTGTGAACCAGGAAGTCACTTCTCAGCAGGCATGCCAGATGCTGACACCTCGATCTTCCCAACCTCCACAACAGACAGAAACATGTTTTTTGTTGTTTCGGAGATAGCCAGCCCAGACTATTCTCTTAAAGCAGCACAAACAGACTTAACAGACACCTAGAGCTGTACACAACAAAGGAGAAGCAGCTCTTTACAAAGCACAAATGCTAGTCCAATTGCCAAAACCAGATAGAAGGAACCCAAGCTGACGGCCCAGCCTGTCTGCAGCCTATGACTAGGATGTCTGGCTGGCTTGCCTAGGATTGAAAACACAGAATTTAGGTCAGCACACATAGAGGCTCTGGCTCTGTTTATAAGAAACAGAGAGTGTGTGTTCCTATTAAACGCCTTTGAATCCCAGTGAGAGTGGGAGACCCAGGGCTGTTTACGGCTTTGGATATTTACTTTTCTCATATACAAATCAGCTTGGGTGCCGTCAGAGCTGACGCCACCTCACACTGTGGCCCTCTGACGTCCTGGCTCCTCCCAATGCCCCACACATGGTTTGAATTTATTGGTTTTAGCAGATTTCATTTATATTGTGTGAGGATCGTGGAATGACCAGCAAACAGAAGCTCTGATCCATGCCCTGGAACAAAACACAGAAGCAGAGGAAGAAGGCTGCCGGGGAGGGCTGGCAAGATCCCTTCCATACGGGAGGCAGCTCCCACTTACAGCATAGGCCACTGTGGAAACAAGGAAAAGGTGCGATGTCACTGTCTGCAGTGGCCCCACAACGGTCAGAGCATGAGAAGGGGAGAATGCTTTCAGTGGCTAGAGCCATTCACAGCCCAAAGGCCTGGTGCTACAGTAGAACATGCCGGTGACTACTGCCCTTCTTGACATCTAGAACTGAACATCTGGAACATCAGTGGTGCTGATGGGGCATGGTGGAGAGTCAGGGTATTCTGTGCTTTAACCCACATACTCAGGAGATGATACGGAGATGTGGCTGCTGGTTTTACACATAACCCTTGAGTATGTGCTTACAGTCAGGCCCTGAGGGAACTCAAGGTTATTAAATGAGGTTCTCCTATCTTCAGAGAACTTCAGTCCGCTAGAGAAGTCAGAATATAAACAAATAACAAACAAAATGCCACTCCCTGGGGGGTTCAGAGTCAACCAAGGAGGAGGTGGGTATACAGGAGGGATGTGGTTTCAGGTTTAGCAACCCCATACCACTAAGGGAAAGCCTGCCCTGGGTACACACCATCAGATATATAGCCAGAGTACTTATGTGGAAGGCGTGCCCTCCCGTATCCCACCTCTGCTCAGTCAGCATTCAAGACACAGGACTCAGCTCACTCCTACCAATGAAAAGGTGACATTCCCCTCAACCTGCTAGTAAGCAAATCCTATGAAATTCATGGATTGTGTGATCTCTTGCAGCTATGTTAGAAATGGTGGTGAGAGGGTCAGGCTTTTCTTAGCTGAACTCAATCAGACACCAGCTTGCAACACCATCTAAGGGCAAACATGACTAAGAGTTCCCTGTTGTGATCCCTGCTCTGGGACAGTAGTGGGCACATCCTGGATCCAAAACGTCAGGTAACAGAGCTTCACAGAACAGAGGCTTTCTCTGGCCAAAGGGCTTAGTAATGCACAGGCAAGCCTCGGTGAGGTGTTCCAGTCTGAGGCCCATAAATAGATGAGCCATTGAGCCAGTCATTAACCAGAAGAACTTCTGAAATGCAGAACACAGTCATGGAGCAGGGTTCCTGCCAATGCACCCAAGCTTAAGCCTGAACTTTTTTAGCACAACTGACAGGGTTCCACGATGTGTCTATGTGTGTCTCTGCATCTGCCTCCCTGTGGCTCCCACCCAGTGTGTTCTCTGTGGTGAGTAATGATATTCTCTGGGTCTGGATGAACATTTCCACCCTCACCTCACACCACACCTGCAGCTGCTTCTGAACCTGGAGATTGCCACTGGCCCTTCAGTACAGAGCTTAGGTGGTCTCACACTAAAGCCCACCCAAGATTCATGTTGGGCTGTTTGCCATGTTCAGTGGAGCATCTGCAACTATAAAACTCTCCTGGATAACAAGATGCAGCCTTAGCCCTTTTGGAAGCAGACATAGGACCTCTAGATGACTTGAACCCTAGTCAAGCTCCTGCCATCTGCAGGTGACCGACAGGTGGGAAGCAGCATTCCCTGCAGATCTCATGGAGAGTCACAGGGAGACACTGTCACAGTCCTGACTGCTATGTCACACAGCACCTCAGAGCAGCATCCTAGCCATCCACACAGCAGTTGCTCTGGATGCACAGTCTCCATGTCCTCTATACTCTTGCCGTGAGCACAACTGCCATCCTTTGCCTGTCAGGTTCAGCCTCTGCTCTTACTCCTGAATTCTAGTCCCCTCACCCAGGTCCTGGCAGCAGATTTCCTCAGGACGGAACTCAGCAGTCTCCCAACCTCTAGCACTGCTCACTTGTCAGACTTTTGAGTCTCAGAAGAAACCCACCTCCCTTCTGGATCACATTCCCTCTTTCCATGAGATGCAGAAAGGAAGGCATAGTCTCCACCACCAGACTTGTTTGGTTTCAATTCCAGACTCTCGATTTATTTGCTGTGAGACTCCAACAAGTGAACCATCTCTCGGAGCCTTCTTCATGATCCATGAAGGAGGCTCAAGTCTACCTGAAACCTGATTTGAGGATGAAGTGGACCAGTGCATAGAAAGGACACTGGACTGTTCTTCACGCCTCTATTGTCACATCAGCTCCTCCCCTTTCCACCTCCCTACAGTCATCTTGAACCCCCAGCACCTGGAAATGAGTCTGGCCAATTCCCAGGAGTTCTTGCCAAACAAGAGTGAAAAAACATGGACAGATGAAGCATTTGAAAATAATTAATCTGGTCGAGGAAGAAGTATTTTCAGGAACTTCTCTTTAGGAAAAAGAAAAAAGAAAGGAAGGAAGGAAGGAAGGAAGGAAGGAAGGAAAGAAAAAGAAAGAAAGGAAGAAAGGAAGGAAGGAAGGAAGGAAGGAAGGAAGGAAGGAAGGAAGGAAGAAAAGAAGAGAGATAAAGAAACTAGACAGGGATCTGAGCAGTGCTAAGAGCAGAGATCTCTTGTTAATAAAGTTCCCTCAGGCTTTACTCCCTAGGCCCCAAGGAAGTCTGAGTTGATGCTGTTCATTAACTTGTCTAAGCAATGGAGATAAAGGATGATTAGACAAGAAAAGGCCCCTCCCAATAATCATCAGAACCCATGACACCACTGAGCCTCCAACATGAAGCTCTCAAAAACTTCCTTTCAGCCTGTCCCGGTCCTGAGGAACAACTGGATACCCGGCAATGCAGAGCCAGAATAGCTATGGTCAGATCTTGCATACCACAGATGGTTATGACCACAGGGTGGTCAGACCACATAGTTCCCATCAGGCTGACCAAGCAAACACAGTGTGTGTGCACAGGATACCAAGCATGGGACAGGGAACTGTCTTTAGTTTAGGACGGGCTTCAGAACACAGGCTGCCTGACAGAAAACCAGCAACCAGTTCTAACTAAAATCACCACTAGACCATGACAGCTAAAACTTTCAGCTCACAGGTGTCACGGCCCTCACATCAACCTCACTGGGGCTCATGTGAGCCCCATGCCAGTCAAAGCAGGGTGCTCCAGTCCAGTATCTTAATTAAGGCATCAAAACATTCAAGCCTAAATCTAAGTGTCTTCATTTGTACAGAAGTATTTTATTCTCAATTTCCTTAAAATTGGGGAAATAATATCTTCCAGGTCTGTTTCAGTAACTTACTGTGGTAAACCTGAGGCCTAGCATATTATAGAGAGTATTTCAGTGTAGCTATCTTGAGAACTGGAGAGACAGGGCAAAGATAAAGCAAGCGGATGGGCGTGGGAAGGATTTATTTTTATTTTTATTTTTATTTTGTTTGTTTGTTTACTTATTTATTTATTTATTGGGTTTTTTTCGAGACAGGTTTTTTTCTGTGTAGCCCTGGCTGTCCTGGAACTCACCCTGTAGACCAGGCTGGCCTTGAACTCAGAAATCCACCTGCCTCTGTCTCCCAAGTGTGAAAATTAAAGGTGTGAGCCACCACTGCCCGGCTTGGGAAGGATTTCTTATTCCTGTTTTCTACAGTTTGCCATCCTGGCACCTTCTTCCTGGACCACCCTTCCCATCCCCATTTCTGAGCGCACTTCAAAGCCACCTCCACCAAGAGACTGGCATTCCTTTCTCACCACCCTCCAGCAAAACTATTCTGATGGAAGCCAAGAGCATAAAATTGCCGCTAAGACCAGCAGCTGGCCTCAGCATGAGGACTTCACTGCGGGGTCAACTAAACATCCCAGGGAAGATCAAGCACAGTGACTGAGTGTTGTGGCTGGAGGTGTCCCAAAGTACATCAGTTTATCCAACCCATGACCAACCCACAGCCCTCCAAGCTGCAGACGGAGCCTAGTGTTCAAAGGTGCCTGTAGTCTAGTGATGTCACATGACTCCACACCCACAGTCCCGACACCTGGTCTGGGTGACTGTTAAGCAAATCTAGCCCCATTTCTGAGCTCAGTAACCACACAGGGAGAAGTGAGGTGTGGAGGGTGAAGCAGCAAAAGGAAGGAAGGGGCCTGGGGGTGGTGTCCTAGCTGGTCTGGGACAGGAGGACAAGCTCTAGAGACCCCGTGCAACCGGGACATAAATAGTTGGAAAGGTCATTGACAGGTAGACTTTTGTCACTTCTTAAACTTAAGGCTAACCAGCTCAAAGAAGGAAACCTTGTGGGAAATAAGACTTTAAAATGAGCCAGATTTCTAATCTGCCTTTCTCCACTCATCTTTATAACTAAATGGGTCTTTCAAATGGGACTCAAGGTTTAAATGACACTTAAGGCACATTAAGTCCATAGAGAAAATAATACAGCAGAAAACCTTAAATATCCTTGACAGGGTGGAAGGAGGGAAGGACTGGATGGGGTTTGTGGGGTGTTGCCCCTTATCTTTGATCCAGGGAATCTGGGCAGGGCTGTACTCTCTCACCAGGAGGAAGGAATCCCAGGGGTGCCTCTTGGCTCCTTGAAGTGCCCTTCTGTAAGAAGTGTGGGGGAGGGGCTGTTCAGTGCATCCTGTGTTCACAAGCTTGTTTTCTGACTTCTCTCTGCCTGAAGAAGGAAGCACCCCCCACACAGGCACAGGCATAGGCACAAGCATAGGCACAGGCACACGTCAGTGCTGGTGTTCTTCATGCCTAACTCTAGCACATATCATGTCTATCAGCCACACATAGGCACTGAAAACACTTCTGGGAAAGAACTGAACACTGATTGGGATTTTAAAAGTGAAAAATAAAATACTATACAACCATGTTTTAGACCAATCAACCCTCAAAGTGTCCCATGGGGTTGGCAGACAGGGAAACAAAGTCAAAGGCAGCTTGTCTTTCCTGGGGTAACTTGAGGTCCTAATGTGTACATGGATGCTTCCCAATGAAGGGTGTTCCTGAACTATTCTGTCCCATGGTGTCTAAGTGACTTTAGGTAGGAATGAATATGGGTTTCTGAGGGTCAAATCTAATGAAAGACTGCTGAAGTGATGGAGAACTGAGGAGCCTTCTGCAAAGAATACAAGTTCCCAGGTCACAGCAAATGGAAAGGAAACTTTCCATGCTTCTTCCTGGCTTTCTTGACCCGTGGGCAGGAAAGAAAGGCGCCTAGGAATAAAAGGTCAGCAGGCCCGAGCGTGCGGGATAGAAAGATGTGCATGTCCACTCCAGCCCAGCAGGACAGGGGATGCTGGTGAGGGCTGGCAGGTTCCCCTGGGACAGTAAGGAGGAACATAGCCCCAGCAAGAGGTGTAGAGTACATGTGTGCCAAGTACACACATTCAAGGCTGTCCTGCAGAGATGGTCCTGGCCCAGACATGTATGGGCCTCCTCTAATGACTTCCTGGCTCTCTTTAAGGTAGCCAGGCATTCAGAGTGGGCCAAGCACAGCCCATCTATTAGGCCTTTCAAAACACAGTGCTAATAGCCAGCCAGATTGTTGCACCTAAACTTAAACTACTAAACGGTCAGATGATGTTCCATAACCCAATGACCAAAGATAAGTCTTTCTATGAAGCAGCGCTTGCTTGAAAAGTGCAGGCTTTTAACAAGGACAGTCCATTCAGGTGAGAAGGAGCTAGACAGCCAATAAAAACTGGGAAGGGTCCTCAAGTAGCAGGGAAGGGTAAGATGATGTGCGGAGCCACGCCCAAGGACTGGTGAAGGGAGGAGAGAAAGCTTGCACAGCTCAGTGTCAATGGCGCCTCCAAACCAGAGGATCACAGAAGGACAAAATTAGACGTCTGGCTGTGAAAAGACATTGCAGGCAGATGAGCCTGGAGATGCTCTGGCACTTCTGGTACGGGGGAGGGGTGTTTTGATCATAAATGGCAAATAAGGACGAGAAAATGGCATCTACTAAGATAGAGAGTGATGAGTCCAGGAGGGCTGCGCAGATGCCAGGCACGGTGCTGAGGGCACTGAACACATCTCAGAGAGAAAGTCTGAGACACAGAAGCTAGCACAGCCTCACCTTTTAGCTAGTGTAGCCAACACTCAGCTCAGGCTACCCCACAGAAATAGGCTTCCGACCTGGAGCATACCTGGCTCAATTTTGTAATCATCTGTGAGTACATGTTGGACTAGGTTAGAATCAGGAAAGAGTCTGCCCAAGTAATAAAGTCAAATATAGAAGTGTTGAAAGAATGTCATAAAATTCCATAAAGAATTCCACCAAGGGAAACACTACATGTGGCACAGCCATAAAAGAAATCTTTGGGCCAAGTCTTCACCAGTTCAGACCTGACAGCATTCTAGGAAGACTTCCTGGAAGAGGTTCAGCTTTGAACTGAGCCTTAAAATATCAAAATATGATGGGGGGGGTGGATTCAGAAGCAGGAGAGAAAAGGAGGAAATTCCTGCTTGGAGGGGGGGGGTGGCTCAGCAGAAGCCACTGTGTTTCCAAGCTTGAGGCAGGATATACTGCACAGATTTAAAAGCCTGCAGATCCTGGAGGAGCAGCCTGGCGAGACGGCTTGGCAGCCATGAAGCAGCGCTGAAGGCTGGGCCACCGGCTGCCTGTGGATTAAGTGGGTGGACAGAGAGCCAGTGATGGGAGATAAAAGGGAGTGAAGTGGGTAATATTTAGAAGCAAATTCAGAGGGGAAGGAACGTCAGCCGTTGGGCTGGCAGCTGTGGTGCTTGCCAGCATTCTTCAGTTTCCTCCCTAGAAAAGCTGCTTTAGCAGACAACCTCTTTCTGGCTTTGAGAGAAGTCCAAATGGGAACTATTAACAAAGGCACGCGCACAGTTTTATCTCCATCAGAAAGTGCTTTGGCGGTAAGGAAGGCTTTCTCTCTGGCCACGGGGTGGAGAGTGGCTTGGGGTGGGGGGAGATCAGATGTGCTTGCAGATGGGGCTTCTTGGAATTCTTGAGAAATGGCCCCTTCCAACTCCAAGATTTTAGAAGTCTGTGTTGATGAGCTGAAAATGCTTCAAAGCTCCGAGGCTAGGATTTCATGACGTGAAGATTCTTCCGGTCCAAAAATGTCTCAGAGCTGAAGGGTCTAAGATTTCACCATTCTTTGGTTTTCTGAGCCTCAGAGTTTGGGATCCTGGGTAGAGAAGTCCTGAGCCTGGAAGTTTTACTGTGAGTTTATGACTCAAGCTTCATCGCCTTCAGCTTTGAGAACTCATTGTCCTTTGATGGAGGTGCCTAAGCTGTCCTGTGTTTCTGCTTCTGCATCGGCCACCTGACGTTCAGGCCCCCATTCAGATAGGACATAGATATCAAGGTCTATGTCAATCAGATCACAGAGATGAGACAGATGGAGCCTTCAGTGTCATTAGGATTTTTTTTTTTCAAATTGCCACTTGGATCCAGAAACAATCCATGTGTATCTATGAAGCTGTGTTAACAGAGGGACAGCCTTCCCCATATGACAGTTCCAGAACAGCTCCTCCTCACAGGGCTGTGAGTGGGAGGCATGGGGGGGGGATGGGCTGAAGTATAGGAAATCCTTCCTGTTTTGCAGGCCTGATTCTAGAGCAGCAGTAAGCCACCTGAGAGAAGACTTGATGAATCTAGCCCCTGACTAAGAATGTCAGAGGCAACACAGTGTGCCCTGAGGTCTACCCTAAGGCCCCAGCTTCCATGGCCTGTCCCCAAAGGTGAGTACTCAGGTCTCATGGCAGGCAAGCTGGGGGGCCCAACAACGTGGACTGGAGGGTTTCCTGCCACAGAAGCTCAGAGAGAGCCCCAGTCCTCAGGAATGGGCATTCTTGGAGAATCTGGGAGCTAGTGACTGGTTCTGAAAGCTTTGGTCAGGTGACAGGGAGCAGAAGGAAGAGCAGGGTCTCATTATGAAGGAGAAAAATCCAGGACATAGGAATCACTAATATTCAGATGCTGTTGGGGCTGAGTGTCTACCATAAGGCTGGACTTGTAATACCCACCTCTCAGGGTACAAAAGCAATGTACATTCTCAAGAAGGAGTTCTTAGCAGGTGAAAATCTATGCCCAGATCCTGCACTGCACTGCACTGCACGGCACTGCATTGTGACTGCTCTAGTTAATGAGTTTAAAAAAAATGAAGAAAGTGGTGAACTTTAATGAAGAAGAGAATTGAGCCTGGGCAGGGGTCAAGCAGACTATGCAACAACAGGTTGAGAGACTCTCTTTGCTCTGCAGACTTGCCCACTTGCAGGATCTCCCACACCCACTCCCAGGAACCAACCAGCTTCCTGACAGGTAAGCACTGGCCATGGTCAGCCAAGGATAAGCCTGCCAAAGACAGATAAGTCAAGCTTAAAGTTGTGGTGTGGGTGGGCTCAGACCCTCCAAGGTATGGAGCCAGACGTGAGGATTACAGAAGGCAGAACAGAGCTGGCATTGCCTAGCTCAATACAGTGATGGGGGAAAAAGACAATTTAACCTCCTAGAAGGAAAGCGACTAGTCTGATGTTATTGGCAAGGGAGAAATGGGCTGCTTTCTTTGAATCGGAACTCCCCATGCTATATGTGTTGAATGTCTGTGTCTCCCCAAAATTCACATGCTTACACCTAACCCTTGGATTGATGATAGGGCTCTGACTGATTGAGTCATGATGACAGAGCCATGTGAATTCCTGCCTAATAAAGAGGCCTGAGGAAAGTCACCATTCTCTCTTGTCCCTTGTCACTATGTAGCCCCATCTGTGAAGCATGAACCTTCATCACATATGAATCTTCTAATAACTTGATCTTCAACCTCAAAGCCTCTAGAATCATGAACAATGTTTATAAATAACTTAGTATAAGATGTTTTGTTGTAGTATCTCATAGGGGCCAGAACAATTCACTTGGTGATTTTGCTATTTTGTGTTCTTACAGGAAGCAATGAAGCTGTTGAAGTTTACAAAAGGGGGTCCATTGCTGTGGTTTATGCAACCTCCCTTCGTGCATTTGTTTTCTCACGCATGCTGGGTTACAGATGGGGATAAAACATGCATATAATAGGTGCTGGCCACCAGTCACCATTCAGTGTGAAAATATTTAGAATGCACTTTCTATCTGTTGATTAACTAGACACATATACAGAAGCTCTGACTATATGTAAACTCAGAAGACCATTCAGTATTCAACTAAACAGTCTTAGCCTAAATTAGGGGGCTATCTTCACAGTAGTTTTATGGAAAGCTGGAGATATACTTCCGGGAGATGGTACATCTTCCGGGAGAACATCTTTGGGAACTCCTATATCAGCATAGGTTAAAATTTAAATTTTAAGTCAGAGGGAAAAAGCTTTAGTACTTTTAAATTATTTTTCTTTTTGTATTTTATATTTTACTTTATCAATAGTGATTTACCACACATATATTTATACATGCATATATATATTCACTAGATAATATCATGAACTATAAAAAAACAAAACAAAACAAAAATCAATCCACCTTGTAGATTAAAGAATATAGATTTTAGCAATGGATGTTCTTGATCTCCTGGACCTGTCTGTGTAACCAAAGCCAATAAGTCTCAGCTTATTGTCTTTACATAGACATGACAATAAAGCGTTTAGCACTTCCCTGGGGACTGGAGTTAATATCCTTTGAGGTCCAATATTACACACAGCAAAGAGACAGAGCTCAGCAATTGATTCTGTGATTTCTAACTTGCTGACGAAGAGACTGAAGAATTTCACAAGTATTTTGTGCACTTTCCACAGGCTCCAATCACGGCTCTCAGACACTGGATAGCGCCAGGGCAGGATGGTAAAAGCCAGCAGTGGACAGAGCAGCGTGATCCTTCTTCTCTTACCAAACCCAGAAAGACCACCTAACTCAGAGTGTTCCCAATCAGTGCCTCCACCATATAGTGTGAGTGGGCAGAAGGGGAAGGATTGAGAGTCCTACCATGGTGGTTCTCAACCTCCTTGATGCTGCGACTCTGTAATGTAGTTCCTCATGTTGTGGTGAACCCCAACCATAAAATCATTATTGTTGCTACTTCATAAGTGTAATTTTGCTGTTATGAATCTTAATTTAAACTTTTTGGAGATACAGGTTTGTCAAAGGGATCCCCACCCACAGGTTGAGAACCACTGCCCCAGAGAGAGTAGCGGCAGCCAGTAACAGTCTATGGCAAAAGCAAGCCAAGCTGATAAGGGTCTCCAGGTCCTAAGACAGCCATAGGATCCAGCCTGAAAGCTTAAACATCCCAGGCTTCCAAAAGCAGGGGCTTGCCACCACCACACTTTCTGTAGCACTAGAGATTGAATCTAGTCTAGTGCTTCACACCTAGTGAGTACTTATCGCTGAGCTCTAAGTCTCTAGCCTTCTTTTTACTTTGCATTTTGAGACAAGGTCTCACTAAGTTGCCTGGCTATAAACTCACTCTGCATCCTAGGTAGGCTTGAACTCATGACCTCCTGCCTCAGCCTCCTGGAGAGCTGTAGTTATGGGACTGTGGTCTCCCCCACCCTTTACACATTTCTTCATGTTGCTGCGCGATGGTTGGACAGTGGATACGGCTGCTAGAAGATGGGCATGCCCTCTTTTCGTGTAGCTCTCTCTCCCCCTGCCCTGGAGCCCACTAAGACTCCCTGCCAAGAACAGAAACCACATAGAGGAAGTTCTTCAGCCATTTAGAATCTCACAGACTGGCTCTGTTCCTTATTAACCATGTGGCCTTGGGCAAGTCATTCAACCATACGCCATACTCCATACTTGGTGCCCACCTTAGAAAGCCAAAGGGTTACAAGGAGAATTCAGTGAAATGGAAATGCACGTGGAGCTTCCGGCTGGATGCCTGGCACGTGCAATTGATTAGAATGGGCCTATGGAATGCCAGGGCTGGAAGGGGCATGAAGGATGACCTAATCCTGGTGTCTGATTTCACAGGGAGGTGAACGGAGCCCAAGGAGAGGAAGTGACTTGCCCAAGGTCACATGGTAAAATCTTGGTGATACAGAATCTAGCACCTTGAGTTTATTTTTGAAATCAAAGGTCAAAACCTCTCACTATACCTGTTTTCTCTTCCTGCAAGCTGAGCGGTCCCTAGGTTCCCAAGCCTCCCTTGTCCTCCTGCCCCACAAGATCAATTTAAATTTAGTAAGCAAAATGCATATTTCTACCCAGAAAAAATACATAAAATTAAAACTGAAATCTCAGGCTTTAGCATAAAAGCTACCTTTTAAGCATGTTCCTCATCTTCCCTGCTTACTGCCCACCCCCGATTTTGCAATAACAGTAAATGCTTCAAGGAAAGCAAAAATAAAAATCTGATGCACATAACAGATATTTCAGCCCAATAACGCATCGCAGATGTTCCTATCAAACTGTGCATGCATGCATACAATTTTACTGAGAAGGCAGTTGCATTTCTGACTTTCAGGTTGGAGATCTCTACTGACCGCCTCTGCCCAGGTTCTAGAGTCCCTCTTTTCCCAGTTCGACCATGGCCGCCCAAGAGGATGAAGGAGGGGTTTCATCACCTCCCTCCAAGATGATATGAGGACAAATTGGTGCCGTTAGGCTCTTGGGCAGGTGGTGAAGGGTGTGCAGATTAGGAAAGGAGTGGACTCCTGTTTTCTTTTCCCTGAGACTTGTTTGTTACAGCCCTTTCAAGGAGCTGGACCCAAGAACAATTTGAAGAGCGGGCCCAGGCTGGTGGTGGGGTGGGAGTGTTTTTGCAACAGAAACTGGAGTCTGTTTGATCTTCAAACATAGGCTTTGGAGACTGTCAGCAGGCTCCTTGCTGGCCGATGAACGGCTCTCAGTAACTTTTCCTAAAACATAAGCTCACACACTTCACAGCAAATGTTTTCAACCCACCAGAGCCGTCATTTGGTTGAACAGCAGAGTTTCCAGACTCCTGAAGAAAGATAGTTTTGTTGTTTTAAGAGAGACAGATTAAAGCCAGGGACTGTTTAACCAGAGAGCTCCAATGCTTCCTTCAGCCCTTGTCAGGCTCCCCTGTGGTTGGTACAAAGAGAGTGATAGTGGATCCCTCACCTCTCAACCTAAAATAGATATCTATGGGGGCCAGACATGAGGACTGTGGCTAGAGAGGCCTCCCACAAAACTGCCTCCAAAATGAGATGGGCGGTGAGTGCTGGGGGCCTCTCTGCTACAGATAATATCAGCTCATGAGGCTGGCAAGGGGAAAGTCACTTCAGAAGCAAAGCGCCGCTCTGTTCAGAGGGCTCGTCGCTGGGGCAGAGAATACACAGGATTTTCCCCGTGGAGATGGAGGCAGGCATAGTCAGAACCCTGCGGGGCGTGACTAACTGCCCCAATATTCTTGCCACCGGGCCCTCTGGGTAAGGACTCCACAATTATGGGAGAGCCAGCAGGAGAACTCACAAACCAGCCTTTCATTTGGCCGGCAAATCAATCTGGCTTCTTACCTCCCTGGGGACAATATTGCATTTCCCCTGGAAAAACAAAGGCCAGGGATCTCGGAAGGGGGATCAGCCTCAACAGCAGTTCCCTGGTGACGCACTTGCAACATCTCTGGAGCAATTGGGTCTGATTCCAGGGACAGAGTCTGGGGTCCGGTCTTTTTGCGAGTCTATCTCCTTAGTGAGGAGCACACATATCTTGAGACCTTACTTCACTTAGAGCATTAACCCAGAGCCTGAGTTGGGGCCCCCTTGTAGGAGTCACAAGTCTGGGAGCTCCCATCGTGGCTTGACAGCTCTGTTTTCTAGGCACAGATGTGAACTTATTGTTCCCGGGGCCTCAGAGTTGAGTTTGGGACTAGTGAGTCGCGAATGACCTCTGCCCATGGAGACAGGCTTTTAATGACATTTTGCTGAATCAGGTCTCTGACAGCCAGAGACATTAAACCTCTTAAGCCCCTCCTTTCTCCCTTACTCCCTGGGTTCAGAAATCAGAACTGCCAAACTCCAGCAAACACATTTCTCTGAAATTATTACCCACAAACTCTCCTTGCTGACTGGAAGTTCCCCCAGTCTTAGGGAGGCAGCCCCGGAGTCACAGAGCTTAGCCAAGGCCCAGGGAACTGTGCAGAACTTAGTGTTAATCAGCAAAGCAGTGCTGGTGGAGGCCAAGTCCACAAAACCTTCCCTGAGAGCACAGCCTAGGCACCACACCTTCCACCTCTGTGTCATTTGGTAAACACAGCCAAAGGTGTGTATCCAAACAGCCTCCAGACAGCCTTGTGCTCAGAAGCCCCCAGGGCCCTGGGAAGACTGCTGCAAAAGGGCAACTCCCTCCTTCTGTTTTGAATCACTCTGATGCTCCCAGGGAAATTCTTTCTGCTCAGGCAAGCACAGCAGGTGGAGAGTGGATATCCCCAACAGGGAACCACTGAAATGGAAAGAAACACCCAAACTCTGGCACGTAGTAGTTTCCCCCGACCCCAATAGAGCAGCCCAGTGCTGTTCAGGACCAGAGAGATGCTTTTGCTTGGGATAGGGGGCATGGAGAATGGGACCTGGCTCTGGCTGTCTGCTGGAGCATGACAAAGATCAGAGACTAGGTCCAAGACACTGGGGACAGCTAGCTAGGCTGGCGAGTGGCTTCCTACCTGGGAAAAGTTGAGCCCATTGAGAGGATGGCACTGTTCCTCAACCCGCTCCACAGCCCCAGTGCTCTTCTTCATCTTCTCGGCCTGCTGGGCCAGGTAGAGGTCCAGCACAGGCACACCTCGGGAGCGCACATCTGTCTCCGTGAGCGAGTTCACCATGAGCATCACCCACACGGGCCTCTTGCGCTCCCAGTTACCAGCAATGGCGTTGAACAGATAGTCAGCATACAGCCCCTTGCCTCGCTGGGCTGGCGTCATCCACGAGGGCATCATCAGCTTCACATAGTCCAGGTGGCGCTTCAGGCGCCAGTAGAGCTCCCTCGGCAGCACGTCCTGCAAGTTCTCCCCATGGGGCAGCAGCTGGCAACTGGCCAGGGCTGAGATGGTATAGGGATCTGTCAGATCCAGCTCGAAGTAGACGCGAGTGCTGGCCTGGAAGGCCGCTTTGGAGTTATCAGGGATGAAGTCCCAGACTCGGGTATAGGGAACGTGGATGGTGCCAAACAAGTAGGCTGGAGGATGGCGCCGGATAGTCCACAGGAAGGAGTTCAAGTCCCTCTGCTGCAAGGAGAGAGAAGAGGAGAGGCTGATCAGTGAAGCCAAAGGCAGCAGAGCCGGGCCAGGGTTGGCACCGACGAGAGATGGCAGAGCTAGACGGGGCCAGAAGGCAGAGGCCCACTGGCAAGGGCTTTCCAAGCTAAAAGTTCCGCATTCAAGTGCTGGCTTTGTCCTTTCTTAGTTGGATAATTTGCAGTACACCATTCTACTTCCCAGACTCAGTTTCCTCTTCTGCAAAATGGGGGCGAGAACGGGAGTTATTGGTAGGAGTGCAAAACAGAACATGCATATCTGAAGCCCTAGAGTGGTGCCAGGCACAGAGGAAGCGGGCCACGGAAGGAGGCTCTCTTTATGACTAGCTTTCACTGAGAAAGCCAAGGGCTGCCCCACCACCTGAGAACATTCATGCTTGGCCAAGCCAAACCTTCACCAGGGCGTTTCATGTGGAGGGGGGAGGGGGGACCAAGAGTCCTGCTCTGGCAAGAAAAGAGGAAGTCATATAACTTTTAAATACAGCCATTAGAAGACACATGCCAAGAGCACTCTGAAAGCAGAACACCTATTAAAACTAGCACACCTATTTCAACAGCTACTTCCCATTCATCGGGTGGGCAAGGCTTTCTTTTTGGAGGGCAGGTCACCAGTGTTAGCTACTTTGCTCTGCTCGCTGAGCCCATAGGTGAGAAAGTATTTTAAAATCTTGCAAAGCCAAAGCAAGTCTCTCTCTTGCTGGTTTGGGAGGCAAGGATTTCATAGAATTAACCCTAAGAAGTGTATATATTCTGGGTGTTTTCTAAACTTCCCCACCAAAAAGGTGTACCTGGCTCTACACTTCCAAGTCTATCTTTTTCTGTGACCTAGGCACACACTAAGGTTGTGTGCCTCCAGTAGGGGACCAAATACCAGGGCTGGTTTTTCCAGTAACAATCAGGATTTGGAAAGAAACAGGAGTAGGGGACTGTCTCCCAAGCAAAGCCAGTTTCCATCTAGAAAAGTCCCTGGAGTGACTACTGACCAATTAACAAACTTTAGGTCAACTCATAACATAATCCTGCACAAATGAAAAGTATTTATTGTGGATGGTAGAAACAGAACCATCCTTTACCAACAGACCTTGTAAATTTGAATGCACACTAGACTGTCTACCAGCTATTGAGCTGGTTTCTTGTACAAGGTAGACTGGTGGCTGGCTGAGCACCTTGCCCAAGTCCAACCTATGAACTGCTAACAGGGTAGCACAGGAAGATCCTGCAGCAGTGTTCTGGTCTCCCGGCCTCAGTTCAAGATGCTTGCCAATGCATTAATCTATATTTGAAGAGAAGGACATTGCAGGGAAAATCAAGAGATTCCCGGTTTGGAGAGGAAAGTTGGGAGAAGCAATAATTACTTGGTCTCAGGAAAATATTAGACAAGCAAGTTCCTTCTGTCATTTCCCTTTCTCTCCTCTGGTCTCTTACACCTTTTCAGGGAACAGGGGCATTTGGGACAATAGGTCCTGGATGGGGTCTGGGGTACAGAGGGAGAGGAGTGAGAATGAGCACTAGAGGATCCAGCCTTAGGTCAGGAAAAGGGGCAAGGAGAAGGAGGGAAGCCTGGCCTGGAACACTGTGTGAACGGAACAGCAAAGGGGTTGGGAGTCAGGGTGTAGAAAGGGGCACTAGGTATTGGGAAGATGAAGGCGGAAAGAGACCAAAGGGTAAAGGTAGGATAAAAGACAGGAGAGTCCGAAGCGGGCACAGAGAGGGGATCCATCCAACCAAGACCAAAAGTCTAGGGCAAACTGTCCGCGAGTGGAAAAGGAACCATCTGGGCTGGGCTGGGCTGGGCTCAGACTTGGAGCCTGGGAGGACAGATGCTAGGGAAGGGAGCCCGGGCTGTGCCCAGAGGGCGGAGGTGGAGCGAGTGGGCTGAATGGAGAAGGCTGGTCCCAAACCCTGGCCCCTCAGGCTGGAGTGTCCAGGCAGGCGGGAGAGTGGCGGGGCTGGCGCTAGCTCACCGATCCAGGCGGCCGGCACTGTCCTCCGTCGGGGGGTTGCGGGCGGGCGCGGGCGGTGGCAAGGAGGGCGGCTAGCAGCGGCCCCGCCAGGGCGGCGTGCATCCTGCCGGGGCCCGCGGAACGCGGGGGACCCTCTTGGGCAGCGCCCCCTCAGCAGGGCGGGGAGCCCCCAGCTGGGCACCGAGGATCTTCTGGAGCACAGGGCTCCAGGCGCGAGATGCTGGGAGCCCGCTGGGGCGTGGCTGGATGTCCCTGTCGGACCTGGGGGTCCCTCTGGGGCGGGGCTCCGTCTGTTGGAAGAGGGGGATCCTCTGGGGCGGGGCCCCTCACCAGGGCGCGCAGCCGGGTTGGCCGAGCCCCGGAATTCTGCGAGCGCGCAGGGGTCCTAGAGCGCGTGGGGGTCCCGGAGCCGCGTCAGGGTCCAGGGGTACGCGGGGCTCCTGGGGCAGTCCTGAGATTCCAGGGTGAGCGGGGGAACTCGGGTTATGCTGAGCACCCGGGGCGCGCAAGGGTCCCAGGGGTGCGCAGCACTCCAGGGGGCGCGCAGTGGGACAAGTGCGGCGGAGGGCGCGGCGGGGCGGGGGTCGGCTCTGAGGTGCCGGGCTGCCCCCGAGCCCGGCTCAGAGGGGCGGCGGGCGGCCGCGCGGCCGCTGCCCGGGCTCCGCCATGCTGCTCCGCGGCCGGGAGGGAGGGAGAGAGGAGGGCGGGAGAGCGGCGCGGAGCCGGGCCGGGCGGGGGGCTGGGGCCGCTGAGCGGGGGAGGGGAGGACCCGGCGCGGGGGGCGGGGGGCCGGGGCCGCGGCGGGCCGGGCCGGGCCGCAGGGAGTCAGAGCGAGCTCGACGCCCGGGCGCGGCGAGGCGGGGTCTGCCGGGCATGGCAGGCGCTCGCTGGCTCTGCGCTCGCTCTCTCGCTCGTTCCCTCGCACGCGCGCGGAGGGAGGCGAAGCCCGCAGCAGCCACTTCCCAACTTTCCAAACTTCCCAGCGCAACTTTTTCCTCTCCTCCCCTGCCTGCGCCTCCTCCCTCCTCCCTCTTCTTTCCTCTCTCCGGCTCTGCGCCGGGACGTAGCTCCTGAGCGCCACCACCAGAGGGCGTCTGGTTCAGTGGACTTCGGGCTAAAGTGGAAATCTAAGGGTCAGGCTGAGACAAATTTGGGGACATGGACCAGTTTCTCAGGGCACATCTGCAAGGCCAGGAGAGATAAGCAGTCAGCAAGACAATTTGGGTAGACACTTCGAGGTATATCGGAGAATGAAATGGTCACTAGAGATCCAGGGAACATGGTATTTACTTACAACGTTTTGTCATGCTGCTGTGACTAACACTGGCAAATGTGTTCCTAGGCACTCTGCAAATAGTACATTAAATTAAAACATGTCTAAAGAACATAAAATAATTGCTATCAGAATTCCTTGGAAGCTCCATTTAGCCAGTCATTCTCCTGTCTGTTTCTCTGGGTGTATACACACACACACACACACACACACACACCCCAAAGCTGTTAAACTAAATTTGCCAAGTACTCTATCCTGGTATTGGAGGTTAAAAATAAATTGCGTGATATTATCAGAAGTCTATAGCTGACAGACAAGATGAGATATGCAAATAGACAATTAAAATACAGCCATAGCAGAAGACCAAGAAAAGGCAGGTAGAGGAAGGACTCCTAAGGGAGGCTCAGCGAACCTCGGGAAAAGGAGAGGAAGTCCAATGGCCAGGCTGGGACAAATTTGAGGATATGGGTCAGTTTTCAGAGCACATCTGCAAGGCTTGTCGATTGTAAGCAGTCAGCAGGACAGGATATGGGTAGGTACTTGGAGGTATATCAGAGCGCTCCTGGAGTCAGGGCAGAGCCCTGGGAGGTGATCTTAAAGATCTTTAAATCAGCTGTAGCTAACAGAAGAGAGTGAAGCAGATGGACCACCCGGTGCCAAGGTGTAAAAGTGAGAAAGAGGTGCCTTCGAGGGACTGCCTATAGAAAGTGGGTGGCTCGAACCTGCGTCTTCATGCCAGGCCTGAGAGCACACATTTGTATGTATACAGTCGTGGGTAGCTACTCCAAGATTCAAAGTGTCAAGTGGCTAGGGCATCTCACTACTTTCAGGGCTCATGATTGAGGGAACAAGGTAGAGGCAGAGTAGTCAGTGGGTCAGGACCTGATCCTAGCCCCTTGGTTCCCAGCTAAGAGCTCTCCTCCCCTCTCTCCACTCCTGCCTCAGTGGCACATGGAGTCACTAGGGAAAGGGATGCTCAAAGTCTGAGTGAAGTAGAACAACTTGCCTCTCTGAGCCTAGAATGTGAGCAACTAAGAATGGGACTAAGCAAAAGATGTAAGCACCAGAGGCTGCTGGGAAATTGCCACTTTTTTTTTCCAAAAAAAAAGAAAAAAGAAAAAAAAAGAATGGTGGTTGGCAATTGCCTACAGTTCAAACTGCTAGGTATCAGGAGCGATTTGTTCTGCTCTGCCTCTTATCCACATAACTACTTGGTGACAGATGCTAAACAAACCAGAGTGCCCAGAAAACAGGGCACCAGGACACAATGTAGCAGCTCTGTCACACACACACACACACATACACACACACACACACAGAGAGAGAGAGAGAGAGAGAGAGAGCGAGCTCTGAGATCTGCAGCTGTGACTGAGAGAAGTTCTTGAGAGATACTGCCCTCACTCAGCCTCTCCCTCCCCCTCAAGTCACCCATCTGCTTCGAAAGATCAGAGTGAGCTGGTTAGGGAATGAGAGCCTGCCTCCACCAAGAAGCAGGAGCATGGCCTTCACTGCCCAAATTAGAAGATGGTAGATAGGGAATACAAAAACGACCAGATCAAACCTAAAGTGATGGCATGTGTGATTACGAGTTAGTGGTTTTTCATATCTTCCCCATCTTTCAAATAAAAGTTCTCTCGGATCATATCTTTCCCCCTAAAATGATAAAGGTTTTGGCAGCTAATTGTCAGAGGTAACTGCTGTAACTTCCTCCTTTACTGCATCATGTAGGGCAGTCAGCAAGCACAGACCACAGCCTCTTGGAGTCTGTCTTTCTCCAGCTCTCTTCCTGGCTTCATTCTTTTTCAGTGACTCGATGCGTGTGATAAGGCCTTAGGCGCTGGTGTGGTTAATGGGACACGAGAGGAAATAAATGTGTCAATCCAAGGGAACTGAAAACACATAGCAACACAAATCTCTGTGTGTTAATGTGTTCTTCACAATAGCCAGCCTGCAGAAACAACCCAACTAACTGTCTATCAGCTAGCGGTGAGTGAGTGGAAAGCCCCCTGTGGTGTCAAGACGTCAGGATATACACTTGAAAGACATACATTTTTTTTTAAAGGAGTCATAGTCAAGATAAAATATTGCTTGACTTCAGAAAGGACTGACGTGAGCATATGTGCAGAGGTAGAATAAGGCTGGATCAGGAGATGAATGGACCATACCAAAGAAATGTTGGATTTTGGGTGGGGGAGAAGTTTTTAAAAAATCTCAAAAAGTGATGGTTTCCCAACTTTGAACAAACTAAAAGAAAAAAACACTTTAAATAGGTGCATGGTATGTGAATTGTGTTTTCTGAAGCTTCTACCCAAAACAAGAAACAAGACTGTGGGGTTCAATGGGTTTGTAAAGAGTTTATTTTTATTTATGATTATCTGTGTATCTCCCACATGTGTGTAGATTCCCATGAAGGCTGTGCGAGGGTGTTGAATTCCCTGGAGCTGGAGTTTCAGGTGATGTGGGTGCTAGAGCTGATGGGTACTCAAGTCCTCTGCAAGAGCGGGAGTATGCTGTCTTAGCCACTGGGCCATCACCTCTCCGGCTCAGTTTCAATGTCGATTTTACAGCATTTCCCACCTCCCATTTGGTCATGCGAGATAAACCCTGGGTTGTGCTAAGTCCTAAGTCCTAAAGACTAGGGCACTTGGACATCCTCTCTGGACGTGACAATGAACTGAGGTGACCTACAGCTTGTTTGTGCTCGTGGACTGAGTAACCTTTAAAGGCCCCATACTAAACACTAAAACTCTTTCTTGAGGGCTGTTGCCAGTTTGGAGCATTTGGGCAGGGTGAGAAAGGGTTCCCGGCTCAAGAGGAGGCAGTGACTGCAGACTCTAGACTGCTCTGCCTCAGGGCACATCCGGACCACTTTTTCTTTTATTGCATCTTAATTAAGTTGTTCAATCAGATTGGTACCAGGAATCTGTAGGCTGTAACAGCAGGGGCAGGAGCAGAAGCCTTGTAGCGTAACTAAACCAACAAAGTTGGCCTCAGGAGCCCTGCTCTGTTGACGGGTGTCCCTTCCAGGGTGAGAGATGAGGGACTTAGCCTCTGGCTCAAAGGAAGTGTCCATTCCAATAATCTGACTTCAAGCTTCTATAGCCAGACCTTAAGCTCTGTGTTCTATAACCTCATCCTGGCTTGGGAGTTAATCCTTGATGAATGAAGAACATGGTTGCATCTAGGATTCGGGAGAAAGGAAGAGGACTGAAGATTCAAGCAGAGACAGGCAGTGATGAAAACAGTCTAGAGTGAGAGAAAGCACCTGAAAAAACGCAGACACTGAGATGACTGGGCAAAGGGCACTCTGTCACTCAAGTAGAAAAAGAAGTGTAGAAGTAGGAAGGTCAGAGTTACTAAGCAAGCAGAATGGCATTCATTAAAACCAACACTTCAGTAGGGAAATCTTGGATACAGAGGAATCAGGTCCAGATTTAGCCCTCAGGGAGTTTGCCACCCAGTAGAGGACATAGACACAAACAAACAGAGCTTGGGGAAACAAACAGAACATCACATCAGCGAAGATCTTTGCCAAAAAGGTGAGGTTGGGGAGAGACCTCTCCTTTTCGATTCCGAGTCCTCTTTTTTGTGATTGGTTTTAGATTGAGTCCAGTCAGTGTTGCCTGTGAGACTCTCTGGAAACTGGGTGTGGTGGTGAGTGCCTGCAATCTTAGCACTTTCAAGGTGAATGGAGAACCAGGGATTCAAGAACATCTTTAATCACCTGATGAATTAAGGAGACCCTGCTCAAAAACAAAACAAACACATAAAACAAAAACAAACAAAACAAAAATCAGGAATTCACACCCCCTGTAACATCTGCACTTGAGAGCTGGAGCAGTAGAATGGAGAGATAAGGAGAGCCTGGGCCACATAGAGTCCCTCACCCCAGCTCCCAAATTGCAATCAAACAAAGAATAAACAGGAGCTGATCAAGAGAGAGCATTAAGGGCCATGGGAATTGCATGTGCATTGGAGTAGGAGTGTGTTTGAGTTTGGTGCATTGTGGGAACTGGGAAGGATGATCAAGGAGGATTAGAATTAGACATAGTCAGAATCCATGGTCAAAATCCAAGGACTATGCAAGAAGTCAGAAAATGTTTTATCCTGCCCACCAGAGGGGACAATCTTAGCATGCTCTGTTCTGCAAAAACTGTGGCTACCCCAGAGGCTAGCTGATAGAGCAGGCTCTAGGGGGGGATGTGCAAGGCTAGCTGCCTGTGAACAGCCCTCAGGGATCCCGTGCTCTTAGGTACTGTCTCCATACATTCGGTGGTATAACTGAGTCGCTCTTCTCCAGCTACTTGTGACTTTTGAACAAGAAACCCCTGTAGTTAAGAGACATTTCAGTGAGTTCTGTTGCAATGTACTGGAGGGTTGAGATCTCTTTGAGAAGCTGACTTCATTCATTTTGAAAACACATTCAGAAGAAGATTTGCTACATTGTTATAAAAACAAACAATCAAACCTCCAGCCACCCCTCTTTTTTTTAAATGATGGCTGCACTAACAACATTTCTAGCAAAAAGTGCAAGGGTGGGTCAAAGGACAAAGTTTCAGTTACAAGGTAAATTCTGGGGATCTAATAATGTATAGTTCACATAGCAATGTGTGTGTGTTTCTGAGTTTAACTGTCATGATTGAACTGAGTTCAATCTGTCCAGTAATTATTTCAGGATGAATAAAAAATGAATTTAAAATAAAGAATAAACATAATGATTAGGCATTTTATGCACCATTATTAAAGCTACGCAAAGACTGGGTGATACACTATCATAATCCAGGCACAGTGAGAGACAGGTGTTCCAGGGCACTTTTCTGGAGGGGACATGATTTGAACTGGTCTATGAAGGGAAAACAGGTTCAATGGAAGGAAAGCCACTTTTATTTTCATTCTAGGTAAGGACAATGGTGAAAGCGATAAGATGGAGGAGGAGTGAGGAGAGAGTGTCCTGGCTAGGGACCAAGCAGAGGTGCCTAAAGAGAAGCCCACTGAGCTGGCCAGCAGGGCACAGGGATCCTCCCAGCTGCCTCCCCAGTGTGGGGCTTACAGGTGTATGTGAGCTTTGATGTGCATGCTGGGGACTTAAACTCAGGTCCTCCTGCTGCTGTAGTAAATACTGTCAGTGCCATTTCCCCAGCTGTGTTTGTCCTCATTTTAAAGATGAGGACATGTGTCAGAGGGGAGCAATGACATACTCAAGCCATGCAGCGGATTGTTAGAAAGTCATCTGTCTAAACCTCTGCTAAACCCTTCATCCCCTCCAAGATACAAACAGGGTGAGTTCGCAGGTAGCAGGGCAGATGACAGTGTGGCTTGTGAACTCCCTTGTGCACACGCAGACACTAGGGAGGACATCCACGCCACAGACGGCAGCTCTGGACTCTGTCTGCCTTCCCATCTAATTAGGATAGAGGGTAATTGTCATTTAGGACTTGCCTGTCATTCTAGCCCAAGCTGTGCGAGGCTCCATTCCTCTATTTAGGACCCTACTGAAGGATGGAAAGGGAAAAAGGAAATGTGATGCTTGAAACAAAATACGCCATCAAGCTGACCACTAAATGGCACTTAGACCCCAAATACACACACAGCTGCTTTATGGAATGAAGGCTGCGGACCATGTTCCTGGATATAAAATAACAAACCACATATAAAGTTTTACGTTGCTGTGTAATTAGCACGGATCTGCAAATGTGCTAGACTGCCAGGGTGAGGGCGGGGGGTGGGGTGGGGAGTGCAGGGGGTTGGGCCACAAGCTCAGAGAGGGTGTGGGAAAGAGCAAAGGGCATGCCCCAGGGTGAGAAGGGTAGACTGAAGCCTGACCTCACCCTCATCCCCTTTGACCTTGGGCAAGTTATCCAGACTCCGTAGACTTCCAGTTTGGTATATATACCGGCAGGCAGTGGTACCCACTTGCTCAGTTGTGCTATTAACTTTCTTTCTGCTTGAAGGACATTTGACAATTTGTAAAGACATATTTGCTTGTCATAACTGGGAAGGTGCTGCTGGCATCTTGTCGCTGGGATCAGGATGATGCTAGGTCCTGGTCCTAGATCTTACAACACATGGAGTAACCTCACTTAGAAACGTGACACCACAAATTCCAGTCTTCTGGTACTGAGAAATCCTGCCTTATAGGGTAGCTATGTCGTACTATAGCCATGCTTACCGTGAATTGGGCATTTACTGGATGGTAAGTACTTCCAATCACTATTTTAGTGTAGTAAGCCTTGTCTGTTGATAAGTCCCTGAGGGAATTGATACCATTATTCTCACCCTATACTACCATTATCCTCAACCTTTAGATAAGAAAATTGGAGTCTGGGAATAAGTTTGCCCAAACCCACAAACCTAGTGAGTGGTGGAGCAGAGGGGTATTTGAAAAAGCCCCAAAGCTCTAGATCTACCCCCACGTGAACTTGAACTCACGTTTTACTTGTCTAGCTTCAGTGCCTAGGACATGATAGCAAAGGTGCCCTCTGTGGAGAGAGCAGAACACCCAGCTAGCTGTTCGTGAAGGCCACACACAGGCACACGAGGGTTGGCAAATGAAACAGCGAGAATACTTGCTCACACTCAGTCCTCTTTCCAGAAGGAAAATAATAAACAGGTGATGACATAAAAATGGAGACAGTGTGAGTGGCAGGCACTGTGCTGCGGAGGATGAGGAGGGTCTGGCAGAAGAAGACATGAGGGAAGGGCACGTGAAGTCAGTCAGCAGAGGGAACAACTTTAGCAGAGGCCCTGGAGTAAGGAGGCGTTGTGGTGTGCTCAGGAAAAAGGAAAGTCAGGGGACTAAGATATATGGTTATACGGGAGAGAATTCTTAGAATGTAGCAAAGAGGGACCATGTGAAGAATGACTGTGAAGTGAGGCAGGAAACTTGAACTCCATGCTCACTTACATGGAGGTTTTTAAAGAAGATTGTGGCCTGCTTTGCATCTTGGAAGTCTATTCAGAACTCAGTGTGAAGGATGCTGCCGTGGCAGGACAGGGATCCAAGGGCCTTGTAGGATCAGAGCCGGGAGCAGGTGGGGAATGTAGAGTCTTACACACTTGGCTGCAGTGGGACTGGAAGAAAGGGACCAGGTCTGGTCCAGTGTTAGAGCCAGCAACCAACATTTTGTAAAGTGGAGGCAGCAAGGCTAGGGCTGATGATTTTAGAAGCTTTTATTTTGAGCAGCTTCTTTATTAATTTAGACAGGTTGAGGAAAGAACAGACTCTTGTGAGAAGGCACCAGTGGTCCAGTTTGAGGTCATGTTAATCATGAGCTGCCCACCAAGTAGAGATTGTGGGAAGCAGCTAAGAAATATCTTGCTGTTTGGGAGAGTGTACAGGGATGTGGTCACATTTAGGGCTCATTGCACAGAGGTGAGATGTAACACTAGACCTATTAGAGATGATAGTGATGGCAGATGGATGGATATATCTATATCTATATCTATATCTATATCTACATCTACATCTACATCTATAGATAGATAGATAGATAGATAGATAGATAGATAGATAGACAGACAGATAGACAGAGGGACAGACAGGCTAAAAGCACTGTAGGTCTAAGCCCAGGGAGTCCATTCATTTCAACTTTGAAAGAGAAACATCCATTAAAAGAGATAGAGGATCTGACACCCTCTTCTGGCCTCCCTGGGCACTGCATGCACCTTTTGCACAGACAGATGTACAAGGCAAAACATCCAGACAGATAAAATTGAAAATTAAAAAGAGAGAGAGAGAGAGGGGGGGGGCTGGGTAGTGTTGTGGTCCATCTCTGCCTTCTCAGCACTCAGAAGGCTAAGGCAGGTAGACTGCTGTAAATCTAAGGCCAGTTTGAGCTACAAGCGAATACCAGACAATGCAGGTCATTTCTACATAGCAAGATCCGTTCTGTCTCAGAGAGATCAGAGAGACAGGCATAGAGACAGAGTGAGACAGAGGGTGATAATGATGAGGACGAGGAGGAGGAGGAAGAAGGAGAAAGAACGAGGAGGAGGAAGAAGAAGGAGAAAGGACGAGGAGGAGAGAGACAGGTACCTGCATTCTCAGGAGTTATCATTACATTTGACCCTGAAAGTTAATGGGACACATTTAATGGGCTTTAGAGATGAAGATTCAAGTGAAATTCTGTAAGAATAAATGGAAAGGCAAAGATGTAGACGTAGCCACTGAGAGAAATCTCTCTAGATTTGTGTCAGAGTCAAGTTTGAGTGGCTGAAGAACTTGGGCCAATGGACAGTCTACAGTTGCCCGAGTTTTAGGCTAATGAAGGATATAGTACAAACGGAAAGGCCTTTGCAACCATTGGTCTGGGGAGTGGTATCACTGGACAGACTGGAGAGATGTTCTAGAGAAAGGAGGGAGGTAATCTCCAGTGACTACACGTGACTGAGCCTTGTTAGGAGGGAAGGCATCAAACATAGGCATTGTGCAGTGGTCAGGTGTCTGGATGAGGATGCTCTGCAGAAACTGTCTCTGTTCCTTACAGAAGAGGGTCTGAGCTTCACCTATACCTCTGCTGAACCCCAGCCCTGACACTCACACAGACTGAGCCTTACTGTTGGCCTTACACCAAGCCCAGACCGACAGGCTGAATGCCCAGTTCTTCCAAGCCACCTCCCTTCTTCCTAAGGAGCACCCTGGGGGGAACAACAGAGGACCCAGCCAGCATGACAGATCTCCACAGTAAGAAAGACCACTGAAGCAACATGAGGCTTAGAAGTGTCTAGAGCTGAGTACAGCCTTCCTGACTCTGCTGGGAAAGGGAGTTTCCAGGACCTGTCAGGGTGGTGAAGAAGAAACACATTTGTGGAGGATAAGCATAATAGGAGGGAACCAAATATATGAGGCTCTCAAAAAAGTTGATTTGTTTTTAGGAAGTAAAGGCCCAGCAGAGCATGAGTAGAGAGACTTGGGCAAGTGAGACTGAGAGAAACTTAACTGGGCTGGGTGTGGGTTTGGTGTTTCATCTCAGTAGGAGAGCTGAGAGCCCTTCAGCTTTGTCCCTTACTATCTGCAAATACATTAAACCAATGTATACATTTGTTCATTTGTAAGTCTAAATATGTTTGTATGTGTATATAGCAATCAAAGTTTATAGGTACTTAAAAAAAGGACAACCCATTGATAGGAAGGCATCATAACCTGGGAGCTGAACCCCTCCACACTTAACTTCCTTATCTATGAAGTCAGCACAGCAGTGATGTGTGGCTTGAAGTAATGGGGATGGAGCAGGATGATGGCTTATACTTTGTGTGCTGTAAAGAGCTGTGCTCTAGCTTTAGGATCATTATTACTAATATGAAGAAGTAGAAGAAGCAACAGGAGGAGGAAGAGAAGGAGGAAGAGGAGGAGGAGAGGTAGCTTCAGACTATCTCCTGTACTAGGAGAAATACTTTGATCTCTAAAATATCAGGAAGAACATGAGTGTTACCTTATGGTTGGGAAGTTCTCTTGAGGGTCTGCATCAGAGCAGAACACAGGTCCACTGACTGAATTGGACAAGATGGCCCTTGCCTAGAGATGCACTGTTGATTAGTCGAGTGAGTGGCTAAGTCCAGCAAGCACTGTCTTTACCATGCTGCACATATGGCAGGCATGGTGTTTGTGGTTTCCATAGCGCCCACTGGCATGCTGCCTAGCTGTTAACATGCTTGCCCTTTACTTCATCCAGTGGTGGGGAGTCTGACAGGTCTGCATCCAGCCTTTGTCCTTTTCATGGTATCTTTCAGTCTATATCTGCAGCCTGGCCTCTGGGCCGTGGAAAGCCCTGTCTCCCCCTCAGGCCCATCATATCCTATCAAATACACACCTTTAATTGTTTCTCAGTTCAGACTTTGGATTCTTAACTCCCTGCCTTTGGATTCCCCTTTCCATCAATCTCCTCATGTAGTTGTCTGGATGTTGCTGAAGACTTTTAGCAATGGGAAGCCTGCTACCTCCTGAGGCAGCCTACGACTCTTGTAGATGATGTCAACGCTGCAGACATACATATTTCACCAGCATCCACCTGTAGCTCATCCCCACCAGTCCCTGCTGCTTGTGACCCTTGCAGCTTCACAGAGTAGAGTCCATTTTCTTCATGCCATCCACGCAGAAATTCCTTACCTAAAGATGTTTCTTCTTAACCTTTTTGATGACTCTTTGAATGTCATCAATGTCCTTATGTCTAGAAATGGTACAGTTTGCAGATTTTTTTTCCCACCCAATGATTTACTGATTCACCTGGCATCTCTGTGCCTGGATATCTGGAATGATGATGGTTGAAGTGATTTATTCAGAGTCTCCAGCTACTTTGTTTTTCTCAGACTAGGTCCTTCCTGTTTCCCCACACCACAGTCCCATCTGCACAGAGCCCTGATTTAGAATCCTGGTAGTATCTATGGTGGCAAAAGCTTGCTTGCTACCTTAATAATTCTTGTCAGACAGATTTTGTGCGTGTGTGCATGCATGTGCGTGTGCATGTGTGTGTGTGTATATGTGTGTTGTAATTGTGACTGCATATGTGTGTGTGTGTGTGTGTGTGTGAGTTTATGTGTATGACTCCTTTCTCCAAGACTTCCCCAACATAACACAAGTGGAATGAACACCATTTCCAGCTACAATACACAGCATTAGCCCAGGGCCAGAGACATGAGTCTTTAAGAGGATGATTCAAAGAATGGAGGGGAAAGAGTTTGGTTAGACAAGCCAAGGGCCATTTCAGGCAACTCTATGATCTATAGTTCACAGTCATAATCATGGTGACTGCTTACTGCTATGACTAATTGATAATATATTGGGATACTTGTTATATGTCAGACATTTAACAGCCTATGAGAGTCCTAATTGTTTACCACCTCATAAACCCTTGGGCTGGCCAGCTTTTGTAATTACAGCCGTGAGGTGAGGCGCTATGTGGTGTCTCATTGAACTTTTAATTTACGTTTCTCTAATAACTAATGGTGTTGAGTATCTTTTCATGTGCTTACTTGTCTTCTTTAATGTGGCCTTTGTTCAAGTCTTTTGCTCATTTACATTGTGCTGCTTGGCATTTTACTGTTGAGCAGTGACTGTTCGTTTCTGTTCTAAGTCCCCTGTCAAATACAATTTTATAAACATCCTAGGATTTGGCTTATGTTTTCACTTTCTTAATAGTGTCCCTTGAAAAGCAAATGTTTTAGTTCTGAGCAAATCCAATTTATCAGTTTTCAAAGCATGATTTGTGCTTCTTATATCTTACTTCAGAAATCTTGACCTAACTCATGGTCACTAATGTTCTACTACAAGAACGTCCTCCTCCTCTTCTTCTTTCTTTTTTTCTCCTCCTTCTTCCCCTTCCCTCCTCCTTCTCCTTCTCCTTCTCCTTCTCCTCTCTTCCTTCTCCTCCTTCCTTCCCCATCTCCCCCTTCTTTCCTGGAAGGTTTGCAGCTTTATGTTTTATGCTTAAGGCAGTGTTAAATGCTCCAAAGTGCTCGAGATAAGAACTTTGACGGAAGTAAGATTTACAGTTACTTTGGCTCATGCACTCTGATGTCCATGATCACTTGCTCCCATCACTGTGGCTGTGGGGCAAGGCAGAGCATGGCGGTGGGGAGCACACCTCCAAGAGGCGTACATCTCATGGTTGCTGGACAGCAATGGGAGCTTTCTCTCACATCACAGTGATGCCGGTAAGCTACAATTCTCACAAATGGATTCATTCACTCCTGAGGTCAGAGCCTTCACAATCCAATCACCCCACCCACACACCTTGGCTCTGTACAATGATGTGCTGGGAACCAAGACCTCAGCATACGAGTCGTGAGTATACATTAAAGAGCAAGGCATAGTAGGAAATGATCCTCTTCTAGTTACGTTTTGTAGATGTTTGAGATGTGAATTGAGGAATCCAGGCTTTCTGCCCTCTTCCTTGTCCTCTTCCCCCGTCCTCTTGCCCCACTTGCTTCTTTCCTCTTTCCTCTGTCTATCCTTATCTTTTCTCCCCTCTTTCTTCTTTTTGAAAAAACAATGTATGCTGTTGAAATGTCAGCTGCTGTAAGATGCCCTTTCTATATGGTATCATCCCAGCAGCCCTATCAGTCATCAGCTGCTCATGTCTGCACGGGTCTATCTGGAGACTGCCTCATTGGCATGCATCTACATTCATGGCGAGCCCAAACATCATTCCTATAGCTTTGTGGTTAGTTGTGAAGGCAGATAATATACATCTTCCAATTTTGTTTTTTCTGTTTTGATTTTTTTTTAAGCTGCCAAGTCACTTGAGTTTTCTTTTAAAATTTAGAATCAGCTGGTCAATTTCTGTAAGAATAAAAGAAAGTCTGTAAGGATTTTGGTTGAAATTTAAAGGTAGCTCTTGAACAATGTGGGGAGAATGTGCACCTTGACATCACAGCTTCTAACAATCTGTAAGTGTTATTTATCCTGACAAAAGATTCTTTAACTGCTTGGCAGTAGTTTTGCAATGCAGATCTTCATACCTTTTTCACAAATTCACTTGGAATAGTTCATGGTTTTGATGCTTTTACAATAGCATCTTAAAATGATCTGTTTATGATTGTTCCTCTAAAAAATGTATAATACAAATGATTTTTCTAAGTTGTTATTTCCTGCAGACTTGTACTTTTTCCATCTCAGGGGATGCATCCCCTCTTCCATTCTTTTAATCTTTTGTTTTTTGTTTTTAGTTCTTGTTTCCTAGTCAGAACAGTTAGAAGTTTATCCCTTTTATTGGTCATCTCAAATAACTGGCCTTACTGACACTTTTCTTCCTTTCTGTTTTCTATTTTATTGTGTACTTACGTTTGTATGGTTTAGTTTTTGTTTTAGTTGCCCCTCTCTCTGTTTGTGTGTGTGTGTGTGTGTGTGTGTGTGTTGGAGACTGACCCCCACATGCTTAACAGCTTAGTATGTGTATCTCCACAGAGCTGAAGCCCTAGGCCATGTTTGCCATGTTCTTATTTCCTAAAATTTTAAAAATCAGAACCTTCATTTTTCTGATTTGAATGTTTAATTCTGTGTATTTTTATTTAATCTTCATTTCACAAATTAAGGTATGTTGTGCTTTTATGACCATTCAGCTAAAAGGTAAACAATATTTGGTCAATCATGTTTCTATATTCAGCTGATTAATAAGTATTGCTTCATTTTAGAATTATTATTTCCCAACTATAATTCTGTTATTGGTGCTAATCTAATTCTTTTGTGGCCAGAGCACACTTTATATGCTTTCACTTCTTTTCAATTTATTTAAGTGTGTCTTATGACACAGAATAGGTCTTATCTTTAGAACTTTCATGGGGTCCTTGAGAAGGGCATTTGTTGTGGTTAAACAGAAACATCCACAGATGTCAGGCACATGAAGGAGGTTACGATGTTTTCAAGTCCTCTTAATCTTCATGTTTGCATGTACTCTGTTGAAACTTTCAAGCTTAGTTTTCAAATTGCCTGGTTTTCCTTTCGTTCTGTCTTGGTGGTGATACAATGGTCAGGTCCTTTTGGGTAATTAACCGTTTTATCACTATAGAAGGACTCTTTTTCTTCATGGCAGTATTTCTTGCTCTGAAGTTTTCTTCATTTGATAGTAACCACCCTTCTCCTACTGTCTTTAGATTAGTGTTAATGTAGCTATCGTTCCCCATACCCTGCTTATAATCCATCTGTGTCTTTATATTTAAAATGAATTTCTGGAAGGCACCATAAAGTAGTAGTTGAATTTGCTTTTTTGTTCCAATATGACTTGCTTTCTCTTTTTAATATTTAATGTGATTCTGGGTCAGATGTGCTCAAATCTGCTGCTTTGCCCACGGTTTCTGTTCTATTTATCACAATCTTCTCTGGACGCTAACCCACTACTTTGTATTATTCTACTTTATTTCTTTTCTTATTTTATTATCAACCTCCATTGCTCCTGTTATTCTTCCTTTTTTCAAAATAAATGGTTCTTCCATGAACTGTAGTTTGTGTAACACTATTAGTAGAAATCTATCAATCAATCTACCCATCTGTTATCTATCTATCTATCTATCTATCTATCTATCTATCTATCTATCTACCATCTGTTTATTTTCCTCACTTGTGCATTCAGGGTTGAAACTGGGGCCTTGAGCATGCTGGACAAATGCTTTGTCACTGAGCTATAATAGTTTTTATTCTAGAACAGTATCTCGCTAAGTTACCCAGCCTTGGTAACTTACTTTTGGTACTTCTGCCTCAGGCTTCTGTGTGGCAGAGATGACAGGTATTTGCCACCAGTCCCAAACTATTTTCTCTTATTCTCACTTATCCTCTTATTCTCATACTTCATTAATATACCATGAATACAAAAGCAGCAACTGTAGTATGTTCACATATAGTGCCTTCACAAATATACAAGTACCTTGTTCTTTATACAGCATTTTAGTACACACAAATTATTTTCCATAATTTATCAGACAGTGGTACTCTAAAATTAATTTCTGCTTCTTTTGAGTTTTAAAGAACACCAAGTGATAGTTTCCATACCACACACTTTTACTTCTCTACTCTCTGAGTGATGGTTTTTCAGATCACCTGGAACTCCCTCACTCCACAAAGAACGCTTCAATGGACATCTTTGTATGCATTCTACAAACCTAGGTTAGTGGTTTTTGGAGAATGTATACCCAGGATCTCCACAGCTGAATTCCAGAGTATGGATGTACCTCATTTGAATGACTTCTCTCCAAACACCCAAAGCACTGCCTCCTCATCTTCTTGCTTCACCACAGGCCATGCCCTCTCCAAGATTTCTAGTTGGCATACTCTTCACAAACTGACATCTCACTGTTCTTTAACTACTCAATCTCTGATTACCAGTGACCTTGAGCATGTCCCTCTATTATTTTTCCCTTGGGGGAGTTTCTTCTTCCTAAAATTATCTCTGTATACCTTTTCTCTGATCATTTTTCTCATGGGTATTCTCTTTCTCTTGTTGATTTACAGATGTTCTTGCATCTCCTAGAAACAAGATGAAATCTATCAGTTTAGGACACTGTGAATGTCTTCTGTCTCTTACCTATTTCTCCTTGGTGTTCCTCACTGAATGTAACTCTTTTTATAGTTGTACCCAATTCATCATTTTTTAATCCTAATATAATACATGAGAACTTCTATTCCCTATAAAAGCTCTAAAATTTTCTTCTATATATTACTAACTTCAGACTTTCTTAGTCATCCAGTAACTTAATATATTTTTTTGTTTCACATGTGTATTTTAATCAATAGAGCCCCACATCTGCTTATGATATAATGCTAAGGGATCAAGTTTTACACTTCTACACATAATGTGTTAGATGTCTCCTACACAAAATAATTAGTACTGTCAGCATTGTGTTGGTTTGTCCGATTATATTGATATTACATGACCATACATTAATTTCCTTTATATATGTGTCTGTAGTGTTCTTAACAGAAATAGAATACGAACTCCAATAGACTAACAGAGGGAGGCTTATGAAGGAGTACCAGGTTACAGACAGGGGGCAGGGCATGGGGTACCCACAGCAGGAAAGCTGTAAGCCTTGCCCCCCCCCCCAGCCTCACATATCTTATTGTGACACTGCACATGCAAATAGATGAACACATGACCACACATTAAGGATGAGTGTTCCAAGGCAAAGGCCCAGCTTTGCAGCCTGGCCATGTGCCTTCTCTGGGTCACTCCTAAGTGTTCTATGTTGCTGATGTTACAAAGATCCCTCCCAGATGTTAGGAGACAAATGTTTCCAGACGGGCCACTTTGTTCATGTTCAGAAAGAAGGTTGGACAAGACAATCTCTCAGGGCTCTCTAACACCACGCACTTTTCTTCTCCCCCAAGTTTGATCAGCTTTCTCCCTCTCTGTCCTCATTTCTGCCCCCTTATTTCACTTCCTTACCCCATTGTTGACGGTAAAAGGAAGAGCAATGTTACCCAGGGAGGAAAACAGATGCGTTTGGCTACTGAATGATATCGGGATGCTTAGCTTCAAATGCACACAGTATAGCATGCAGCTACGGGTCTTGGGAGAAGAGTCCACTCTGGAAGCATGTGATCGAGATACCGTCAGAGGTCAGAATGTGAAGAAGATAACTCAGAAAAGCAAGTAAAAGAAAAGATGTAGATTATGAGTAGGGCCAGAGGGCCAGAGCCATTTATTTGGAAGAGAGATGCTGTCCTTCAGAGGGCACCTGCCACCAGGCTAGAGCTTAAGGCAGTTGATTTTAATCAGCACATGATGTTTCTTTGGGAGGAAGTTTAATGACTCACAATCCATCCTTAAGGAGTCTTTTTTTTTTCATCATCCTTCCCTTAGGAAAAAAACGGAGTCAAATTGATGACCTCCTCTGACCCCAAAAGTGTAACTCTGACTGTTAATACATTCACGAATAAAATATTGGAGAAAGCCAGTAACGTATCCTTAGTTACCTCAGTTTACCATCTATAAGAGAGGTGGCTGCAAGAGTGAATATAAGTTCTGAGAAGTTAAAAAATATCTTAGTTTTTAAAGTGTGCCCACACATGTCACCGGACACCAATGAAGGTTAGAGAACAACTTTGTGCAGTCTTTCCTTTTACCTTTACGTAGGTTCTGGGAATTAAACTCAGGTCATCAGCTTCAGCTGTGCGCATCTTTGCCTGCTGAACCATCTCACTGGCTTGAAAGAGACATTTGTATAGAATTGGGAAATGGTTGTATTCTTGAAAATACCAAGATTTAAATTTGTCTTTAGTTTTTGGCTTTTTTTCTTCCATTCAGTGACTAATTCTCTGTAAATGAGAGCTCAGTCCAACCTCACAGATCACTTCCTTCTGTTCCAGTTTCTGTGGGCTCCCAACGCCCGGCAGTTGGGAGATCAGAAAGATACCATCTGCTGATTAATAAACAGACATGGATTCCTTTATAAGTTGCTTGGATCATGGTGTCTTGATGCTGGATGCTCACACATTCCACTACATACTTATCTAAGGTCACACCCCGAGGTTCTGTGACTAGGATGAATCACATCTGAGCCGACTATCCTTTCTGGAATCCATGTGCTGCAACATGCGTGGGTTTAGCCACAGTGGACACCTACCACCTCCTCAGTGCAGGACTGGTTCCTGGTGATTGAATCATAATGGTGTCTCCATGGGGTCATTGATGAGTTGGGGTTAGTGGCTGGGTAGGAGGTATACTGAGGACCCTCTGAATGGTTAGCAGTAGCGTAGGCAGATGTGTGCAAGAGACTCAAAGTAAATCAACAGACTCCCTGGATCCCATCTTCTCAGAAGGTAAGAGAATGGCAATGGGTGATGGGAGCTTGGGGTAAACACTTAAAGTGTTTCATGGACAGATTCTTATTTATCTAGTCCAGAGTTGGCATCTAGAAGCCACAAATTCCCAAAAACGAATTAATACTCTGCCTTAAATATCCCCAAACCTCTCAAGTCTTGCCAAGCGTATTAGCCTTGCTCGGATCCTCCCTCACCCTGGACTAAGTTTGTTTCTCTGGGAGTTGCAGGCTCTCATGTTCACAGAGCTTGGCATGGACCTCAGTCTGCCCTCCCCCAAGTGGGGATGAAGAACTACACACTTAGCTGGGCTCCATGTCTGTCTTCCTTGGATTCTCCATCCCCCTGCTGGGTGTCCTAGAGATATTAATAAATAAAAGGGAAATTGTTTGCTTTTTGTTTTCTCTTTTAAAAGAGATGTTGAAGAAACAGAGCCAAGAGAAGTCAGTTGTTTCACTGCCAAGAGTTTACAAAAGCGAAAATGTCTTGTGTGGACAGCCATACTGAAGGGCTTTCATGGCACTTTTAGTTTCTCAAAGATATATTTGAGACCCTATAGTTCAAAGTGCTTGGAAATTAGTCTAAGAAAGCAGTGGCTAGACTGATATTAAAACCTAAGGCTCTCTCTCTCAGTTTAGCTTTGCTCTGGTCAGCAGGGGCCTGACTTAGGGCTGGCTAATAAGAACCTGTGTGCCTCGAGTGTGCTATTGGGGAACACCTGATTGGATCCTGGAGTCTGAGCTTCTCTCTTTTGCCTGCCCACGACCCCCTGAACTATTGAATCAGCTCTCTTTGCTTTCTGTTTTGATCTTGGTCTCTTCTCCTGGAATACTGGACTTTGCAGAAGCACTGGCATTGATTTAATAGGGCTGGGATTGGGGTGGCAGCTCTAGGGTGGGGGATCTACATCTGTATATCTGGTCTCTCCAAACCAGCTCCAGGTTATATATCCACCACTCCAAAATACCACCACTCCAAATACCCAGTGGCCATTTGAATGCCACTGGGTAGTGCCAAGATCTTGATGTCTTAGAATGTGAACTTGAAGCTCAGAGAGATTGAAATAAAGAACCTAAACCTACGACTTTCTCATAATACTACTAGGCTTTCTTCATCCACACCATATGAAAATGGAATGTTGGAAAAACCAAAGGTTAGAGGATGAAGGTAGCTCCCGTTGCATTAACTCTTCACACTAGCCCAGGAAGGCTATGTTTGTCCCAGTTTACAGATGAGGAAACTGAGGCCTTATCATAAATCTCTATATGCTTCCCAAATCAGGGGAGAAAAATCCTCTCTACTCTATAGGTAGATGTAGCGATAGAGAGAGGAAGATGGACAGTTCTCTGGGGTCATGTAGAATAAGCTGGAGGTGGGGCTGGTGTCAGTCCAGATCCCTTGGCTTTCAGCTCAGAGCACTCTGGCTGTCTGAACTTGCTAGGCTCAGCCAAGCCCAGGGAGGGCATGCTGCCCTGGGGTGATGCTCTCCTGGACCAGCCTCCCCCCTCTTGCCAAGGAAGCACAATCCCTTCCTCTGCCAGACTGCTCTGTTGCCCAATTCATGGACAAGAGCCAAGCCTGGCAGCCTAGGGTGGGCATCCAAGTTGAGTTGCTCTTTCCTGGGCTGAGTTAGCACGCAGCAGCATGGCCTCATCATCCAAATATGTCCTGCCAGACAGGCCTCAGCTGCTGGCCAGCGGGGCACTTGGCGGCCCAAGAGAGCTTAGAGCTAATTGGGCTCCACCAACATAAATCATGGTTCTTGTTAAGAGGAAGTCCAGCAGTCCCCTGGCAGGCAAGGGGTGAGAGGTGGGGAAGAGGCAAGCCTTCTGTCCCTCTGAAGAGCAAAGTGGCTGAGTGCAGTGGTTGCTGATCATTTGTACCACACTTGAGTATCCTGTTGCTTTTGGTGTGCATGTGCGTGTGCGCGTGCATGCACGCACGTGTGTGTGTGTGTGTGTGTGTGTGTGTGTGTGTGTGTGTGTGTGAGAGAGAGAGAGAGAGAGAGAGAGAGAGAGAGAAATTTCACATTTGTTTTTTGCTAGAGACTTTTGCCTACATTCCCATCAGAGGCAGATTTCATTAGCAATGGACTGTCACCTAACTTGGGAAAGTAAGAAGCATTCCCATGACCAAGGGCTACTGTGAAGCCTAAGCATTCATAACAGAAAGCTTGAGTTTCCTTAAGACCTTAAAGACCTTCTCAGCTGACTGAATCATATAAAGACAGATGGGCGGAAGGGATCTTGTCAAGGCCTAGTCCAACCTAGGAACAGATTTGAGCAAGAACACTGGTCACATGAAACTGGAAAATGCTGACATATTTGAATAAGACTGGTGCCAATCTTTCAACCTCTGACTGCAGCAGGCATTCATCCACCTCAGCACCCCTGTACTGGCCAGTACGCATACTCACTCACTCCCTCCCTCACTCACTCACTCACTCACTCCCTCCCTCCCTCACTCCCTCACTCCCTCACTCCCTCACTCACTCACTCACTCACTCCCTCAGTCACTCACAAACACATTCAGCATTTAGGAAGATCTGGCTTGTACAAGCTACCTGACCAGTACACATATTCACTCCCTTGCTCACTCACTCACTCACTCACTCACTCACTCACTCACTCACTCACTCACTGACACATTCAGCATTTAGGAAGATCTGGCTTGTACCAGCTACCGTGGAATCTGAGTTTTGTGGTTGAGTTGTGTAGAGGTTTGTGGAGTAAGGAAAACATAAGATCCATGTCGCTTGGAACCCCACTATGTTAGTCGAGGGATACAGGCCCCTGTAATCCTTTCCCATAGGAAGCATACTCATGCTGGTTCCAAATGTAACAGGAACTGCGATGTGATGCCAGATGGTCATGGAGGAAGGTGGGCACAGGTCTGGGTAGACTTGGCAGAGAATCAATTTAAGAATGCCAAGAGACACAGCAGGAAGGACTTGTCTCTAAGGAAACAGCACACGTGCATGACTGACATGAAGGGAGAACAGGTGTCTGTGGGTGGGAGATTCAGTGTGAATATGGAGTAAGAATGCCCTAGATTTTGAGCCTAGCTCAGAATTGACATTTGAGACCAGCATGGGACACTGCCTCTTTGAGTCTTTCTGGTTTCAGTTTCCACACTGTTTCTGTGGGGTTAATCTGTACTCTGACTATTGGCTCAGAGAACAAATGAAGTAATGTGTGGTCATGTGTCTACCAGGCCAGGTTCTGGCACAGAAAATGTGTGGGGAAGTGAGTTTCATAGCACCTTGAGCACAGCCTGGTCTGATTCCCTTCCATATACATATACACCACTTTCTGTCATTATGGAAGCCATTAAGACAACACGCCCCCCCCCAACAGTTGCCACTGTTGCCACATATCTCAGCCCTGCCTGAAGGTAGCATCATTATTGTCACTCTATATGGGATATGGAGGGGGCAATTGGGTTGTGTGGGAGCCAGAATTTCTCTGTGTGCTTTTTCTGTTTCACCTTGGTGATCTCTCAGATGTGTCAAGGCCCTACAGAGTTCTAAGGGACCTCACATACCAAGGGTACCTGTGAGCTCTGAGGGGGTTTGTACATGAAGCAGCCCTTCACACACCATCCTTGTGGAGGAAACCTCGATAGTTGTAGTCATTTGCCTCTCTCCCCTCTGCCCTGACAGTGTTCCCAGCGTGGTCACCTTAGTCTTATAGCCAGCCTTATTTTCTCTCCAAGGCCTATTTGTTAATTTTAAGGAGGCTTTCTGTGTGATTGAGGCTGCTGGAGAAAGGACTGAAGGAGGTATGTAGGCATACATAGGGTTTTCTGTCAAGGAAAAGACATGATTTACTTAAGCTGTGTGGTTGACTGCAAGTGCTTTGCTTTTTTGATCATTTCTTGTTTCAAGAAGCCCTTCCTTTGGCCTTTGTGACATTGTTACCTCAAGACAGGGATCAGTGTAGACTTAATTCTTCCCCTGAATGTGCCTGTCAGCTCTGGGAGGCAGAAATGGAGGTCCCTGATTGCTGGTAGACAAGAAAGGCAAGAGGCCTGGATGGATGCAGAGGTGAACGAGAGCCCAGTATTTGCACCTGTTTTTCAGGGGAGACTTAAACTGGTCAGACATTTCTTCATCAACTGGTACACACTTGTCCCTGCTGTCCCATGGGCCCTGGGATAGCCAGATGACTTAGACTGCTCTTATTTATTTATATTTAGAATTTTAGAACTGGTAGTGGTGGAAAATGAGCAGAGTCCACAATCACCTCTGAAATAAGCCATTGGGAAGAGAATGGCAGGGATCTGAAGACTAAGGCCATTCCAGGGAAGTGGAATGTGCCTCTGAAGAAAGGAAACGCTTTGGCTACACAAAGCTAAAGATCAGATCTCCCAGGGAACCTATATTTGTTACATATTTTATGTCCTGGGTTAATTATTCAAACTACCCAGGTCTTATTTCAACTAATATACCAATTATTGGCTGAAATTTGTATTTTTTTAATGATATCGTTTTAATGGAAGTTGATATGTGTTCAGTCAAAATTTTCAGAGCAAGAAATTGATGAAATAAAAAAGGCCATTTGCAGGGAAGTTATCTTGACTTCTGATGAAGAAATATCATCTTTATGCTTATGTCAACATAATAGGTCTAGTTTGACCCCTTCATCTACCAACAGTGCATCCTTAGACCACAGTCTCTCCATAGTCACCTTTCTCAATAGGGGCGCATAAGGCTAAGGATGTAGGCAGGGAGGATAAAGATAAAGAAGAGGTCTTGGGTCTTCTTGCTAGATGGAGCATCAGAAGAAATTGGTTTTCTCAATTTGAAGTATTCTGGGCCCCAAGAAAACAGGTTCAAGGATGGGATTGAGACTTGGCCACCTTGTAGCTAAGTTATAGCTGTTTGGTTCATTGTTCAGATGTAGGTCAAGTGGCTTAGCTATCCACTAATAGCACTGTAGGAGATCCTTCCTATAAAACACTGGGCCCTGTGTTTGGCTCATAGGCTATTTTATTTTTAAAAGGAGCCTGTTGAAATAGCTGTAGTTAGGCTTCGGGGACCAGAATCCTCAAGGACTCAGATCTGCTGCTTCCAGGACTGCTACCCAGCATCCCTCATTTACACTTCTCACTCCCCTGAGCAGGTGTAATCAGGCTAGAAGCTGAAATACTAAAAGTCACAATAACAAGAAAGATGCAGATATCAGTCTCAGGGCTTCTCCTGTGGGAATCTGAACCTCCCTCCTATCCCATGACACCCCAAGGCCAGTAATACTTCCTTGGGTACTTTAGACACGCCCCAGAGCTCTGCTTCCACCCAGGGGCTCTGCCCCTCTAAGTGGCCCCTTCTCCTCTTCACTCTCCTGATTCTATCCATTACCTTTCAATGGAAATTGAAGCTTCATTTTTTTTCTTGCTTAGAGCCATTAACACTCCTGGCCTTGACAGGAAACATGGCTCAGCTTTAATTAGCCACAGCATGTCCCCTGCATGAGCTCCAGCTCAGCCTCTGGACTTCAAAGATAAAGGCTTCTCCTTTCTCACTAATCACAGCTATTAATGAGCCAATTAAAGCCTTCTCTAGGCCAAGGCAGGCAACTCTAAGTAACTTGGGCACAACCCTCAGTCTTGCTCTAGGAAGCTCCACCCCCTGCCCAGATGGAATGTCCCTGGGGACAGAAGAGTTGCCCTGTGGAATCCTAGCTGAGTTGGCCTCCAGCTGTGCAACTTATCTACTGTGAGTTCTAGGACCCAGCAAATGTCCTCTCTGAGGTGTTTTCGGTAGCAGTCAATAATAACGCTGTTTCTTGTAAGCAGTATTACAGGAATATAAGCCAGTGTATCACCAACCTTCACAGGCTTCAGACTCCCAACCTTATGAAAATTCTTAGTCGGGCTCAACTTGAGTCTCTGACTCAGTTGCTCTGTCAAGGCAAAATATAAGAATTTATATTTCTACCCTGTCCTCAGGTGACACAGATACTGCTGGACCAGGGACCACATGCTGAGAAACATTGCTCCAGACTCCACAAAAAGCAGGCTACAATTGATGAGAGCCATTGCTTGAAGATGTTGGTTTTTGGACTGCCCTGCCCTTTTCCTTTACCTATGTCTCACAGGACAATTTCCAAGAGCTTTTCATCTGTTTGTCAACAGTTGGACACACCAGCACGTGTCCCCTTGTAGAGAGTTCCTGTCTAATATGTTACAAGTGTTCAATGCTGGGCAGAATTCAGCAGGACCACTTCTTTGCCTAATGTTGGTACCAGTATTTCAAGTCCAGATGTTGGCATCTTGTCTCTAGCATCTTCTTTGGGAGAGGAAACAGAGTTGGGGGTTCTTAAAGAAGAAAGAAAGTATGAAGTTTTTAGATGTCCTCCCGACAGGGACTGGATATGTAGCCCAGTTGGTAGAGTGCTTTACTAATAAGCACAAAATCTTGGGTGAAAGATTTCCTTGTGTCTTACTTTTCTATTGTTTTGAAGAGATATCACAACCAAGGAAACTCATAAAAGAAAGCATTTAATTTGGGGGCTCATGGTTACAGGTTCCAGAGGGTTAAAGTTCATGATCATGATGGCTGGGGGCATTGCATTGGGCAGGTTGGCAGGGTGTAGAGCAGTAGCTGAGGGCTTATATCTGATCCACAAGAATGAGATTGAGACAAAGATAAAGAGAGGGTTAATTGGGAATGGTGTAGGCTTTTGAGATCTCAAAACCCATCCCTAGTGACATACATCCTCCAATAAAGCCATACCTCCTAATCCTTCCCGAACAATTTCACCAACTTTGGACCAAGCATTTAAAAATTAATGTATAGGGGGCTTTCTCACTCATAGCACTACCTCTAGCATGCAAAAAGTCTCGGGTTAGATCTCAGCACATCGGACTGGTTATGTTGGCACATGTAATTCTAGCACTTGACAAGTAGAGGCAGGAAAATCAAAGATTAAGGTCACCCTTGGCTACATAGTGAATTAAAGGCAAGCATGGGTTACATTAGAAAAAGAAAAAGAAAAAGAAGAGGAGTAAGAAAGAAGTCTTCTTCAAGGATAGGGAGTCCACATGAAGACCAACAAAGTCAACTAACTTGAACCCTTCAGGGCTCCCAGAGACTGAACTACCAACCAAAGAGTTATCACAGACTGGAGTTAGGCCCCGTGCACATATGTAGCAGATGTACAGCTTGGTCTTCATCAGGTCCCCCAATAATAGGAGCATGGGGGCTGTCCTTGAATTTGTTGCCTGCCTGTGGACCTCCTAACTGGTCAGCCTTGTTTGGCCTCAGTGAATGCACCTATTCTTGCAGTGATTTTGTGTGTGTGTGTGTGTGTATGTGTATGATACTCAGGGGTGTGCTCCCTCTTCTTAGAGAAGGGGAGAGGGAAGGAGAAGAGCTCGGAGAGAGGGATTAGGAGAAGAGGGAGCTGTTATTTGGGATGTAAAGTGAATAAATACATTTAAAAATAAATTATAATTACCTATTTAAAAAATAAAAGAAGTCTTCTTGACAAATGAGCCCAGATGGCAGAGCTTCAGAAAATGGAGACACAGAGGGCTGAAGACATGGCTTAGCAGTTGAAATTCCTATTGCTCATACAGAGAACCCAAGTTCAGTTCCCAACCTCCGCACCAGATGACTTACAATCCTCTGTTACTTCCACTTCAGATGATCAAACACCTCTGGCCTCCCAGGGCACTCATGTGTACAAATCCCTAAATACACATACACACACACACACACACACACACACACACTCACACACACACACACACACACACACACATGCACATACACACACACACAGGCACACACACACACTTAATAAGAATAAATATTTGAAAACAGAAAAGGTAGACGTGGGTTGACCAGGTGGTAAGATATTGCCTGATTAAGGAAGGCACTAGTTAGTGTTCCATTGATGCCCAACTAATTTTTAACTGAAGATTTTAGCTGTGCTCTGCCTGTTTTCCACACCACAGAGACACATCCTCATATTCATTTCAGCTCCTGCATCCTGCTTGCAGCTCTAGACAGCATGACTCAGAGTCACACTGTGCTTCTGGCCACAAGGACGAGCTTCTGTGGTCACAAGAGATGTCAGCAGCTCGAGTTGGGTTGCAGCGGTAGCTGTTGTCTCCTTGTCTGAGTCTTCTCATGCTCATCTCGGTCTCTACAGCTTTCCTTCCCTCATTCATCACTTCACTGTGCCCCTTTTCTCTCTTTCCTAGCTATCGAATTCAGCCAGCACAGCCATATCGGAAGTGCTGCAGAGAGCTAGCCCCTGGATACTGCCATGTTGGGCTCCTTTCCTTTAGAGATGGCATGTCTCAAAGTGTGTGGCCATGGACTTGGAGGAGTGCTACACCCTGTCTTGTGCTTGGACTCCTTCCAATACACTGAGCTCTGGAAAGTAAGTTCTGTACTTTCTCTACATGGCCATTCAAAGCCTTGAACATACCCCTGGGGCCCAGGAGACGCAGGAGGGATTCTTAACAGACAGAGCTCCCCTAATGTACTACCATTCTTCTTCTTGCACAGGGAAACTCACATTGACATAAAGTATAGGGGCCTTGAAGGACACTTGACATTAGAAAACCTCAGAGCAGCAGGTTTGGGCTCCAGTTCTAGGATTTATACCCCACTTAGCCTGTCATTATATGATAGACACAATACAATGGTCTTAACCTTGGAGGGCAACTGCAAGGTTTATGTGAGAAGACATACAAGAAGTATCCAGCAGTGGATGAGGCAAACAGTAGCAAGTTAATAAATGGAGAATTTATTTCTTTTGTCTTTCCTGGTGGAAGTTTATAATCAAAATCATCAAACCAAAGTTGTAGAAAGCAGGCTGTTAAAAGTGTAAGGGCTCATACTTCAAGGCCTGGGGGGGGGTGTTAACACGAACAGAGCTAGAATTATCCAAGCAGGCTGCCTGGAGAAGGTGGGTCTCTGCTGGGCCTGATTTAGAAGCTCCGTTCTCCAACCAAAGCCTGAGATGGGGAAAGGAGGCTTTGAGGATTGTATCTCTCTGTGAGCAAGCTACAGCAAGAATCCCTGTCTTTATTTTCGTTTTCCACCCTGGAGGCCCATTTCCCCACCAAATCCAGCCGACACAGCACTTGTATTTCCCTCCCACAGCCTGAACTTGGCCAACATCTCAAGTTCCCCTAGGTGTGAGGCTCTGAGTGGGGCCCTCCGGGCTTGTGGAAATTCACTGGGCTCAGCCTCTTTGGCTGCCCAAGGAAACCTGCCTTACCAACGCTCCCCCTCACCCGGAGACTGAGCAGGCTATTGGGTACCAAATAGGATCCGGGCCTGCTTATGCCAAACCCTTGCTTAGGGTTGAGAGGTGGGCATGGAGTGAAGCAGGTTTTCTAACCTGTATTTGATGTCACCCCTCCCACCACCATAAATACACCCTGCAAGCAATTTAGAGTGTTTTAAATCAGCTACAGGTTGTCTTCAACTCATCTCCCCTTCGCCACATTCCTAGAACTTACATTGTGGACCCAGCTGCACAGAGGAAGAAACACGCCCAGGGAGAGAGCCTGACATCTCACCTGGTCTTCAGCCTCAGCGGTAGAATCCACCTAGTGCCCTTGTACTTTCCCTGACACCACAGCATTTGGCTCGCTAGAGTCTGGACTTCTGGGAAGTAACAGAGGTTAACATCCTTTCACTGTGTCCCTTGTACTCTTGGGCACTGCACACATTAATCCCCAGGGAGAAAGGGAATACAGGAGTCTCATTTTGAGACCACGTGGGCCTGTATTGAATACTTCACCTCCTGTCACCCCTGAGTCTCTCAGCGTCTCAGCTGTCTGCAATGCTTTATTCCTCTCTCCTTTAGCCACCCTGGGTGTTTCCAGCATAGAGTTAGACTTATAGTGACTTTACTTCCCAAAGCGTCATGGATTTTTCTCTTCCTGAGACTCAGCTAGTTTACTGGGTTTCATTAGGACCCTCAAATATTCATAAGCAGACCTCCATGGCTGGACACTGAGGGGTCCTGTAAGATCTCACTGTTAAAAGAGCTGCGGTCCAGCGCGTTCACGGCAGACCTGGAGCTTACTGCAGCGCCTGCTGAAACCGCTTCAGTGATGAGTGGAGGTGCCAGGGAAATTATGAAAACCATGTGACAGGTAAATGGCTGTTCCTGCTACTTTCTTAAGTTTCAAAGAGAGGACGGCTTGATCCAGCGCGTGGGCTGGGAATGTGGGCTTTGCTGGCGCTTTCCAGAACACACAGGGCAGAGCAGACCATAGTTGGGTTCTGCTGCCCTCCTCAGAGGATTCCGAGTGGGCCTCTCTGCTTGTGGGACTGAGGCCCGGTGCAGAACCGGCTCCATCCAGACACTGCGGCTTTGTTCTCTCCACGAGGAGCAGATGTACAGGGGGTTCTGAGTGGAAACAGTATTATAAACAGGCCAGAGAGCTTCAGAGCTAGAAGACACTGTAAGTCACTGAGTCCAATCTTCTGCCCCATCAGAGAGGGAAACTGAGTCCAGGACAAAATGGCAAACAACTCTAATCATGTCTAGGTTAAGCATTTAAGCCTCTTTGCCAAGTCTTAGAGGAGCTTAAGAGATAGGATAGGTGTTTCTTCTTGATCAGATTGGGTAAGTCCCGTCAGTGGAAGAGGATAAGTGTGGCTTGGAAAGGGAGATAGGATGATTGCTTGCCAGTCTCTAGACACCTGACTCTGCCCCTCAAGGATCTGAATACGCAGAGAACGATAGAAAGATCATACCTCAGAATAGCTCAAGCTGGAAACCAACCTGCTTCTGACATAGGAAAGGAGAAACTATAATGGCCAAATATCTGACAGTTTCTACAAAGGTCCCCTGAACTGTTCTGAATGGATCTGTCACACCTCCATGATGAAGCCCTCGGGGTAAATAAACATCAACTTGAGGAAGTGTCACAGTTCCTAGTCAGCTGTCAGATGTACTATGCACATTGCAACAGTCAAAGCCTGGCCCACTGTCCTGGGGGCTTGCTCTCCTGCAGTAAGTTCTCGCTTCTCTCTCTGCTTCTAGCCTTTGCACTACAGTCTATTCTTTATGCAGGAGCCAGGGATCTGTTGTACATCATCAGTGCTGTACATCACTTCCGGCTTCCTGCCGGAGTCCCTGTCATGGCTTCCATCACCTCACCTATCTTCTTCATCTTATACTACCCAGTCTCCCCTCGCTCTCCATGTTCCAGTCACAGTGCCTTTTCCCCCCAGAACAAACAAGTTCTTCCTATTTGAACCTCTTCATTTGTTTATCTTCTCCCACAGGGTCCTCCTGTGGCTGGCTCCTGTCATAACTGAGGTCTTCAGTCAGGTGTTCCCTAGAGAACTCCTGTTCTGTCATTGTATAGACTAGACCCTGTTTGTTTTACAGCCATCCTTAGGTTAAGTAACTACGTATGTTTTTATGTGTCTGTGTTCATTTTCTTTGTCCCTGGTTACAATATACACACAGTGATGGCAAAGATGACTACTGCTTATGATTAATGTAGCCCCAGTGCCTAGGATAGCCCTGGTGCTGAGTGAGTACTTGGTAAACATCTATAGTGGTATTAAGGAGTATCCCAGCAGACCACATTTTAGAAGAGGAAGAGGAGAGGAAGGAGGAAGGGGGAGGAAGACTATTTCATTGGCTTTCTAAATGAGCTTTAAGAAGATAGGTAGGATTTACTTAAGTGGAAAAATATAAGAGAATGTCCTAAGCTAAAGTCAGCTCTGTGCTTGGGTAAGAGTTTATTGTATAGGGACATGGGCTGGGGGTGTGGGGGGAGCCTTTAGAGGCCAGAGTGGAGACACACCTAGCCATTATTCCTTGCAGTCTTTGCAAGCACATGGCATTATTTCCCACTGAAAAGGGAGAAGGGAGCAACAGAAACTTAGTCACATAATATCTGCAATCAGCTCTTGGAAATGAAGTTCATCTCTGTGGGGGCTCTACAGTGTCCTTGCCAATACAGAGACGTGAGGGCAGAATTTTTCTGGACAGGTGGGGGGGGAGGGAGAAAAAGGAGAGGAAGGGGCAGAGAAATCTTTGCTTTCACCTGGAATCTAGCACAGAATCTTTAAATCACAGACCTGCAGACTGCACTGATTTCAGGATCATGGAGGCCATGAGGCCCACGTCCCTATCACTCCTGTGTCCTTTAGTTTTCCATTTCAAAAGGACATCTGTGCTCTTTCCATTCCTCCCATGACACAGAGCTGTCTCTGGACAGTTCTGCCTTTCAGAATGCCAGCCTTCCCTTTCCTCATTTGGAGATGGACCCAGGTTCCTAGGACATCCCCTCTGCACTTCACTCTAATTCTGGGACTGGCTACTCTGCTTGGGAGAGGCACAAAAGCAATAGCCACGCTTTCTAGAATGCATACTCTGAATTTTTACACATCTTCAGTGTTTCTTCCAGATCCTTCTGTGATTGTTTGAATGAGAATGGTCCTCATAGGTTCATATGTTTGAATACCGTGCTTCCTAGTTGGTGTAACTGTTGGGGAAAGTATTAGGAAGTGTGGCCTTGCTGAAGGAAGTGTCACCTTTTAGATTTTAAGAAGCTTGCTGTTCCCAGTCTGCTCTCTGCCTCCTGTGTGAGGTTTGAAAAGTGAGCTCTCAGCTATTCCTGCTGCCCTCCCTTTGCTCCACCATCACGGACTCTAATCCTCTGGAGCCATAAGCCCAATTATATACTTTCTTTCATAAGTTCCTTGGTTAAGGTGTTTTATTATAGCAATACAGAAGCTACTAATCCACCGTCTCTCCTTTGAGCATCCTCCTCCATTACCTCAGTGGACTTCATTCCGCCTCCATTGCTTTCAGGGATGCTCCATGCCAGGAGCCCTCAAAACACTTCCGCATGGCCTTTGACCTGCTTTAAGATCACATGTGTCGGAAGATGGCAATAATATCACATAATGCAGTGCTGTGAAATGCAAGATTGTAGGTGCCTCAATCCTTAATCCAGAAATTCTGTTTTTTAGTATACATGCCACAAAGCAGAGATTATACACCCAAATGCTTATGGTGGCATGAGTCACAATAGTCAAGAGATCGAAATGTGATACAAACACGATAGAATCTCAGCCTTACAAGGAAGGAAAGACATCTGGATGGACCCTGGAAACAACAAGCTAAGTAAGTCAGAAGCACATGAATAAAAACCACTGATTCTCATTCTGTGACACACCTGCAACAAGCCATTTATATAGTCTGAATATGGAATAGTGGTTGCCAGAAGGCTGGGTGGATAGGAAAGTAAATGTGGAGTCATTGTTTAAGGAATTGGGTTTATGTCTGGCTTGAAAAGAGTCTAAAGATAGATAATAGTGCTGGCTATAAAAACAACGTAGATAGTGCTTAATGCCCCTGAGTCATGCACTTAGAATTATATCTCTATCCCTATCTATCCCTATCTATCTATCTATCTATCTATCTATCTATCTATCTATCTATCTCCATAAAAAAGCCAAACATTCATATCCTCCATACCTGTTAAAACCCAATCAAGTATCTACATAGCTGAGTAGAGTTCAGTGAATGAATGTCTTACAAACTGTGAGCCACTGAGGCTGGCAGCAGACTGTGGCTTTTCATAGTATTAGTGTTCAAGTGCTAGATTCAGCCATTCTTATGAATCCTTTTATTAACACCACACAGCTTCTACTGTAGCCATCAACTGCTCTGAGGAGTGGGCCTGAGGCTAAGGAGTTTGTTTAAGGTCATACAAGGATAGCTGGGGATTTGACTGTGAATGTCTGATTACAGGGTCCCTGTTCTCAATCATTATACCCAACTACTTGTTGAAATAAAAGTTGAGAGCAAGAATACCTTGGGCACATTTCACAGGTACACACACACATACACACACACACACACACACAGAGAGAGAGAGAGAGAGAGAGAGAGAGAGAGAGAGAGAGAGAGAGAGATGCATCCTGGAGGTAGCATAATAGATGAAACATTTGTAAAAGCTTCTTAGAGAAAGAGCAGCCTTAACTCCTGGTTTAGTCCTCTATTGAGCTATATAGAGAGAATAAATCCTGAAGAGCCATCAGTGTATTCTTAAAGAGATCGGGGCATCTTAGCAAGGGGCCTTCAGTGTGGGATAAGAGGGGACAGAGAGCCCCTCCTGTGTTCTGCTTATAAGCCTTGCTAATATCCAGGCCTGGCTTTGGAGAATCTGTGATCCTTTGTGCTCCTGTCCCCAAGATTTTGTGGATGGCACCTGCGAAATTGTGGCCTGAGAGTGGGTCCATTATTCTTTTAGGCAGGCAGTGCTTCAGGGCAGAACCCCAGCCCAAGGCCCAGCAGGATCTAGCACAGTGGGCACTTCTTGCTGAGGAGATGAAAAAAGGGAGAGGGCCAGAGAAAGCTTTGGAAGACCTTAGCCTTGAGCAACTCCTGTTCAATTCTCCTTGTTTCCTTATAATTAGAACAAATTCACTGTTAGCTCAGTTTCCATTCCCGAAGGTGGGAGGAATGCAGGAAACGTCTCCCAAGATGCTCAGCGTCCTTCTCAGTCTGACTGTCTAGACATATGACCCATGGGCTCCCCTTGGTGTGATGTCGTGCCGAACTGGTGGGGGCTGCAGCTGCAGCTGGGGAGCATTACCTCTGGGGCTTGCAAGGCCTCCGTTGTGGGCTGAGGATTCCTCATTCTGGAACACAACGGCCCTACTAAATGACTGTGACACACACCTGGCTGGCAGTTGCCTGTGCGGGTGAAGCTGGGACTCTGCTGCACTGCCAATCCCACCAGGCACAATTCACAAGGAAAGCACAGCAGATGGTATTTCCTGGAGCTGCGCGCCATCAGGCAGAGTGAGTCTGTGTGTAGCTGGCTGTCCTTGGGGCCATCTCCCCAACTTTGCATGATCTCAATACTCTCTAAGCTTCATTGCCTGCCCATTGTCTACTGGGGTCCTGGATCCCCAACTGTCTATACTGAATGCAATTTAACTTCTCTTCTCTTTTGTCAAATAAATCAATGCAGGATAAATGAAGGACTTCTTATAACTCTTACAGTTTTAAATTCTTTTATAAATTGAGGGTAGGAGAACCTACCTTTAGATTTTATTGGAAAGGTTTAAATGAGACAGTATTGATAACATTCTTAGAATAGTGCCTGGTGCATACGTATTTTGTTCAGTGCATGCATATTTATCTCCAAATGCCACTGGTCAATCTCAGAACTGGAAGGTGGTAAAAAAAAGAACTGAAACCTGGATATGAGTCCTAACTTTATCCCAAATATGAGATAGTTGGAAAGATATATTGCTTTCTTTAAACTTCATTTTCTTAGTTTTTCAACTGTGGTTTATGTCAACTCAGTCCTGAGGGCCTAGTCACATCTTCACACCTTGGCATCCTAGGACTCAAAAGCTTGACCAGGAGATTCAGCTTCCATTCTCACCTCAAGTACTGGCTGAGCTCATCTCTGGCTACCCTGTGTCTTAGGATCCTTAACCTGGGTGACTGAGCCTTCTATACTGCAGGACGTAGACCTTGTAGAAAATACTGGGCTAATCAACAGAGATTAGTTCTGGGAAAAGACGGCTATCTCAGTGTCCCCAGAGAGGGTGCTTACATAGCCAAGCCATTGGGAGCCGGGGACTGGACATTCCAAGTATGCCTAAAGTGGCCTCTGGGGAAAACCTAGAGGAAAGGGGAACCTGGTACTGAGCAGGGGTCCTTAATCTTGGGGGATTAAGCTACTGCAAAATAGACTCAGAAATGAGAAGGGATTTACTTCTTCCATCAACAGGCTGCTCTGTGGGGAGAGGTTTTAAATAGCAAAGGTGACTTTGGCTTAACTTGGCCAAGCTCACAGTTGAACACATTCTTCATTTGGTTCCCAGAATTCAGAAATAGTCTGATGATAGGCAGGGAGAGTATTGGAGGTGCTTTGGGGGAAATAGGACAATGGTCTGTTCTGATGACCCCAAAGGCCCCCACATTAACCCAGTGGGACCTTCTTGATCATCATGAAGAATTTTAGAGCTCATCATGCCTGTGAATTCTTCTGTGTACCTTAAACAGTGAAACCAAATCTTAAAGACAAAAATAGATTGGCTCAAAATTACCCTAGAAAAAATTAAGTCACTGGCAGAGCAAGGGCAAAGCTCTGGGTCTCCTGGCTAAAGTAAGGCTGACCTCTACTATTTATACAGAGTTGGCAAGCTGCTACTCTTTAGGTATGCAGCTTCTATACCAGCCACAACCAGTATAAACTGATGTGACAAACAGTTGCACATATAGATATGTATTTAGTGTTTATTGCACGTAGGTTGTAGAGGAGGCAGGACAGAGTTGGGTAGGCTGCAATGAACCAAGGGCAACCTGGGACCTCTACCAGAAAGGCTGAGAACAGTGTTGGGGATAAACCAGGGAAGAGGGACACATTTGTCTGGGGAGAAGAAGGGACAGGTCTTGGAGCTGGAAAACTGTTCCTATTTTCTGCTTTTGAATTTTCATTGTTTTTATAGCTACTCTTAGCCTAAGAGAGGAATCAGAAGACCTTCCTTAGCATGGCGGCTCCCCCTTCTCATATATTCCAAGTGAGTCTTTCCCTTTTCAACAAACAGAATGAGCATTCATCGGTCCCCAGCATCCAGCATCAGTCATCCCACCAGTCTTCTATATCTACCACGACCTTGCATTGAATCTCCAGCATCCAGCACAGCTTTTTGTCAGCCCCCATTATCTAGCACAGCCTTGAGTGGCCCTTTGATTTGTTCTGGCCTAGATTCTGATTGGTTCAAGCTACGACATATCTCACCTGGTATAGTACTGGACTCCTCATCTCTAACCTGCAGTCCATTTTTTGCCTTCTTGATGAAATTTCTATATTAAAATAATGTTTAGGAACTGAATTTTGTAGGTATCTGACATCACCTCTGATTCTTGTCAGAGCTGTTCTGGAGAAATCATAGCCAAAGAAGTTCTGTGTCATCACAAAGACCAGCGCTAGGACTAGTGGGAGGAACAGAGGGAAGACGGTCCAGTTCTGAGGTTGATGAGACAATCTACTTTCCAGAGGGTTCAGTGTTACAATGTGCTACTTGGGGCAGGGAAAGAAAGCTAAGTTGTGATTTCCCACATCTTGGGAAGCATACAGATAGGTGCACCAGGCCCCTCTGCTTAGTCAGACATCACAGAGAGTGTTCAGAGATCAAATACAGGCTTTGGATTCCAGTTAGGTCTGAAGCCTGCAAGTATTGCTTTCAGCCTCTGTTTCCATGCTATACTAGTGGGCAGGAACACTGTGGGAGTTTGAAGGAAACTGGGTTTTGTTTGTTTGTTTGTTTGTTTGTGTTTTAAATCTTCTTTCGAAACTAATATTTTCTAGGGCCAGGTAGTCTCTCTTATTAAAATATGTTGGAACTGTGGTAAGAAAAAGCTGCCCTCTGGTCCCCAGCCTCTGAGAGCCCCTCTCCCCTACTTCAAAGAATTTGTAGATAAGAGGAGCTTTGTGGGTAGGTGAGATCCTGCCCTCCCCCACGCTCCTGTCTTCCCCTTTCCAAATGTGCACAAGAAAATTTAACTTCCTTATCTGACTAGGATAAGATTTGTCACCCTGGAGCTTGAAAGACCAAGGTGTGGTGGTGTGTGTGTGTGTGTGTGTGTGTAAAGGGTGGGGCTGATGGCCCATTCAAATGTTCTTAAAGGCCCCCAGCTGTGGACCACAGGACCTTGTTCCTTCTGAGGAACTCCTACCTGCATGGAAGTGTGAGGCTGTGCTTGGAAAGGGATGCTTGGAACCTGGGAAAGGAGCTGGTGCCACTGAAAGAGGAAGAGTTGGGTGGAAAGGATCTCAGGAAAGGGAAGAAGGCACTTTCATCTCCTGACTAAATGGGGCAAAGGCTCTCCTCTTTGGAGGGAATGAATTTCCCTTAATACAGAGTCCTTATTTCCCAGGTGTGAGTGGGTGATCCTATGGTTGGAGAGATGGAGCACTAAAACAGATCATAGTCTGTTTAAAGACATATTGATGATTCTTTAAATTCCATAGCGAGTCAGCCCCAGCCTGTATCCCCATGGAGCTCAAAGTAAACACATGGTGACACCGCAGTTGTCATTCAATTTGGAGCCAAGCCTCAAAGATGGAAAGGGTGTGACGAGAGGCTGTAGGCAAAATTGAGCTGGGGTCTCAAAGAGGGTTATGGGCTTATTCCCTAGGAATCTGAGATTTTCAGAACATTTCACGAACCACTTTAAAATGAAATTCAAAATGAATTGATATGTTGGCTGGGTGTTGAATTGCTGCTTTTTAAATTGGATTTTAGTATGGTTAAGATATAGGAGGCATAAAAATTCATGAAAAGCTTATAGAAGAAAATAAAGAAAATAGATTTCAATGTAATCCGTGTGTGTGAATTGAAAACTTGAAGGGAAGTGCACTCCATGCCATCTCGTAATCCACACAAGGCATGGGAGATAACTCACACACTTTTGATACGTGCACTCTTAAGTTCAAGGAGTTCGAGGCACATAGCCAGAATGGCTCTGATGCAAAGGCCACCTGATCTCTATTGTGTCACAGGGCACAGGGCTCTCCAGATCTGTTTTTGGGAAGGACCATGGGTACTCCTGCTGGAATCTAGAGACCATGGAAACAGAGATTAGAAGCTTTAGTCTGAACAAAAATGCAGATGCAGCAGGGCTGGGGTGAACACCACAGAGAAGTAGGTATTTTTTTGGTGAGTAGGGAAAGTGCTTTCTCAACAGAGGGGGGGAGAGAGAAAGAGGGGGGGAGAGAGAGAGGGAGGGAGAAAGAGAGAGAGAGAGAGAGAGAGAGAGAGAGAGAGAGAGAGAGAGAGAGAGAGAACTGGGAAGGAGATGGGGCCTGTACAGAGGAGACTTTTTCTCATATTCCTGGGATAGAGCTGACACCAAAAACTATTTGTTGGAAGTATTGGAAACCAAGGAAACATATGAAAGCTGGAGTTAAGAGAAGAACTGAGTTTGAGTTATTTGAATTTGTTAAGCTCCTACAAATACATTTTTAACAAGCACACCAGCTATGATGGGACATCTACTGACAGTCTAGTTTGTGGCAGGCACCTTTCAAAATTTTACATGAATTAACTCCTGTATCCTTACAACATCCCTGTGAGGTAGGGATTGCTATGTATCCGCTCATGGAGGCTGTAATCGTTCACCTTGGAGGACTCACATAGAATCTCTGGGTCCCAGTGTATGTATCTATAAGAGAAACTGAACATGTCTTACATGGGGAAGAAGTGTGTGTAAGCCTTATCAGGCATCAATATTGAGGCGGCAAGCAGGACTCCAGACATTACTTACTTAGCTACCCCATGCCTCCTCCTAAGGACTGTGCACATAGTAGGTGGACATTAAATGTTTGTGAAGGGGTTGATGAAATCCTTGAGAATTTAAGAATCTGGATCACACTGGCTACAGATTGCCATTTCATTCACAGGAGGGACAGGGCAGATTTTCCTGAGTTGGAAAGTCCCCACCTGCCAAAACACACTGCTCCCCTGACTCACAGGGTCTGATCTCCAAGTGGGAAGCTTTTAAACAGACTTTGAGGAGGGAAGGCTCCCCCTGACAAGGTTATTCTTCCCTTTATGCTGGTGTCAGCCCTTGGGCAGGGTGGATTCCCGACTTCCTGGGTGGTATGTGCAAGGCTGTGTCGGCTTGTCTGAGAGCCAAGTGCGGATGCAGAGCGCGTGCGCCTCATGGTGCTGACTGGGGGGCAGCAGCTTATGTTTGTGTTAGTGTGAACACAGCGGCCTTTGCGGCTGGTTGCTGGCCTTTGTGGTTGCTTGTTCCTACATGGGGATTATGTGGTCCTTCAGGAAAAATAATCACTCAGCAAAGGAAATGTATGCTGGGAAGTACTGACTGTGAGTGTTAGGCAGTGGTACCCTGCAAGTGATCTCTGCAGGCTGGCCTCCAGCACCCACGCTGGTGTTGGGGACTTCTGTATAACCTTTGCTAGGATCCTTATGATAATGTCTGCTGAGGTTCCAGCCTTGCATCTGGGACTATTAACAGGGAAAGGGGTGAGGAAGCTAGTGGTGCAGAAGGGTGACTTCTGGGGCACAAAGAAAATGGAGGAAAAAGATGTGATCAGGTAGAACGCATAGGCCAGTGAGGTCCTCAGGCATTCTCTCCTGCCAGTGACGCTCATAGACATTGTGCTGCTGTGGTAACCATCATAGGCTCTGACAGCACATATACAAGGCTTGGATTTGTGTTGCAAGGTCAGTGCATAGCAGATCAAGCAAGGTTCCTATGAACCTGGAGCAGGGGCAGATGGTGAAGAGTTATTTTTACTGTCAGACCATTGGCTGACTTGCTGTCAGGGCCACAACCCCTTTCCTGGTCATAGGAAGAATGTATTCTATGCTACCTTGGGGCTGGAACTATTCTCAGGAAGCCCATCTCATCCTAACCTGTCAGACCTTTTGCATTCTCCCCCCAAGCCTCCATGGAACAGCTCAGTTGGAGTCTGTTTGCACAGCTGGGCTGGGATAGCCCAGTAGGTGGGGAAGGGCTGCCCTCTGGCTCCTGGGGTTCCAGCCAAATATCCCTAGGCCAATTGGAAATAGCCCAGGAGGATGAAAGGAGCCTTGCATATCCACAAACGGGATGTGGAATCATGGATGGGAACCAGAGGGCTGTTTTCTTCCTGATGCTTATTTCTGCCTAGTGGATCCTCTATGAGCTCCATTTCCTCATCTGTAAAAGGGAAACATTATACATCTCTCTAACACTGTGTACAATAGGGCTCCGCTTGCTACTTCCTTTCTATTTCTTCTCTGCCTAAGCCAATTCTTCCACCCTTTGCCAGCTATTAGTTATTTCTGGGTGCATCCACGTGGACCATGTGCAGCAAGGATGCTTCAGTGAGTGGCACAGGCCCTACCCCCACAAACTCAGCTCCTACAGTCATGGAAGAAGGACAGACACGAACAATCCACACAGTGACTGTGTGGCTTCTCAGGAGTGGTCATGACTGAATGGAGCTGGAACCTGCGCAGCTCACCATGCTCTGGATTGCGTACCCTGCCTCTAAGCATCCAGTCACACCTAAAGCCCCAGTCCTCAGACCTCTGCTCAGAGGACAGGGACCTTATCACTGTGACTTGTAAGTCTGTTGAACCAAGTCAGGGTGAGTCCAAGTCTCTGCTCTTTTCACCAAGCTAATTTGGTTTCCTTCTCCCTCCCTCCCTCCCTTCCTTCCTTCCTTCTTTCCTTCCTTCCTCCCTTCCTCCCTTCCTTCCTTCCTTCCTCCCTCCCTCTCTCTCTTTCTCTCTCCCTCTCTCTCTTTCTCTCTCTCTCTTTCTTTCTTCCTTTCTTTCTTTCTTTCTTTCTTCCTTCCTTCCTTCCTTCCTTCCTTCCTTCCTTCCTTCCTTCCTTCCTTCCTTCCTTCCTTCCTTCCTTCCTTTCTTTCTTTCTTTCTTTCTTTCTTTCTTTCTTTCTTTCTTTCTTTCTTTCTTTCTTTCTTTCTTTCTTTCTTTCTCTCCCTCCTCTTCTTCCTCCTCCTTCTCTTCCTCCTTCTTACCCTGGCCTTTGTCAGCCTTTCAAGGGCACTTTTCACTCTAGGCCCTGTTGATTTATTTGTCAAGCTGTCCCCAATACCCAGAAGCCCTTCATTCATGCCTGTGACCACAATCCAGCAGTGTCCCACTTCTGAGTGTCCACGAGTGTCCATCTCTCTACAGCAGCACCACCCAACAGTTTCTCGAGTATAAGAAGGAAGAGACTAATTTGCATCAGGGATTCATCTTTCTGGATTTGACCTCTACAGATGATCCCACCCCTGTTGGCCTGGGCTCCTCTTCTTCTCCTTTCTACTAAGTCTCTGTTTTCTGAGTCCAACAGGATGTAACAAGGCAGGATATGTGGTGGTCACACATATCTAACCAAGAGGACAGAAGCTTCTGACTCAGCATGAGGATACAGTCAAAGGAGAAGCGGTGGCCAGCCGTCATATCCCAGGCACCCAGCAACACCAGCAACATCGCAACACCAGCGAGGCTTTAGAAGGAGTTTTGGAAATTTAGTGTGGAGATTCAGAGTTGCAAGAGGGGAGTGGCTTAAAAATTCCTCCAATGCCAACATGTGGGTCTGTCTGACAGCCGCCTCTTCAGCTTCTGCTTCTTCTCCCTGTCCGAACAGGCTATGTAGTACCCATTTGCCTGGAGTCCAGGAGGCCCTGAGACCAGAGGCGCCTGGGAAGTAAATCACTCTGGAGAATGACTGACATGTTTTCATCAAGCCATGTTTTCAGATGGAAACTTGGTCCAAGAGTGCGATCCCAGAGTGAGTTGCCCTGGTGATGGATGCTGAGATGTTCTCATCTGCCTCTGTGCTCTCTCCCACTCATCCGATCCTCCACCCAGCTTTCTTGTTCTCTCTTTGGTCTCTGGCCAGTGATGCTGTGGGTAGAAGAGCCAGCTAATTCATCAGGCAGGGGATGCAAGGAAACTGGGGACATCAGTTCATGAATCAGCTCAGCTCTGCTGCTCTGTCAGATACAGAACAGAGGCATCTGGAATGTGTACCCCAGAGACACTGACAGGGAGAGAGGATCCTGACAGACCTGAGCTGAAATACCTGCACTGCCTCCCACCAGCTTATGACTTTGAATATACTACTTGTTTTCTCCATGCTTCAGTGCTCCACTTTTAAACAGGGACAGCAGAAACAACTTTGTTTAACTTGTAGGTTACTGAGAAGATCAAATGAGTGAGGGTGTAGAGAGAGAGGGAGGAAGAGGGAGAGGGAGAGGGAGAAGGAGACAGAGATGAAGACAGAGAGAGACAGAGATGAGACAGACACATGCAGAGGGAGACAGAGTCAGAGAGAGAAAGAGAGAGTTTCCAGGAAAGTAAACATGAACATGACTGTATACTAGTGGGTTAGTTGATGAGCTTGGATTGACTCCTCTGGGTCTACATGGTACAGCTGCAGGGGTTGAAAACACATTCAAATCAGTCCATAGTTATTCTAAATGCTTAAATGACTGGGCTGTGAATGTGGCTGACAGCAATACAGTGAACTGTTACAAAGATCACTAGAGACTCATTCAGTGTGAAAGGTGTATTGTTTATCATGGAGCAGAAAAGAACAGGTGTGGGGATCAAGAAAGAACAGAACAAAGCTCCAGCCCTCAATGAACGTACAAGCTATTGAGAGATAGGAGATTCCTGTTGAAGACAACTTAGCCAAACATATACACAAGAATATCCAAGATTTCAAGTCTAGTCAGTTCACAATAGAAACCCCCGTGCCTCATTTATGCAGTCAACATTTAATATATTTCTGCCTCACAGATGAATAAAAAGATGAACTATTTGCAAATCTTTCTGTACTACCCCTGTGGCCTTTGGGATTTCCACACCCTGCATAGCTTTGGAAAGGCCCCTTCTGAGTCACAGACCACTCAGCTGCTCTGCAGTTGGTTGTCATGTGTGTCTATTGGCCCTGATGATGAGGGTCTGCAGCATCTCTCCCTTGTGTCAAACCATAAGACTCAGACATAAAACTTTTCTCTTCTCCTTTTCCCATGAAAATCTAATTACACTGGGAATTTTTTTCTGGGTTTTGTCACTTTATTGAAGATTTGATGGTGTCATCAAGGAGGGATTGCAGGTCCTACTAACTGCATAAGTTGGACTTAGGGAAGACTCCCCACTTCCTCAACTCCTTTTGACACTGTCCACAGACTCCAGAGAAATCCAGTTCAGGGATTTCCCATCAACTCTCGTTCCACTCCAAACTATAGGTTTTCTCGAAGAAGGACAGCTGGTTTACTTTCCGTCATTGAAGATAATTAGGAAAAAAAAAACAGTATTCTTCATTTTCCCTCCCACATTAATATCCTCACAAGGGTTCTGGCTCCAGGGGTTCCCAGATGAGTGCACAAAGGGCAGAGAGGCTTGTTCTGAGTCATGATGGAGACATTCTGTTCAGAACTGAGACCTACCCAGATTGCCTCATGCTTTCTCTGTCCTAGGTGTGCTGCTAGCAAGAGGCTGAGAAGAAGCCTTCAGTGCATTGAGTGGATTCACATCCATCAATCCATCCATCCATCCATCCATCCATCTATCCATCCATCCATCCATCCATCCAATAGGTATCTCCCATTTCCAAAGAGCATATAAGTTTTTTGAGGACTAGAGCTTTGTGCACTAGACAAAATTCTCACCCATCTTTGTGCCTCAGTTTTTCCATTTATGCCAGAGGCTGGGGAAAGTAGCTAGGGAACGCTGACTAGGTGCTCTACCTGAAACATTGATATCCTGAATTTTCGATGTCTCAAGAATGGATGTGTTTCTTACCTACCATAGGATCTGAGTGTTAAGTTTATGGAGAATTGCAAATGAGTTACTGGGTTCTTTTATCTCTCTGGCTCCAGGTTGGGCAGGGGCTCTATTCAGCTGGGGCTCTGTACTTTTTAGGGGGGGGGGGTCCTGGAAGAAAAAAAAGCTGCTGCTCAGATGAGTCTGAGATATGAATGGACTCTTCCTCCAACAAAGTAGACTTTGTAGAACAAAAAGTGGAAACCCAACATTTCGACACTGGGAATGAAGTAAATGTTCCAAAATTTCCCCTCTTAAGGTCTCAAGATTAGTCTCTTTAGAGTGGCTATAAGAAATGTCTGAGTTTTAGTATTTACTTTTTAAAGTAAAGAGGTTTGTTTGACTTGTGATTATGGTTAGGTTTCTCAGAGACACATCACCCCAAAGTCAGCAGGAAGTAGCTAAAGATCGCGATGACCCTATTCCTACTTCACCATCACCTCTTTCTAAGTTTTTCTTTTTAAATTAAACCCAAACATGGCGATGTTGGCCTTTCGTCTAGGCCCCGCCCCACAGTTACCTGACAACAGCCAGGTGTGCCTGATGGGGCTGCTTGCCCCGCCCCCCTTGCTCTGCTCTCTTCTTTCCTCCTCATGCTCTTGCTCCCTCACCCTCTACCTTTCTCTCCCCATTCCCCTCCCCCTCTCCCATGTGCTCATGGCAGCCTCTGCCCCCCTGCCCTTCCTGTCTCTACTACCCTCTCAACTCCCCTCCACACGCCCTAAATTAACTCTAGTCTATAGTATACCGTCCTATGGCTAGTACCTCATGGAGAAGGGATTCTTCAGCATGGGCCCACAGAGGTACCCTCTTACCCTACACCATACTGTGCCTCCGCCAAACATATCTCTGGCTTCTTTTTCTTTTTATAAAATACAACAGTGCCAGCATCCCTGTCAAACCTCCTTGGCTGCACTAGAAACATGGTAGAGAAATGGGAAGGAAACAACCACATACATGGGTCATGACTTTACTATAGCCTGCACTTGTGAGAACTAACTGGGGTCCACAGAGAACTCAGGCTTTTCTGAGGACAGTGTTCTCATGACCTAATTACCTTGCCCTAGGCCCCAGCTCTTAAAGATATTTCCACCTCAATGTTATTTCACTGTGGGCCAAGTTTTAAATGCATAAATTCGGGGGATGGGGCTTAACACTCAAACTGTATCCAAAGCATAGCAGTCTCCAAAACTCCTTTCAAAATTAGTAATTTGAGTGCCTACCATTATTGCAGGTTGTGTGCTTGGCGCTAAGCCATAGCAGAGAATCCGAGAGAATGATAGTACTGACTGTTATCTTCCGTAACAGGAAGTTATGTGATACCTGGATGTAGTTGGGCCAGACAAGGATTCCAGTGTCTAAACAGGGATTTGCTTAAAGCCAGGGAATGTAGAGCAGAGCTGGCAGTTTCAAGGGAAAGGACTGAAGCCTGTATCAGGGAACAAGTTACCCAGAGGCCCACAGCACTGTCTGGAGAGTGATGGCTGGTGATGAGCAATGGGAGGGAAGGAGATGTGAGTGTGATATGTGATGTTGACTCCGAGGCTCTCAGGATGGCTGACTCGGGCTGACCTTGTCCAAAGATTTTCCTCCTTCTCAATGCTGACTTGATGGTTCAAAGTCTCTCCAGAAATAAGGGAGATCAGTGGATGAAACAAAGCTCAGACAAATAAATGGGGCTTCACTTCTCTGGATCCCATGGAACACCTCTCCTTCCTCCTAACACTTCCTCCGCTCTGTTCCTGTTTCCCCAGAATGTCTTCTATGCACCGCCTCTTCACATAGCCTTTCCCTTTCACATAGAATTTGAATTTGATTTGGAGTCAAGAGTATTTCTTTTATAAACAGACATTTTATTTTTAATTATATATATAATACATACATATATATAAATATACATACATACATACATACATACATGCATACATACATACATGCATACATGTGTGTCTATGTGTGGTTATGTGCTTATGAAGGCCAGAAGAGGGTATAAAATGTCTGGGAGCTGGAATTACAACTCATTATGAGCTACCTGACCTCAGCATTTAGAAACTGAACTCAGGCTCTGTGTAAGAGCAGTATGTGCTCTTAACCACTGAGCCTTCTCCCAAGAGCTGTCATCAACAGTATTTCTACCTGTGATCTGGAGTTCCTGTTCTAATACTTCATTCATTCATTCATTCATCCTTCATTTGTTCAGTATCTCATTCTCATTTCTTCTTTCCAGGCTGTGTTGGGTGTTCAGGACATAATCCAAACACACTCTGATGTGGTTGATGCCTCTCCTCACTGTATATATAGAGAGAAGTAGCTATACCCTTAGTTGACAGAAAAAGAATAAAGGAGAGGTGGCAAAGGGTGATTTTCAGTGGAAATGACACCCCAGATTACACCTAGGGATCCTTAGGTTCAGTTAGGATGGAGAAAGGGAAGGGCACCCAGGAGGAGAACAAGCAAATGGGACCCTGAAGCTAAGAAGGGCCTTTTCTGGATTTGAGAGTGTTAGAGACCTGAGTGTGTAGTTAACAAGACATCAGGTTTACAGGCTGGTGGGAACCATATGCCAAGGGGACTCGGACCTCCTGACTTGTACCTTGACCTTCATCTAGAGGACAGTGGAGAGCCATGGGGGCATCTTGGCCTACACAACTACAGGACAAACATGACCATCCATGTTTTCATCCTGCACTTAGACTCCACAGCCTCCTCTGCTAGCTCATCCTACTACCTTGGGCCTGTCGGTTGTTCCTATATATCTCACCATCTCTGCAGGCCCTCTCTAGCCTCTGACCCTAGGCCTCTGCATCTCTAAAAGAGAGTGTTTACACTAGGTAAGCATTTGAAGGAGCTACTTCCATTCTAGGATGCTCTATTGGACTCATTTACAAATCTGTGCTGGGCATTTGATGAAATGATGGGGATGTCTCTTGCTCACTGGCAAGAGCTTACTCCCAGTAGGTCGATTCATAAATCTGTGTTCACAACACAAAGAATGAGCTCAGAACTGTGTGAGCACAGCGGAGCAAGTGATTCATTCTCCCTCAGGGATCTGGAGGCGGCAGATGATCTAGGCCTTGAAGGATGTACTGGAGAATAAGGATAGGGCCTGCTTTGTTCAGAGGTAGTGAGTCACCTGGGGCCTGGAGACCAGAGCTGGGCACCCAAGAGGCCCTTGAATAAAGGTCAAAGAGGGTGGTTCTCCACCCTCTGTAGGTTGTGGGGAGCACTAGAGAGTGCTAGGAGTGCTAGTGGGCTTACCTGTTCTATCTTTGGGGGCTTCAGTAAAGTTTGTTTCACTCATGGTAGTCAAATCCGTGTGATGCAAACAGGAAAGGAGGGATAATTTTCAAGCCCTGGGCCTGACCCAGGGCTGGTTTACTGAATAATTATATATTTATTTATTCATTTATTTATTTACTTATTTATTTATTTAATGTGCATGAGTGTTTTCTCTGTATATCTCTCTGTGTATCACATGCATATATGGTACCCCAGAAGGCCAAAAGAGGGTGTAAGATATCCTGGAATTGTAGTCCCAGATTCATATAGGTGCTGGGAAGTGAACCCAGGTTCTCTGAACGAGAAGTTAGTGCTTTTAACTGCTGAGCCATCTCTCCAGTTTCTACTTGATCTTTCTTGTCTTAGTCCTGGTAGCAACTTCCCAATGGAGTTATAACAAAATGAGATTTAATAATAGTGTAACCAGACACAGTTAGAAGCCATTAGATCCAGGAAAGCAGATTGGTTTAGGTCCACTCCAGAGCTGTGCTATACCTCCCAGCTTGTTGTCTTGCTGGCCAGAGCTCTGATCTCAAAGTGGTTATTTTCCACTGGACCTGGTGCCTGTGTAGATGTGCCGCATCCAAGATGTTTCCTGCTGGTGATAGTGGGGTGTGGAGAGGAGCACGTGCCAGAGAGAAGGGTAGGAAGTACCTCACATTTGTCCTGTTGCTGGACACCTTCCAAGAATGGGCACCAGGCACCCCACTGCCCTGGATGAGAATAAACTATTGAACCCTCTGCATAGATAAAAAGTGTTATCTCCTCCCAGCCTTGAGTGTTGGTAGATGTGGCCTTTCAGGCCAACCTGAAGCTGTGAGGAAAAGCTGTCTGAGTAGAGCGTGATGAGGTTGGCCCTCAGCCCTGACTTTCTCTGGTGGATGCCCCAACATTTGCTGTTCATCTTTTTAGCAGGGAAGATCTAGAGGAGACCTGGGAGATGGGAAGGTCTACCTGCCAGCCCTGCCAATTCTCTGAAATGCAATTGTGGGTGCTTGTGTTGGTCTTGCATAGAGCAAGCTCTTTGCAAGTGGATCTTGTAGTGATGTGATGGAGTCAGGCTGTCTGTGATGGTTTATATATGCAGGACTCAGGGAGTGGCACTATTGGAAGGTGTGGCCCTGTTGGAGTAGATGTGTCTCTGTGGGTGTGAGTTTTAAGACCCACCAGTATTCTGCTAGCAGCCTTCAGATGAAGATGTAGAACTCTGAGCTCTTCCTGCACCATGCCTGCTTGGATGTTGCCATGCTCCTGCCTTGATGATAATGGACTGAACCTCTGAACCTGTAAGCCAGACCCAATTAAACATTGTCCTCGTAAGAGTTGCCTTGGTCATGGTTTCTGTTCACAGCAGTAAAACCCTAAGACACTCCCAGGATCCATATTCCAGCTTCATCCTCTTAAGTTGTGACTTGGGAACATTTACTTTACTTCAAAGCTTTGGTCTCATCTGGTATAAAGTGAGGGTGGTGATGAGGATGACACTGGTTATTTCACATGAGATATACAAGGCTATGTCCAGCAGGGTAAACAGCATGCTAAAAGAGTCAGCAATTCATTACAGGGGTTAATTTCTAGCTCCCCCTCTGATTGTTCACCTGGTCATCTTTAGCCTCCTTCTGTTCCCCTGCTCTGGGAATCCCAGTGTCTCTCATTGTCTTTCTCTTTCCCTGGCAAATCTCTTCTACACCCTTTTCTGTCTTATGTCTCTGGAGGAGGGCTGCCCTGGAATCTTTTCCCAGCAGGTATGATGGGGACTCAGTCTTTCTGTCCATGCTTAGTCTAGACAAGGGAGGCATTTCTCTGTCTTCCTCGATATCTCTGGAGTGCTTTGAAGGAACCATTCTTTTCCTAATGACACACACACACACACACACACACACACACACACACACACACACACACACACAGAGCAATTTTCGATAATCAGAGGGCCAGGGCCTTAGAGGGCATCTTGCTTCATAACCTTATCTTTTGAGCCTCTACTTCAATCAAGATCGAATTAGTTTCTCTCCACTGGTAGGAATAATACTCAAGGACTTTTTATCTGGGACTCAAGGCTCAGGCCTGGGGAGGGGCTGGCTTGTCCCTCCACACACAGATCACAGCTGAGCTGGTTGGCGCTGAATCTTTGCTATTTGAAGGGATGTTTTGATAACCTCTAACCACACTGCCCTGTGCCTGCAAAGCCCTACCTGATCACCCCTCTGGGTCCCCTCTTATCTCCTCACCCTAAGCTTCTCATCCATTACTGTCGGCTGGCAACATGAGTTTTATCTGAGTCTCTGTGGAACAAAATTGATTTCTATGAATAATTGGAATAGCTGGCTGGTGACCCGGCACTGCTGCCACCAGGGTGGTTAGGACTTCAAAGCTCATGGTCTCTGTTTCTACTATCATGACTGTTTTCTGGTCCAGACCACCCTAACCTTCTTCTGGGATTGAGGTTATATACTTCCTATCTCTCTGCCTAGCTTATCTTTCCTGACTTCTGCCGATTATTCTCTGTCGCCCATCCTCTCTGTGGCCCCAGAATTGATCTGGAAAAGCTCATGTTCTCCTACAGAATAGTTGTGTCTTTCCTTATCCTATCATTTATGGGCCTTCCTAATTTAATTCCAACTTTCCAATCTTTTGAGTAAAGACTCTGTTTTGTGTTTCTGAGTTCTCTATGTTCCAGGTGGCTCCCTGGAGTGTATTGAGGAAGGAAGGATGAAGTAGTTGGTTGTAAGATACAGACTAGCTTGGGGACGATAGGGAAGTTTTTCAGAAGACATAGAGAGTGGATGGTGTGTGAAGGGTGAGAATAACCCAACAGGCAGAACTCTCGTTAAACAGCAGTGACCACAGGAAGCTTCCTCTAAGACATTCTTTTTTGTTGTTAAACCCCACACTACTACACACAATTTTTGTTTTCACTAAGCCCCTCCTAACTAAGCAGATAATCCTGCCTCACTCGCTTCCTGTCACCTTTGACTAGATTTCTCTTTCTTGGGGTCACTGCATTTCCAGGTGGCTCTAGTATCCTCTGTCCATGAGGCAGGCACTTGGGACAATATGGGTGAAGAATGCAGTGAGACTCTGCTAGCACACACACAGATGCTTAAAGCCTGGCTAGCTCTCTGTAGGAAGGGGTGCAGCCCAACCTGCACCCACTATAGAAATTCAGAGATGAGAGATGGCTGTGGGCAGGAGAGGCAGAAAGTCTTCCATAAGACCTCCAGTTGCTGTCCTATTGATGTTCTTACTGGCTTGGAAGTCCCTTCTCATATCTAGCTGATCCCCACCCTCAATGAGCCTCTCCCATAGCCTCTGGGCAGCAGAGAGAAGCTGGGAGGTAGGATGACAGCATCTTCATTTCCCTGCTAATTATAAATACTGGGAAGAGGGGTGCTAAATGCCAGATAATTACCCAGCAGGAGATGTGAGCCAGACTTTTGACTGTTCCTGGCCCCAGGAATTTTACTTTAATGTTTTTTTTTTCTTCATAGAAAATAAATAAATACGTAAATTAAAAAAAAAATAGAAAGAGTTAAGTCTATGGCCTTCTCAGAGTCTTCTTATTCAGTCCCTTTCTACTCTCTCCTGATCAGGCATCCCAATCTAGAGCTCCATGGTGGGCTTGGGCAGAGTGTGAGCAGCACACTTCTTCATATAAATATCATGCTAAGGGGATAGAATGGATAAGCAGGGGGAGGAGCCCTGGTCCTCTATACTCTTCACCACACCTACCCACTCATTCATGAATGAAAGCATCTGTGCTCACACACACACACACACACACACACACACACACACACACACACACACACCACACACATACACACACACACACAGCTCCTCTTCTGAGAATGTGAACTGAGCTATGCATTCATGATTAGGACTGTAGGGCATTTGGACACAGGGGAAGGGTATCTTTTGGTCTTTCTGGGCTTCTTCAAGAGCAAGGAGAAGAGCAACGTTAATCGACTACTTGGCCTCATTTTGATCCCCTATCCCTTACTCTGTCAGCCAGCTTCAGGCAAGGCTTGAAAGGTCACAACAGGAAGCTCTAAAGCTGATGAGCATTTTTGTGGTCATGCATGGGTACATAGATGCTCTGTTTCTTAAAACTATTGTAATCTCCATAATAACATTTTCCTCTTAAGTAAACTTGGACTGTAGCCCAAAGAATGCCTGGTTTTGCCTGGGGGATTCAGAACTGGAGGCTAGGGAGGGAACCTGCCTTGGAATGAAAGGAGTTATCAAGGCTGGCATCCAGGGTGAAAACTGTACATCCCAATAACACTAGCCACTCGGAGGTTCCTGTCACCATACATAGCTTGAGTTAAGGACAGGGACATCTGGTTGAGTGGGAACCTCAAAGTGATTCTAAAACTAAGTAGCTGTGGGCCACCCAGGCAACTTGACTTCTTGGGTATAGTACCTTTATCACCTGGAAGTTTTGGTCATGGGTTACTAGGTACTATTGTCTCACCTCAAGAAAGCCACCTCATGCCTTAGTTCTTCATCTGAAAAATAGGGATACTCATAGTATATAACTGGAAGGAGTTCAGGACATAAATAAGTGCAGAATGTGCTCAATACCCCTTTAAAAGAATTGTACCATGTCTCAGGAAATAGGACAATTCCAAGCATCTCAGGTTCCCAAGATATGAGCCCTTTGAGTCACTGACATAAAATAGTCTTGGGATCATGGAGTAGTGAATTCAAATAATATTAGTATCCTGAATTCTTGGAATCACAGAATTGACTATGAAACAAAATGAAAGCCACATATTCAGGCTTCAAAGTCCAGACACATACTGGTTGTTGAGTGCCTGCTCTCTCTCGCATCTATAACCCTCAGTGTCTTGGGGATTCTATTCAATAAAACACCATGACCAAAAGCAACATGGGGAGGAAAAGATTTGTTTGGCTTACACATCCTGGTCACAGTCCATTAAGAGAAGCCATTGTGGGAACTGAAACCAACCCCATAGAGGAATGCTGTTCATTGACTTGCTCCGCCTGCTTGCCCAGCTTATTTTCTGATATGCTCCAGGACCACCACTCTTCCATTTTATTCATCAATCAACAATCACGAAAAATGCCTACAGGCCAATTTCACAGGAGCGTTTTCTCAATTGAGCCTCTTCTCTGATGACTCTAAGTTGTGTCAACATGACAAAAAAAATTTCCTACATACTCAGAGTCTATTGCCATATAGGATGCCCCTGGGATCTTCTTGGATCCTAAGGCCAGATCTGTTCTGACCAAAGTTGGCTCTACTTTTGTCTGAGACATCAAGTACATTGCTTTCTTGATGTGGCCAAGCTCTGTCTAAAATACTCCAGAGCAAAGAACAGTGCTTTATCAGGGCTTGGCTCAGAAGGAAGTCTGTCATATTTCACAGCTTAGAAGTGGCCAGGACCCTATTCTCTCCAAAGCTCCATTGCCACATTCTCTTGTAGTGAGCACAAAGAAGTAAGCCGTGTGCCTGTGTGTGCTGTGTATACTGTGTGTTCTGTGTGTGCCTGTGTGCGTCTGTGTGTGGGCAGAAGGCTGGAAAGGGAGCTTTGAGGCTGTTTCTCAAAAGAATACCAAACTAAACTGACACGAGAAAGGAAAGGAAATAGCTGGTATATTCCCAATGGACATAGACCTAGCCCTTGCTACAAACAGGAGACACTGAAGTAGGGTGGATGCGGCTGGTGACAAGACACACTCTTCCAGTGAGTCAAATGGAATTTCAGAGTTCCCCAGTCCTGTCTCTTCATTTTCCTATCACATTTCATGATAGAAGAAGCAACTAGCAATCCTATTGTTTCTTAATACAGATGTGACTGTAAGATGAAGGCATGTCCCCCAAATTGAGCTAGCTGGGCATCTAGGCAAGGGTAGAACATGATACACAGAGCTGCCTATGTGCATCCTGGACTAAGATGCCCTGCCAAGGTATCTGTTAGAACTAAAATTCAGCCAGAGAGCCTTGCTCACAAATCTTACATCTGGCCTAGGGCTGTCTCCAACCAAAGAAGAGTCTCCTTCCTTCTTTCCTTCTCTTTCCTTCTTTCCTTTTTTCCTTCTTTCCTTCTTTCCTTCTTTCCTTCTTTCCTTCTTTCCTTCTTTCCTTCTTTCCTTCTTTCCTTCTTTCCTTCTTTCCTTCTTTCCTTCCTTCCTTCCTTCCTTCCTTCCTTCCTTCCTTCCTTCCTTCCTTCCTTCCTTCCTTCCTTAACTTTTCATTGATTCTTTGTAAATTTGACACAATATACCCTAGTCCCACTCATATTTTCATCCCCTCATATCTACCCTTCACCTTTACTGTCCCCCAAAATAGAACACACAAATACACACACACACACACCACTACCACCACCACCACTACCACCACCACCACTACCACCATCACCAACAACAAAGCAAAGCATAGAAAACATCTCATCATTGGAAGCTGTGGTGTGTCACAATGTGTCCTGTAGTATACCCTTTTGTCCACATGTCTTTACCTGCAAATGTTCATTGCAATGAGTCATTGGTTTCATTTGAGATTTCTGGCTTAGATCCTCATTGAGACTTTGCCAGGTTTTCCTGTTGTTGTCCTGGTTCATAGAGATCCTGCAGCTTTGGACCAATAGAACTGGCCATTTTATGTATTACAACTTTTTGAAAATGATATGAATTTTTGGGATGGGCCAACTTAGAGCCCTGGATCTGGGCCTAGGAAGTAGTAGCTAATCTGCTCAGAGCTCCATCACTCCAGCACTGCCTTGGCTGGTCACCTAGTGCTCATATCGGCTGGAGTTAGGGTCAGTCCTCCTGTTCTCATGCCCTTGCCTCTAGAGCCAACTCCACTGTGCTGCCCAGTCAAGGCACAGGGTCTTTTCACCCAAATGCTGCACCCTGTTAGGGGCTAGACCTTGACCTCAGAGCTGAGGTCAACCCCCTCCACCAGGGCTACCTCTATTATGCTGTCTAGGTAAGGTGAAGGTGGCCCCTGTTCTAAAAGCACAAGGTTATCCTAAGGACTAACAGCAACCAAGGGCAGAGAGATGGGATAAACTCAGAGAAAATGCAGCCAGGGATGCAGAAAGCCAGGAAGGATAATGATTGTGTGATTTTTCCCCCAAGGGCTGCCTCACTCAGGCCTCAGGACTAAAAGAGTCACAGTCCTGACTCACACTGACCTCCTTCCCTGATGGCAGACAATGGATGTTCATGCAGACTAGGAGGAGAGAGAAGGATGGCTTAGGGTTTCTAGCTTTCAGCCTGAGATACTGGATCTGGAGGGTCAGCGGAAGTAATATGGTGGTGCTGCAGAATAGGTAGTGGTCCTCAGCACCCAGCACAAGTCTGAGAGTGAACTTTCTTCTCTCACACACAGATGTTTGACTGCAGGGGATCCTGCAGGGAGGTCATTTGCTTCTACCCCTAGCTGGGAGCCCTATCCTTGATTTCTCCTGTCAGGAAACAGTTTCATGTTACATCATGAACACTTTTGCCCATGTGATTGGAGTCAGAGGCTTGAAATCCTGTGTTAGAAAATAGAGAAAACCAGGGTGTGGTTCTTTACTTTCAAGTGGATTTCTATCCTTTCCTCCAGGTCTAAGTCCTACTCTAAAATAAGGCTGTGTTGGGAAGTTTTATGTGAGTCATCAAAGAGGAGGGAGTCTCACTTGAGACAATACCTACATAAAGAAGGACCTAGAGGGAAGGTGATCTAGGATAGATTTGATTAAAATACTTTATATGCAGGTATTCATATTAAACTACAAAACATGAAAGTTATAAAAGAAAGAAATAGGGCCAGACTTAGTGAGAGATGCCTAGGAAGATGGCAGGGAACATATTACTAATGGGCTTATGAGCTATGGGAAAGGAGTTTCACTATGACTAAATCACTGGAGGGGCCCACTCCAGGCTGTTCCCCTACAGGGTTCATCTAGGGCAGCCTTGTGGGCAGAGGCCCATCTGCCTTTTAGAAAGGTCTCTTTGGGGTGTAAGGTCAGATAGTCAATGGTGACAATGGTCATTCAGGTGGCAGGAAATGAGGGCCATGGCAACAGCTAGAGGATTGTCAGAGGTAGTGCTTCTCATACAGGTGAGTCCTACCATTGACATATATTTGCCATTCATATTGATTATTAATAATTAATGGGATTAATGATAGTACTTATTCATTTAACATTACTTCACAAGGTATGAAATGTCACATTATTCCATGTAATCTTTACCACAGGCAATATTATTATTTCCACTTTACAAATGAGGAAACTGAGCTGGAATTATATTTGCAGGGATGTCTATCTTGTTACTTGTGTGCTTGATTCCCAACTCTGGTCCTAGTAATTGTGGAAAAAAAATACTCTTAACAGCTGAGCCACTTGTCCAACCCCAAATTCAGAACTTTTAAGGTATAGCATTCTGACTCCAGAATTAATCAAGTTACCACATTAATAGCCTTGGAAGGATTTCATAGCTCTCACCTGCACACTGTGAAGAGAAGGGGAACGGACCCTTGTCTATATGTCCTGAAAGAGAGATGAGAGGAAGATTGTCATTTCACAGGTCACTGAGAAGAGTCCCAAGGAGATTCCAGTATAGTCACTGTCCCCAGAAATTCCTTCCCAGGGATGCAGGCCTGAAGCTGTCCTGGGGGAGGAGAAGAAAACGTGGGGACCCAAAACCCTACATTCTCAGGCTTTGGCCTTCCTCACTGTTATCATCTTCTTTCTTGCAGCCCAGTTTCTTGTGCTGGAACCATCTCCTTCCCTCCAGAGACCACCATCTCTCAGCTAATTGGTGGAAAATTGGTTGCTAACTGTCAGGAAATCGCCTATTTTCCATCCATTACTGGGAGGACCAGGCCTCATAGCTGAGGGGGACTCTGGGTGGGAAGCAGAGACTGATTAGGCCTCAGAGTTAACGATTAGGTTCATGGACCTCCTCAGGCCGTCCTCCCAGACTGCTTATTAAATCCCTGCGAAGACCCACTGGTAGGAGATATTGGTTACATGGCATGCAGAACTGCCTCAGTGACTATTCATTAGGCCTCGGTTGTGGCGAGGGAGGAGACCAAGGAAAAGCTGTGGCCCCAATCCAGGAATGTTAAACAGCCCCAGAAGTTGGCAGAGAACTTTATAATTGCTGCTATTAAAATATATGTATTTATATAGGTGATTTGTAGGAGGAAAGAATTCCAGTATTCGGGTGAGATCCTTGCTATGATTTCACCCAGGATTAAGTTGTTATGGACTAGATATTAATTAAGGCTGAGGGCCACAATCCCTTCCTAATTAGCTCATGGAGTATAATTTGCTGGGCAAATGCTACTGTTACAATCGCCCCAAATTTGTCTAGAGTTCTCCATCCTCCAGATGGACTGGGTGGGCTGATTTACCCAGTTGCATGAGCAGGAGGGGAGGGGAGGAGAGAAGGATGGTGGGCTGGGGTTCACTCTCATCCCTGCTTCTGACTGCTAAGGTAAGGTTCTGTCAACCCTGGTGAAAGGCTAGTCAAAGGAAAGAGGTAGGGTGTGTCTGAGAGAGTGTGGGCTGTTCTGAGACCCATGGCATTGATGAATCTCAGCAGTGGTCTAAAGCCAGAATAAAATGATGCTCTGATTTTGTGTGTCCTTAGGGGGAACCTGGCGGTCTTGCCTAAGGAAGCCAGAGTGTTCTTTAGATGCCTCAATCAGTGTTGTCCCTAGGCTGCTTTCTGAAGAGCAGGAAATGAGGAGGCCTGTCAGGGCCTTTGATAGGCAGACTATAACCTGTAATGCTTCCCTGCACGTAGACCCTAGGTGGTCATCTCTGTTTTTTGACCTGTCTGTCTTTATTCATGAATACTTCAGTATTTGCCCATCTCCCTGATTCAGAAATCTTTCCTTGAAGCTCAGTACCTTTCTGCCTACAAAGCTCCTCTCCATTGTTTAGCATCTTTGTGCTAGTGTGTGTGTGTGTGTGTGTGTGTGTGTTTGTGTGTGTGTGTATGAGCTCAGTTTGATATTATGTCTTCCTGAATTGCTTTCTACCTTATTTTCTAAAGCAGGGGTGTCATTGAACCCGGAACTTACCAGCTTGGCTAAGCTGGCTGCTTTGGAAAAGCCCCATGAATTTACCCGTAGACCCTCTGGATACAGGATTTTTCCCTTTCCAGGTTCTGGATATTATACTCAGATTGTCATGTCTGTAAATTAAACATTTCATAAATTATCCACCTATCCAGCTTTTAGGTCTCCCAGGTTATCCCAAGAAAGGATAGTCAGGACCTTCCCTACATTTCTGCTTGCCATAAATTTTCTACACAAGATTTTAGCCAATCTCACTATATGCAGAGTTTGTTTATGCTTTGGCTTTATTTAAGGGTGAACTTCCTGAAAGTGGCAGGCAGATTGTCTAATGGAACCTGAACTCTGTAGAACACAGACCAAAGTAGATTCTGAGTAGATGGTATTCTCTCATGTTTCTTGGCTTTGTATAATGTGTTTGAGAAAAGTTTTCCAGTCTCTTGCTTCTCCTGTGAAGAGGACAGTGGGCTTGGAGAATAAAAAAAATACTGGGCCTTGGGTGCTCTTTAGGTCAGTAGGGTCTGGACTCTGGTCTCAGTCTTAACTGAGATGGTTAAGAAAACCTACCTAGTTTTTTCATATATAGGCCTTCTGGGCTTGGAGGTCATGGGTTGGGAATGGAAAGTCTATAACCTTCCTTCTGCTCCTTGGGATATCTCTCCCAGCCAGAGGAGAAGGTGAAGCTATATTGTAGAGAGTTTCAGCTGGTCATGATGGAACCCACAAAAAAGACTAGAAAATCTATTCGAATATGAGTACTTAGCCTGTAGAAACTTGGCCTGGGCTAGGGATCAAAAGCTAGAGAGGTGCTACTGACTGAGAGTATAAACAGGCCCATAAAAGGCATAAAGAAATTCCTAAATGACAGATCCATAGTAGGTAACAGGTAGTTAATAACCAGGAAAGATGAGGAGGATAGTAAAACAATTATTAATAGAATCACCTGCAGGAGAGCATTTAGACTTTTAAAAGCATTTATTTTTTCTGTCACTATCTTATCAGACTGTCTCCACCCCCTGGGGGATGCTAAGCAAAATGAAGGGAGTTGATAGAGTGAAATGGCTTGCTCCCTGCAGTGCTTCTAGAGGCTGTAGAGCATGCCTGACTCCTTCCCCAAGACTTTCTTAGAGAGAGGGCACACTATTCAATGGAACTATTTGGATATGAGCCTAATCTGGCGCTACTCCCCAATACTGCATTGGATTTCTGCTTCTGTAAACTCTTCCTTAAGAAGGAGACCAAGCTCTTTATCCTGTTTATATGACTCTTACCATGTGATCTTGAATGGGATGCTCTACCTTCTTCAATTTCCCATTTGTGTAAGGTAACAGCTGGCTAGTCTAGAAAGTTAACAATTTTGGCTGTCATTTTTGCTTGTTTCAGACATTGTCTTATATTTAGGCTGGCCTAGAAGTTTCTATGCAGCCCAGGATGACCCTGAACTCTCACTCCCCTTGATTCTTCTTCCTGAGTGCTGAAGGTAGAAATGTCCACAACCATACCTGGTTTATGTGGTTCTTGGGATCTATTTATGTGATTCTTGGGATCAGAAGTAAGGCTTCCTATATGTTTGGCAAGTACTCTACCAATGAAGCTTCATTTCCAACCCAAGGTTCACCCCCAAGTCCTTTGTTTTCTCATGGTAAAGTCAAATGTCAGGATCATGGGTCGCAAGGGCATGACATGGTGTAAGCAACTTAGCAATGCAATAAACTTAGCAGTGCTCAGGCATAAGGTGAGGACTTGGCACGTGAGAACTGGAAGCAATGTCTGCGAAAGCTCCAAGGGGATATGCTGGTGCAGAACATGCTGGGGAGAAGGTGTTCTAGGATTACGAATACACCTCTCTTGTTCTGGGTTCTGAGGGTGCTGACTGTGCCATGGATTTCGCATAATGGTTCTTTAGAAAATGTTTGGTGGTTTGTGGAATCTTGCTAGAGTCTTGAAGAGGCTATTTCACAAGTGGAGCGAGGCTTCAGAAATTTGGAAAATTCACATTTCTTACATTTTACACAAGTGAGGATGTTTGCTCTGGGGCAAGTTTATCTCATTTTTATCTCTGCACTTTACCCTCTTGAGGCACTTGTTCTCAAGGGAAAATCAAGGTTCCTCTTGGAGAAAGGGGGCAGTGCTGCCACCTACAGGCGGAGAAGTAATTAGACTCATTTTATGAAATGGTTAAAGAGCAAGGGAAGAGGTGAGGTTCACTTACCAATTTCAATGTTTCCCTTACCTTGCTTCACACCAAAGCAGAATCTGTTTGTTGCAATCCAGGATGCTAATAGTACCAATTCCATGGAGGGTCACCGATTCCATAGAGCTCTCGGGCTACCACACTACCAGCTGCACACACAGCCCATGACGTTCAGTATCAGTTCATTGGTTGCTTCATTCTATCACTTCAACATTAGATCTTAATTTATGAAGGTCCTGTGTCTTCACTAAGTTTATAAGCTTTGGTTTCGCAGACCCTACTAGGATGGCATAATCCAAAGGTTGGTTCCAAGAATAAATCAAATAAGGACTTTTTTTTTTCTTGTGGATGAACGAACTCAGAGGACTTAGCCAAAAACTTGTCCTAGGGAAAGAAGCAGGCATGCTTCTGGGGTGAGCAATGCAGTCTGTTTAGTATCGGGAGCAAGAAGGGATAATCTGAGCCCCTGCCCTCTATGTCTCAGGGTGGAGTTGTGACTCATTGTCAAGTCTCCATGGTCTCAACATTGCAATTGTAATTGGACAACCTGGGTCTTGAGAGTGAGAAGTGCAAGTGTGTATACTATCCTGAGGAGGGTAAACCAAGTGAAGTTCTCTCCATTTATCCAGGGATGAAATTAGAACTCTGAATGTAGAATGGGCATGCCCAGTTTTCCTGGCAAGATTAAACTGGAGTCAGGATTGGAACCCAGGCTTCCCAGTTCTTCATTGTATGCTCTCTGAGAAAACGGTCACAGTTGGTGACCTCCCAGAGCAGGGCATGGCTACCCAGCCACAGCTCCCCTTCCCTGAGGGGTTTGAAGGTGAGGCTTAATCTTTAATGAATTGGTTTTTAGTTTAACTGTTCTTTTGGCAATGATTAATACCCAGTGACCTAGTCTGGCATGGGTGATCCTGATCAGGACTGACCTATGCATGTGCTGGTGGCCTGGGCCTAAGTATGGTTTGTTGAGGGTGCCTGGATGGACTTCTACCATGGCATATACTCAGTCCTATGTATGTGGCCATGTCATTAGATTGTTTCTCTTCAGAAGGAAAACATCCTAAATGACCCTGAAAAAAGCAGCTGGTAATGTAAGTCATGTTGAGAATGTCCCTTGGTTACTGTGACAGCTCTGATGTCTAATGGTTTAAGGCATTGCAGAAGTAGTGGCTTTTAATTAAAGATCATCCTCTAATGGCTGGTTCCATAGAACAACCAAATATTATGTGTTCACAGGGCCAAAACAGGGTCCAAATGGCAGGCCTGTGTGGTGTTTGGGGGCAAGGATTCAGATTATAGTGCAGAGGCTAGCAAGTAGTTTTCCACTGTGAGGACTTGGGGAAGCTGAGTCAACTAGAAGGAGCTTTCCTATATGCTAATGCTTCCCTGTATTTTCCCATTCCCAATCTGGACATAGCATATCCTTTGAGGAGAGGTAGAGTAGGTCCCACAACTGCATAATGGTCACTACTGGAGCAGTGGGGAGCCATAGGCCGGGCCTGCTCTCTACCTTAGGTTCATGGCATCTATGTGGAGTGTCAGTATTGCAGGCTCGCTAATGTCTTGATCTTGTTGCTCATGGTCGGCTTTGTGTATCAGAACTGGTTGTCACCAGCAACAGATCTGGCAGCAGTTTCCTCCCATGGCTACTCAATGGGTGTTTGTGGGTGTTGGCACTCTGACTTGTCGTGGGGATTGGCATTGCACTTTGATATCTTGGGGTAGGTGTCTGGCCAGAAGAATCTACAGTGGAATAGTGTTATCCCTTCCCTCTATGCTCTAGCTTTACACAAGTGTGCTCCTTCATGCCTCTTCATCTGCTTCCCTCTACCCAGAAAGTCCTGCTCAGAAATGGTCTACAGAATAACTCATCACTCGGTTTAGAGACTGCTGCTCTAAATCTCAGGAACTAAGACTCCTTAGCCTTATCTTTCCTGTCCCAGCTTTCATGCTCTGCATAGTGTCTGTTCACCTCTTCAACTCTAGCCTGGGACTTAGTGCCCAGGATAATGAACCTTGAGGTCACTCTGGGAGGATAATGACTCTTGAGGTCACTAAGCTTTGGGAAGACAGGAGTGACTCTTGTGACCTGCCCTGTAAGGAAAGATTGATTTGCCGGGTCAGACAGGCTGGAGCAGGTGACCATGAAGCCCCCAGCGGAAGCTATGGTTGCTTCTCTGTTTTGGTTTTGTTTCTTTGTTTTGTGTTTGCTTTTGTGGGCTTTTCATTTCAGACCTTAATCTAGTTAATGCTAGCAATGTCATTTTGGCAAGCCAACAATTTCCTTTTGCCCTTTATTTAACGAGCCCCACCCCACCCCCAATCGCTATAATAAAAGGCATGCAGGTGGGTAATTATAGAGGTGTGAAATAGGGGTGCTGGGTCACCGCCAACTGAACATTCTGGAGCATCCGCTGGAGAGGCTTTTGGAGAATTACCCAGCCCCACTATTCAGTTCCAGTGGGGAAATGGAATGTTAGAAAGGCTGAGAAACTCACAAAAGTAATGCAAGCAGAAGGCAGAGCCAGACACTAGTCCAGTCTCCTAATTCCCACCAGAGATCCTTTTCCCTGCTGGATGTCTTCACCCCCTTACAGGTATTCTGTTGGACATCTCACAGGAATGCTATCAATCCTTGCATCCATCCTTGCATCCATGCATTCACCAACACAGCCATCCATCTCTCTGTCCATGCATCTGCATATCTTATAGATATTTATTCAGGGTTTACTGTTTATACAAGGCACTATGACTATGACATGAACAGATAAGGACTGTTCTAGCTCTGTACTCACATGGGATCAAACTCAGGATATTAGGTATAATGACAAGTACCTTGACCCATTGGTCATTTCACTGGTTCTATAATGCAGTGGTACTTAAACTTCAAAATGCAGTGACCCTCATGTAGTGGTGATTCCAACCATAAAATTATCTTTACCGATACGTCATAACTAATTTTGTTACTGATATGAATTAAAATATAAATATCTAATATACAGGATATCTGATACTTGTTCCTCAAAGGCGTTGCAACCCACAGATTGAGAACCACTGATATAATGAGTCTTAAAGAACAGGTAAGAATTGACAGAAGGCAGAGAAAATGTTTAAAAGAATCTAGAAAGATATTTCCCAAAAGTTAACAGTGTTGTATAGAGTTCATAAGATTGAAGAAAACAGAAGAGGAATTTTACTCCTGCTTTCTAAGTTTGCTGCTCCTTGAATTAGAGAATATTAGCATCTTGACAAGAAGACATTTCCATTTTGAAAAAAAATATTAGAGGATATTTGTGGGATGATAAGTGCCTCAAGGTAGACATAATAAAGAGGAGATGATAAGGCTGTGGAGGGCAGAGAGCGACCATTTAAGGTTTTGAAATGCTTGGCTGAGAGGTGGTTGAGGTGAAGCAGAGGTCATCCACAGTGCCTAGCGACACCAGCCCATCTTGTATATACTTAGTTATGAACAGAAAGGGAAGTCACATCTTCTGGAATTATATAAGGTTAGAGACAGAAGGACTTTCTCCATGTGTACTAATGATGGAAGGGCTTTCCACTGTGGAAAAAAATGTTCTACAGAGTTGATGAAGTGATTTGGAGGAAGTTTATAATACAAGAAAGGCCAGAATATTATGGTTTATTCTCAGATCAGAGGATGGTGGATCTAATTCACATTCAGGAGACTTAGCATCAGTTGAAAACCACAGGGTACACAGTTTTTCCAGTAAAAAGAAAAAAAAAAAATCCTAAAACAGAGTTTCCATACCAGACAAAATGTTGGTGTCTTTTGTAGTAAACATGACAAAAGCAGGTCACCACTATCTCTTGTCACCCAGATGCTGCCTGCTTCATTAATTCCCTTTCTTCTTCTGAGCATCTTCTGCCTACAGGGGAGGAGAATTCCCTCAAGAGCAATTCTCCTGAGTTTTTGACCTTAGCCATTCTGACTGGTGTAAGGTGAAATCTCAGGGTTGTTTTGATTTTCATTTCCCTAATGACTAATGATGTTGAGCACTTCTTAAGGTGCCTCTTGGCCATCCGGATTTCTTCAGGTGAAAATTCTTTGTTTAGATTTGTACACCATTTTTTAATAGGGTTATTTGGTTCCCTGGGGTCTAACTTCTTGAGTTCTTTGTATATATATTGGATATTAGCCCTCTCAGGAGACAGCAGGTGTTGGCGAGGATGTGGAGAAAGAGGAACACTCCTCCACTGATGGTGGGATTGAAAGATGGTGCAACCACTTTGGAAATCAGTCTGGCGGTTCTTCAGTAAACTGGGCATGACACTTCCTGAGGACCCTGTTATACCACTCCTGGGCATATATCCAGAGGATTCTTCAGCATGCAATAAGGACACATGCTCCACTATGTTCATAGCAGCCTTGTTTATAATAGCCAGAAGGTGGAAAGAACCCAGATGCCCCTCAAAGGAGGAATGGATACAGAAAATGTGGTATATTTACACAATGGAATACTACTCAGCAATTAAAAACAATGAATTCACAAAATTTTTAGGCAAATGGTTTGATCTGGAAAATATCATCCTAAGTGAGGTAGCCCAATGACAAAAAAATACACATGGAATGCAATCTCTGATAAGTGGATATTAATTAGCCCAGAAGCTCTGAATACCCAAGGCACAAATTGCATAACAAATGACTCCCATGAAGAAGTATGGAGAGGCTCCTGATCCTGGAAAGGATTGACCTAGCATTGGAGGGGAATATAAGGACAGAGATAAAGGAGGGAGGTGATCGGAGAATGGATGGAGAGAAGAAGGTTTATGGGACATATGGAGAGGGGGATCCGGGAAAGGGGAAATCATTTGGAATGTAAACAAAGAATATAGAAAATTAAAAATATTTTAAAAAAAGAGCAATTCTAACCATGTTGCTTCCTCATTTGATGCCCTTAGGGTAAATCTCAATCCCCTTGTCCCAACAGAGAAGTTCTCTGGACTCTTCTACCATGGTAAGTATATTAGCATCCTATAGGCTGTCCTCAGACTCCTGATCCCAAACCCCTATAATGTGGGCTAGTAAGCCTTATATTCGAATTCTGCTCTGCAGACAACTCAATGGCCCCAACCAGTTTTATGTTTTTATCCAGATGCCACACCCCTAAACCTCCAAGACCATCCCATCCCTGTGATCTCCATTTCCCATTAATTCAACCAACATCCATTCTTCCTTTAAGTTTCCATCCTAGGCCAGCTTTTACCTGAAGTTTCTATCTTTCTATTACTACCTGCATCCTTGGTTTTGAGACAAATCACTCATTCCTGCTTTGATACTTTGTGACTACCATACTCTAGTGTGTTCAGTACTCCAACCTTATTGATTCTCTAATGAGCAGATATGTTAATTCATTATTATTATTATTATTATTATTAATGAGCAGAGTTTGCATGTCAGGTTTTCCTGATACACTCCACTTTCCCCTGGGCCATGACTATAGTTTCATGATGTCAGGACTGTTTTGCTACCCCTAGCACCTGGTACAGCAGTAATATACACTAATATGTATTCACTATTCATTAAATATATGTGTGACTAACAGAGTACCTCCGTCATGATTTCTTGTAAAATACAAAACAACCACACGTCGTCCTTCTCTCACCTCAAAGATGGTCTCAACATCCGTGAAAGAGGTGGCCCTTCTGTTCTAGAAAGATAAAATGTGAATCCTGGAAGTCACTATTTTCAACATGAGGATGCCTCTGCCCTCTCTTGACATTATTTTCGTCACGTATTTGGTGAAGGTGTGAATCTTCATGCTTGGACCCATAAAAGCTTAATGACACTCAAGGGTGAGACTCCAAATCATTCAGTGTGCAAAATCCAGATGGAATCAGTGTGTTGGCAAGGTGGGCATAGTGGTCTGCTAGGAGTCCATGCTTATGCTTTGGGATTTCCACTCCTATCACCCATTGGCAGAAACGTTCTCTTCTCCCAGGTCACTCATATTGTAGGTCTCAGGGATTGTTAATTATTAGAATCCAGGCCACCTGGGGTGCTTCTGCTGAAAGCAAACTGAGAGTATAAAGTCGAATCGATGCCCCATGCCTGGCGTCAGCCAGGGCTTAGGCTCCCTCTCCTGGGGATGGATCATTAATCCAGACACTTAGACTTGGAACACTGGGCCCAGGAAGTCCTGGAACATTCCTGACCACCCACGGCTCAGCTCATCAGTCCCAGCAGGCAGCCAGCCTTGCTGCTGAGTTGCAGGATTTTACAATCTCCAAGTGAGATGAGACTGAGCAGCTGCTCCAGACTCCCACCCAGGCCAGAAATCCAAGTTCAGCTTCTCCAACCCCTACTGGCCCAGAGCTCAGGATCTGGATGGGTGCTCCTGAGGAACAACAGTCATGGGCTCAAAGAGGATAGTCACAAGATCATAAAGGGAACCTTCCTCTTCTGTTAAAGGAGTTTCGATTATACAACTAACAGAACTGATGTTTAGGGTTAAAATCAATTTGAGATTTACACCTGATACATATGCCTAGTTCCTATTATTAAGAATAATACTGTAGATTATAAAGGGGGCATATTGTAGAAGTTGGGTCTAGTTTTTCCTCCCAGCTCCATGCTATTAGAAATAAGACTCAGTTTCAAAATATATTTACAAATACTTTGGCCACATAGCTAGGCTCAAGTCTGACTAGACTCATAGCTGAAGATAAGCTATGAATTTATTCTACATTCTGCCATGTAGCTTGTTACCCATGCTCAGGCACTGTGAGTTCATCTTCTCACATCTTTTTGGGTTAATCTCCTACCTGGCTCTATCCCAGAATTCTTTATACTTCCTAGATGTCCCGCCTTCTATTTCCTGCCTAACTTACAGGCCATCAGATTTATTATTGACAGGTGATGCACCCATACAATATATAAGATATTCTCTCTACAGCATATTAATTTCTGCATGCTTAGAGACTTTGACCTACAAGATGTTTTTTTAGTTGAAATTTTTATGATGCCTGCGCTCTGAATATAAAGCAAGGGTATCCTTCCTTTCCCCTAACACCCTTTAGATTTCTTCCTGTGTCTTCTCAGTTTTCCCTACTCATCAGCTGCTTTCCAGACAGCAAAATAATCTTTCACAGCTCTTTAGTTTGGGACATCTCTAGAGAACCTCTCTCCTTCCTCTAAATGAATTTATTACTAGCTTTAAAGGGCCTGTTCCTGTGTCTTCTCTCTAAGAAGCACCTGTGCTTGCCTTCTAGAAACCTCTGCTGATATTGGTTGTACTTCTTGACTCCTATCTAAACCACCACAGCACATTGTTTGGGTTTTAGTAATTTTTCTTCATGAGTGAATTTAGGATATCAACATGCAACTTCCTTTGGGTTACTGACATTCTAATTGTGGCTAATTACAACAGGAGCTACTAGTAGTCACTGTCTCCTTAGATGTTTTCTTTCCCCCTTCTAAACAGCTAAGTACCTCAAAAGTGATTATAGAATTAAAATGATCTGAATATGATTCTATACTAATTCAGGGCTGTGACCTTAGGGGTTATTTTGTGTTCCTCCATCTATTTGTTTTTGGAACAACAGTAAATTTAATACAGCTGGCTTCTTAGTATTCTGACAGAATTTTAGAGACAACTATATTAACTAGTAGAATGTCTTGTCTTATGGCTCAGAAGTAGTCTTCCTGTTAGGGTCCAGCTCTGCTTCCTTCTAGTTCTCTGTATCTTAGCCTGTAAGATAACAGATCTCTGTATTAGAACGTTTCAGGATGTGATCCTGGGTTATATGGCTTTATACCACAGAGTATGACACCCCAGGTGGCAGCCTATAGTGTAAACTTAATCATTTTTAAAATTTTACGCCCTATCTTGTTTTAAGAGTTCTTTGGGCTCTGATATCCTTCAATGAAATGTCATAGTTCTGTGAACTGAAGCTAGGAGAAAATGTGAGGAGGGGACAGGGTAGAAGAGGCTGGGAGTCTGACAGGTCATGTTCTGAGCTATGATTTGAGTACCTTAGGTACCTGGGGAAGGTGGAGTTTGTCTCCTTTACATACTGTCTTACTGATTTTTTGCATAATGTTTAGCATAGAATAGGAGTTAGATGTTCATCCACTGAGTGGATCAAAGGAATGTTCATAGAGGAGTTCTTCAGATATGATATGTTGAGATGATATTCATTACTCGTTAGGCTTGTTCTTAATTTCTTGAAGAAACACTAATTTAATGCACTTAGCCAGTATAGAAGATTACTAGATTTTTACTTCTCATTGGCTATCAAATCATAGGAAGCAAAATAATCTTTCACAGCTCTTTAGTTTGGGACATCTCTGGAGAACCTCTCTCCTTCCTCTGAATGAATTTATTCCTAGCTTTAAAGGGCCTGTTCCTGTGTTTTCTCCCTAAGAAGCACCTGTGCTTGCCTAGGTAGCAAATGGAAGCTTCCTAGAAGAGTACAGGTCTGAGGGAGTGGAAGGTTAGGAATGCTTCCTGCTCAGAAAAAACAAGGCAGACAGAGCTAGATGGCATGAAGCATCTCTGGGAAGGTGTCAGTAATATTTGAGTTCAGAAAATGGTTATAAGAACTCAGGTTCTTGAATCTTTTCCTGTGTTTGTAAGCCACCATTATAGGTGATTCAACCTTAAAAGGAACCTGTGAGGCAAGGTTGTTCAAAGGGAATGTGGATCTGTGGAGGACAGAAATCCTTTAAGAAAAGGCATAAAGTGATTATGAACAAGGACAGAACTCTATGGTTGAGGAAAGTGGTAGCCAGAGCCAGGTAGGAAATAGAGGAAGCAGCTCAGAAATAAAAGGAGAATTGTAGGCTACCTGGAGCTGCCTGGTCTGACTTCTCAGAGGATACGGTGGGTTTCAGGGTGGCTTTGAGGACACAGGACATTTCACTGTGGCTCTATACCAAGCCTTATTATGGGATACATGATTAACACTGCTTGAACTCACCCCCTTCTATTTTAACCTTTTTATTTTAAGCTAGGATCTTTTTCTCCCAGATGGAGTTCTCCCATCTGGTTACAGAAACTGGATAAGTGGAAAGAAAAATCCTAGGATGCTGGAATTCCAGGAACGTTTACAGGATGCCAAGAAAAACAGTTCTGTGATGAAACCAGTGGCACCATGGTGGCAGATCTGGAGAATACATTTGATTCTGTCTGAGTCGCCATCTTATAGTATCACAAAGTCCTTGAGGTTGTCTGGTCTATGCCATGATGGCACAGACCCAGGACCTCAGACCCTGGAGGGAAGCCCCAGTCAGTAGCAAAGATAGGCTTTGGAACCAAATGCTGTAGACACATGCCCCCTTCTGATCAGATGCCAGAGCTTTCTGCCTGGGTTTCCTAGGAGCTGTCTGACATGTAAGTTTGCCTTATCAGCAGGAAGAAAGGATGACAGCGGGCAGTTTTCCTGGCCAAGCAGCCATCAGGACCCACATAAATATTTTCTCAAGGACTGCATGGCCAGAATCTGCTGGCTGGCTTCCATGGGACAGTAAATAATTCAGATTGGTTACTTCCTGACCACTTTCTTTGGGTGTGTTTTCTGACGACTGTGTCTTTAGGAGTGGACTTTGGGGAAACCTTGATAAGGGCAGTGAGCCAAGCTCTTACTGGATTCTGATGATGGTACTTTGTGGTCAGGAAAGAAGAACCTATGGGTCTTGATGTCTGTGCACTTGGAGGCAGAAGATGGCTTTTACTCAATCCTAAAGATCTTTCAAGTGGGGCCAAGAATGAGTTTCAGGCATTAGGGTGGGGCAAGGTTAGAGAGTCTGGGACCAAAAAGTCAGAATTCAGCTCATGTGGTAAATTGGGTAAGCTTGACCAAAGGCATGCTGGGGTTTTGGCAGATAAGCCAGTGGGGAAGGGAGAGATAATACTGAAGTCAGTATGGTCTGACATTATTAAAGTGACCAGTTTTGGAGTTGTAAGTTCATAAGAGAGTGGGTGCAACAAGCCATATCTATTTATGTGTATTCATGTGAATTACCTAAGGCTTCTGAGCAGATGACAGTGGGACATTTGGGGATATACATGGTAGTTCTCGAAGTCAGACTCTGGATGTCTTGCCTGGTTTGTAGTAGGACTTCAATTGACCATGAAAAGAAATGAAAATGGAGGGAAAGGTAGGGAATGTCTGTAGAAAGTGCCTGGGCCAGAGTGGTAGTTCAAGTGAATGTTGGGGGAGGGTGCTAGTCAAATTCTACGTCTTATTTTCTGGTAGCAAAGATCTTAATTCTATGTCTCAAGCATTGTAGTTTTGAGGTCCTTCAGATCTGACTGCAGTGGAAATGCTTTAGAACCTGTATTAGGCTGACCTAGAAGAAAAAGCACAGGTCCCGGATGGCTTTAAGGATACAGAATTCTAAATGGTTGGAACTGAGAGGACCTGTACTCATCATTACAACTTTGGCTTTTCCTTCATGACTTTAAATAAAGGTCTTGCAGGAAATTTGACCCTTCCACAATTTTTCTGGCCTCAGCAGTTTTCTAGAAGCTTGATACAAGCCTCTATGATTCTATAATGCTGCATTTTACATGCTTGAAAAACCATGTGGATAGTGTCGCTAAGGTCTTCTGCCAACTTCCTTCTGGCCCAGCCATTGAGGACTCTGTGGAATCTTTAAGAACACTCTTCTAGGCTGTTTGTTTTCAAGCAGGAAACCCCTTTAGTTTCATTATCAGCTCAGGTTTCTCCTTGTAAATGAATTTGCATTTCACAAGCTTGAGCCTTGGTTGCTTGATGTCCTGTGACATCATTTCTATTGTCTCAGTGAAGAATCTGTGGTTTCTCTTTAATTGTACCAGCTGATGTCTTTAACAATTAGAGCTGCTGCTTTCTCTGTACTAATCTCTCTCTCTCTCTCTCTCTCTCTCTCTCTCCCTCCCTCTCTCCCTCTCCCTCCCTCTCTCCCTCTCCCTCTCCCTCTCCCTCTCCCTCTCCCTCTCCCTCTCCCTCTCCCTCTCCCTCTCCCTCTCTCTCTCTCTCTCCTTCTCTTTCCACCACCATCCTGACCTTTCGTCTTTTAATAAACCTCATGTGGAACTGTTTGGCCTGGTCTGATCTTTCTGAAGCCACCGGGCAATCCTAACATTGGTGTCGAGACTCGGATGAGCATTTTCCCCCCTACTGTTAATGCATACCTGTCTATTAAACTCTCAGAAGTACACACTCCAGAATATTGATTTACACTGACAGACATTAGACATACTCAATACATCCATTCCCATTACATCCAGATGTCCTCAGAGTCCCTTATTGGAGCAAAGGGAAGTCTGAAGGGGAAAGTTATGGGTTCTTTGGAAAGTTATGGGTTCTTTGGAAAGTCGGTTGGATGGTGTTTTGGTGGGGCAAACACATGAAGGAACGTTTTATTAAAGTGGAAGCAGGTGTGAAAGGCTAAGGAAGACTCATGAAGGAACGGTTCACTGAAGCAGACACAGAAGATGTCTCCTAAAGCAAGCACATGAAAGGACATACGATAAAGGATTCTTTGCTAACAACAAGCATGTATTGGTATGCTTTACTTTGCTGGCTTGAGCTGCACTTGTTGGGACTCCATAGAGAGAAATGCACCAAAAAATTTCCGGTAGTGTACTGCAGTTTGCTGCCCCTTCTGTGGACTTGAGCTGATTAGATGCATGTGCTGAGGCAAGACCACACCAAGGGAAGGCACTTGGAGGACACGTGATGTTTGAAGGGTATAAATAGGACTCCATGGAGTGACAGAAACAGAGCATGACTTGCTGGTACAGCTAGCTGTGCAATGCTTATGGGTCTTATGTCTTTGCTGATCTTTATTTCCCTGAGAGAGGCACAACTAAGAACTTTTCTTGTTGTCTCTCCAGGTCCCTCCTGCTGACTTGAGCTGAGGCTGAGGTCTGGCTGTCACTGCTGTTGATAACCTGACTCTACCAAAGGACTGCTGACTGTTGGTGTAAGTGTTTATGAGTAGATTGAGCTGCTGCAGCCTGCTAACCTGTGAACTTAAATGCTGATTTACAGATAACACAGATGGGAGTTGCTCCAAACAACCTTTTTAAACAGGTCCATTTCCCCTGTATCCTTTCTTTTCACTACTTTTGGTGGGTGGCAGGCTACAAGGGAGGTTAAAACATTTAAGAACCACCATTAAAAATAAAGTTTTGAAAAAAAAATCAGAGTTACAGAAGTCCTTTTCTGAACAGCTTGAAGGCTCCCTTGTTGTCAGATTGGCCTCTAAGGAGTATCCAAGGACCTTGGGCCAGGTACAGAGTTAGTTTTTCAGCCTTAAGTTTTGACAGTTCTTCATGAAAGTCAAATAACTTTACTAGAGGACATCCCATTTGATTTGTGATCCCTAGTTATTTTCTCTATGTCCTGTCCAGAGAACAAAGACCTGGATAGTTTAGGCTGTCTATGTAAGGTCAGAAAGCCAGATAGCCAGATAGCCAAAGAGTCCACAGGTCCCACTTCTACGCTCTGCTCATTCTAAGTGACTACTTTAAGAAAGTTATTTATTCTATTTTTTTCTCCCTACTTTATCTTTTTTTTTTTTAAATCTTATTTGTTCTTACCCTATTTCTGCCTACAGAGAGTAGGGTTTCAACAGGGAGTGAGGGAGGCCAAGTTCACTGTCAAAAGGAAAATCTAAAAGTAACTTTTCCTCATAAAGCTGGGCAATATTGCTGCCAAATGACTGAGAACTTAGCACATGTGCACACACCCATCTTCACAAAGAACCAACTGAATTAGCAAAGAGGGAGAGTTAAAGAAGTTAATATCTACTTCAGGGAATAGAGTAAGGCCCCTCTGACTATATAATCTGCCAATTGATTAAAATATTGTTTGCACTGCTTTATGGTTTTTCAAAGATGCATCACTTTTGACTGCTTTGGAAAGAACTGGTAATGTGGCCTTGGGGCAGTTGGTGGGCATGTGGGTCAGCAGATATTGGTTCTTTTCCACAAAAAAATGGTGCTTTGGGAAGGTTGAGGGATCTTTTTAGTATTCTGAGGACCCAGTTGGGACGCCCATTCCTTGACTTCAACCTATGTTTGAAAGATAGCAACTAGCATCACAAGACCATTTACTTTGGAACCAGACTGTCTGGTTTGAATACCAACTCTGTCTGAAGATTGCCATAAGACTATAAACTCTTAACCTCATGGCCTCAGTGTTTTCATCTCATTTTACCTTGGCAAGCTTAGTTATCATTAGAACTATAGCTAGTCCATACAAGGAGACTGACACACAGTCAAAGATTAATAAATAAGAGATATATCAGTCAGCTTACCACTTGTTTCTACCTTGTCTTAAGTTTAGAGGTGGAGGCTGTGTTGAGTAATGAGATAAGTTTGGAGAGAGAAAGAAGGGACCTTGCTCACTCTTTTTCCTTTTGCTCCTTCTATTTCCCAACCATCACTTAGTTTTCTTTTGGAAGCTCTTGCCCTTCAATAGGTATTTGATGCTCAGCTGGAAGTATCTAAGGGGGTTTCCACTCCTGAAGACTGTGTAGACCAAGGTTTAAAATCAAATTTATTCTTATCTCTGCCAATGGATAGGTACATAGGTCAGACACATTAGTCACTCCAAAATACTTTAGCTGTTTGACATTGTTGACTGATGATCATACAGGCCCAGAAAAATGAGTCTAGTTTGCTGTACTCAAGGCTATCTGTCTACAAAGGATGATAGTATTTCATGTAACTGTCATCAGAATAAGGTAGGTGCATAGGAATATATTTAAGATACATCTTCCCACCTGCTTTCTGCTCATTTTCTTCTTGCTCTCTTTCATAAAAATTGGAACTTAAGTCACAACCCTTCCATTTTCTCTTGGGCAACAAAGTTATCCATTCATTTTATATCATATACCATTTCTATTAAATATTTAGCACATTTTCTTTAGAATGTTATGATTATTGTTTGTCCTAGTTTGTTTTTTGCTGTTGTAAAAGAATACCCAACATTGGATAATTTATAAGGAACAAAAACTATTCCTTGCAGTCTGTAGTTCATGAATTCCAATACTCAGTGGATGAGACCTGGTGAGGACTATCCTGTTGTATCCTTTATGGCAGAAATAAAAGAGAGAGCAAAAGAGAGCAAGAGATTAAATTCATATCCTGAGCTGTTGTGTTTGCTTATTTTTGTGGCATTGGGATTGAACACACATGTTCAATATGTGCTAGGCAAGTGAGCTTCCAAAAAGCTATCCCTGGACAAAACACTTTTGTTATTAGTACATCCATTCTTGAGGGGGAGCCCTCATGCTCTAATCATTTAATTATTATGATTCTCCTTTAGTTTTAAGAATTTCATACATATACAATAAAATATGATAATATCAACATCCATTTCCTCATCTACTCCACTTACTGTTTCCCCAATATGTTCCCTTTCAAACTTACTTTTCAGTTAAGGAAATAAGCATATTTTTGATAACCTACTCGGTACCCATATAGCTGTCCATATGTTTATGAGTGTGGGTCTATCCATCTGATCATGGGAAATCTACCAGTTGTAATACTTTCAAAAAAGCGGTTTCTACATCTATGCATATATTGGCAGCACACAGCAGATCCACTGGGCTTTAAAAAGAGCATATAACCCCAAGAAGGAGAAGTGATGGTTAGATAGATTTGATCAAAATACATTATATCCATGTATGAAATTACCAAGCAATAAGTTTAAAAAGAAAGATTCTCCCTCCACCAACCACTACCAATAGCCAATAGCTCCCCATAAGGGATGGGCCTGGAGACTGTCTTCCCGTAAGTGTGCCAGAACTTTTTTGCTGGCTTGATCTTCCATGGGTCTGATGCAGGTAACCATAGCTGTTGTGAATTCATGAGTGCAATGACCCTGCAAGGTCCAGAAGACACTGAGGCACAGTGCTCATCTCCATCCTGTGGCTCTTAAATTCTATCCAACTCCTCTTTATAGATATTCCCTAAGTTCTAGCAGGGAGGATGCTGAACATGCAGTCTTTTACTCTCAGTACCCTGGCCAGTGTGCAAATCTGCAATGAATGCTTTCCAGTGCAAAAAAGATTCTCTGTTCACAGCGGAGGGTAGAGCTGGTCTATGGGTATATTTAGAAAGGATTTTGACAAAGTGACCATTTAGCAAAATAATGATAGCAGCTTCTACTTTAGGACCTGTGACATCCCCAGTCATGGATTTTGGATCAGGATTAACTAGACTAGGCAGAAAGTTCCGTACTATAGAGCAGGCCTCAAATTCTGTTAGAAAGTAGTTAGTTAACACATACTAGGCATGATGATGTTATCCCAGTAGGTGCATCTTGCTAGGCTGGTAGGCATTGTGACATTCAGGAACCATCTTTGGATAAGACTGTTGATGTCGTTTCTCTCCCACCAGCTTGCATAACACCTTCCAGCTCTATGAAAACTAGCCAAGGTTGGGCAGGGGTGGGGGAGGTTGTTTCCCAGTTGGTTTGATATTGATGTTTCTATGTCCTGCAGCCAAAAATGTGTGGTGTCTTAAGCAATAAGACCTTACCATGTACTTATGGTAGGTGAACAAGGTCAATGACAACAGTCTGTGCTGTTTTGGAGACCTTTGGGGACTTTTGGCTAATAACTCAGGAAGTATCCCACACCTTACACTGGGAGTTTTGCTTAACAACCCCTATCTTTTGAGAGCAGAATTGTCCACCCATGTAGGATATTTCAGTTCAAACCCTTTTCTTAATGCTATATTTTGAAAATAGCTTGCTAACAAGTGGGTTTCCACAATACATTTTCACACATATTTAGTTTTGTTTCTTTTTGAAATTTTTATTAGATATTTTCTTTATTTACATTTCAAACATCACCTTTCCTGACTTCCCCTCCCTCTGCTTACCAACCCCCCCACTCCTGCTTTCCTGGCCTGGCATTCCCCTACACTGGGGCTTCAAGTCTTCACAGGACTAAGGGACTCTCCTCCTATTGATGTCCGACAAAGCCATCCTCTGCTACATATGCAGATGGGGCCATAGGTCCCTCCATGTGTACTCTTTGATTGGTGGTTTAGTCCCCGGGAGCTCTGGGGGTTCTGGTTGGTTCATATTATTCCTCCTATGGGGGCCTACAAACCCCTTCAGCTCCTTGGATCCTTTCTCTAGCTCCTCCATTGTGGACCCTGTGCTCAGTCCAATGGTTGACTTCGAGCATCCACCTCTGTATTTGTCAGGCATTGGCTTAGCCTCTTAGGAGACAGCTATATCAGGCACCTGTCAGCAAGCACTTGTTGGTATCCACAGTAGTATCTGGGTTTGGTGTCTGCAGATGAGATGGATCCCCAGGTGGGGCAGTCTCTGGATGGCCTTTCCTTCAGTCTCTGCTCCACACTTTGCTCTGTATCTCCTTCCATGGGTATTTTATTGTTAATCTACCCACTATCCTCTCCTCCATGGGAACCCTCTTCCCCATCCCTGCTTAATCCTTCAACCCCCAGCATTTCCACCTCTTCTTTAATGTCACATGTATTTTACTATTCCTCCACTTGTACTTTGAGTTGTGTTGTGACTTAGTAAGCTTTCATATGGCTTTTCATATACCCTTTCTTTGGGTTAGCCCTTCCCCCAGTATTACCACATCCTTCGCTGCTTTAAGTCTTTCCATGCCCACTATTCTAATTCTCTGCTTTAGTTTTGATATAATCTATTATCTGTACCTTAACTGTCCTTGGAAAGCTTTTTTGGGGGGGGAGGATTAGTTTTATCATGGAACAATGTTGAGGTTCAGATGAAGTGTCTAGCCTGTGCATTTGGGGGACACAATCAAATCTAATAACATTACCAACTGCAATAACAATAGTAAAGCCCAGAATTCATTTGAATGCAGTGGTTTTCCTTACCACTTGCCTGAAGTTAGAACTGCCACTGGTCAGTCTCTGTGGTGAGAGTCAGTTTATTCATTTTCTCTTAGAGAATCTCTGTGGGCCTGTGGGTGGAGGCCCTGCGGGGTGCGGGCTGGAGGTTCTGGCAGAGGGGAGGGTGGGGATGTGCAGACAGGGAAATCGCTTAGCTGTCTCATTGCTGTCACCTGCCCTGCCACCTCTGCCCTGTGCTGCTGCCACCACTACCTTCTTGGTTACTTGTGTTGCTCTGTGCTGAGTCTGGTCTGGTGGGCAGACAAAAGGCTGCCTAGCCAGGGAGGATTGCAGCAGAGAAGCTGGTGGTGCTTCAAGAGAGCGGACCTCTTCCCTCGTGTTACAGCTCTTATGACCGAAACTCTCAGATGACGGAGTAATTCTTGCACACCTTTTATCCCCCCCCCCATATGATTCAGGATAGGGTTTATATACAGTTTTGGGATGATTTGGGGTTTGGCAGTAGGTACTTCTCATTCGCTTGGACTGAGAACTTGGGGAAACTTTATTTGCATGCGGGAAGGCTTGGTGCTGCTCCTATATGACTGATGACTGATAGCCACACATCTCTCCTGGGGGGAATGGGGGTTGTGGGGGCTGCAACTATGACAGGAACCTGGGGTCCAGGGGGTGGTGACTGAACTCCTTCTGTCCTGCACAGGTGGAAGTTCTGCTCACAAGTTCATAGATGAAAGCCCCCCCATTCTGCCCCCACACCAGGTCTACAGGGTTCAAAGTTGCTGTTCTACTTGAGACCAGGCTGCCTGTGCACAGATCACCTCCCGACAAATCTCCTTATATATTTTTGAACTGTGGATTTAAAACAAAACACAACAATCTTTGCACTGGAAGAGGTAGTGGGAGAAGGAAGGGAAGGAGGGTAGGAGAGTGCTTATACATCAGTGAAGATTTGTAGAATCAAGGTCTGTCTGTGCCCGGCCGGCATGGACCTTACTTGTTCTTTCCCCGGGGAGATTTTGCTATTTTAGAGTACTATGTCCCTGTCCCATGCGGGAGTTCTCCTGATGTGGGCAAACATTATTCTACTTGCTGATTAGTGCAGACTCTTTCCAAGCTGCTAGGCATCTCCTAGCCCCACCAGTCCCACTCAATCAAGGATTTAGCTTCTCATGGTCCTTTGTCAGGGCCTAGCACGTCTTTAGACCATCTCCCTTAGTGTGTGGTCCAGATCTAGTTTTGAGAAAAACACTTCTATATTTTCTGCTTTGATGAACTCTGAGAGTGCAGGTTGTCTCCTATGCAGCAACCTCCCTTTACTCTGAAGTTAGAACATCTGGCCAGCTACTCTCTAACCTCTCATCTTTACCAGTGGGAGTCAGATTCCTGTCCACCATATCGCCTGAATTTAGAGAAAACATCAAGCCCTCCAAAGATCCCATTATAGTCACTTTCCTCAGGCTTGAGTTAAGGGAGGGAGAAGATGAAGATATGCAAAGTACTTGCAGCCCTTTCCAGAAATCCCCTGTCTAACTCTCTGCTTAGTGTTGGCTTCCTCTGCCTCCTTTATATGCCAGAGGTGGGGGGGGTGATCAGCAAAGAACCACAAAGGCAGTTTTCATTACCACCTATAGCAGTCCTTGCATGGTGGTCTTCCACTGTGCTTGGGGTTGTGTTATCCATTATCTTGGGACCTTGAATGAAATCTAGACTAATGTGGCTAAATTATAAAGTTATCTTTGCATTTTTTTTTTCAGGAAAAACATTGAGGCTAGTACTACTGTTTCTATTTAATGGGTGGAAAAAAAAATGTCCAGCGAAGCTAAGAAGTCAACTCTATGAGTTATAATTGTAGTTAGAATTTTAAAACATGGTTAATCGGATTCTCAAGCTTCAGGGTTTCTTTTTGTTTTTGTTTTTTAAAATCCTACTATACAGACTGACACTTCGCCCTTGCAATTGGTAGATGATATTCACAGGCTTATCACACAGCTGATTATGGGCATCAATACTCAGTCTGTGTGTTGGATGCTTATTGGATGCCTCAGTCCCTCGCAGGAAGGCTCAGTCCCTCGTGGGAAGGAGGAGAAAGCAGTCGTGGGAGGGGGGCAGAGGAAGGGAGGGATCTGGGTTGAAGAGGAGGCAGGGAGGGAAAGGGGGAAATATGATAAGGTAGTGGGGGGAGGGAAGAAGACTGAAGCCCTGAGGCCTGCAGAAAGAATGGAAATGGGCAACCTTGGGAGGTGGGAGGTGGGGGCCCTCTAGAATCTATGGGAAACCTGGGAAGTGAAAGACTCTCAGGACTCAAAATGAGGGGAAACTTGGAGTCAATCTCTAGTGGAGGGACAGGGCATCACAAGTAGAGGGATGGGGTTGCCATCCCATAGTCAAAAGTTCTGACCCAGAATTATTCCTGTCTGAAGGAACTGCAGAGACAAAAATGGAGAAGAGCCTGAGAGAAAGGAGGTCCAGTGACAGGCCCAAATTGGAGACCTGGGGCCCTGATGAGTTAGTTACTGATGCTGTGGAGTACTTGCAGACAGGAGCCTGGCATGGCTGCCCTCAGAGATGCCTAACAAGCAGCTGAAAGAGTTAGATGCAGATACTAGCACCCAGGCAATGGACAGAAGCTGGGAGCCCCTGTGGTTGAATCTGGGAAAAGCTGGAAGAAGCTGAGAAGGAGGGTGGTTCCATGGGAAGACTAGCAGTCTCACCTGACCCAGAGTCCTGAGTTAGACACTGAGCCACCAACCAGGCAGCACACACAGCTGATAAGGCCCCTGACACATAAACAGCAGAGAACTGCCTGGTCTGGCCTCACTGAGAGAAGACACAGCTACAATTCTAGAGACCTGAGGTCCCAGGGTGTGGGGAGGCTTTGTGGGGTAGGGGAACAGGGATGGGAACAACCTCTTGGAGTTTGGGGGTTTGAAAGGAGGTATGGGATGCAGAGCAGCCCAGGGACAGACCGGGAGGGAATGGAGTCTGGATGTAAAAAAGGATTAAAGAATATAAATAAATAAATTTTTCAGAAAAGAACATTTCTATTCAAGAGCTCATTTGGTAGCATGCTGTCCAGATCAAGAGCTGTCCTCATGACTTGTGAATTGCTTTCGAAGAACCTAGCAACTAGGAGTGCTCCTTTGTGCTTGACCTCAGCACTGCCTCTACTTCCAATTTCTTTCCAAAGCTTTTATTTATTTATTTTCTGCCTTTGTTTGGTCATGCTGATTGTTATGTTGGATAGAGATCTTTATCATCACCAACAACACACATTCTACAAGGGTGTATTTGTTTTGGACATGCGCCTTTATTCTGTTCATCGCTGTGTTTGCAGTGATTCTTAGTAAATATTGTTTTGCAGTCGAGGTTAGTTGAATTGACTCACTGGCTGAGAAAAGTTAATTTGAGGGTAGGTTGGGCGCCAAGGGAGGGAATGAGAAGGGAAATGTGTACCTATAGGAGCTGTAACATCAGCCAACAATGGCTCATTCTCTCCATTCCCTGGGTGATCCTGTATGAGTCACCCTCTGTCAGCTTCAATTTTCTCCTCTGGCCAATGAGGTTGAGGGTCCTCATCCTGCCAGCCTCACCGGGAGTGTAAGATGAACCTCTGACAAGATCTTAGATGTGGAGTGAATTGACGAAGTATCAAACATGTGGGTTTGGTCTGGGAAAACAAAACTTATGAGTCAGGCTGGGTCCCTGCAGACAGTAGTCTGGGAGGACCCAGAGAGCCACCCAGCCAGTATGAGTGGCAAACAGAGGTCTCTGCTTTCTGGGATAAATTATCAACCAGGCAGAGGCGTCAGGGCTGCTGCTCTCTGTCTGGCCTCTATGGCCATCTTGATCCATAAGACATAAATCCCCTAGACTCCCCAGTCACTTCCAATCTTCATCAGTGCTTAGTTCTTAGCTTTGTCCCCCCTTTCTTTCCTGCTTGCTATTTTATAGGGCTATAGGTCAGGGGGGCAGGATCCAGCTACAAATTTTACAAACCGCCCTCTGCCTGGGACAGAGGGTGTGAGTTGCAGTGGTCTGAGGCAGAAAGCTCTGAGGCAGGGCTAGAAGAATTACCTTGGAAGGCCCTTAAGAAGACAGGATCTGGAATTTCCTATCTTGGTGTGCCCAGAACTGAGAAAGACCAAGGAAGAAGAAAATGTGAAGGACCTATGAGGAGTGGTATGGGACTCATTTCCATTACATTGGTCTAGGTGCCAGTGACTAGACTTGCTAATGGAACGTCCTTTCACTTTCCTGTTCTTAATAAGGCTCCTAAGATCATGGTGAGGCCCAACAGGAGTATTCTAGGCCAGTGTGTCTCTCTTCTATGACACATCTGGCATGTAATTTTCTCCTCTCTTTACCATCCATGATTGAAGAATTTCTCACCTGCTCTTTATTGTAACAGTCTCTAACAGGAGATTTAGCAGAGACTGGTTTATTCAGCCTGAACCCTCAGCAGCAGTATTATGCTTGACTTGTTTGTGTTAATGAAGGACAGGGTGGGGAATGAAGGCTTGTTCTTTGGTATTATAGAAAATTGCCTTCCCCAGTTTCTTTTCTATTAGTTTCAGTGTGTCTGGTTTTACATGGAGGTCCTTGATCCACTTGGAGTGAAGTTTAGTACATGGAGATAAGAATGGATCAATTCTCATTCTTCTGCATGCTGACCTCCAATTGAACCAGCACCATCTGTTGAAAAGGCTATCTTTATTCCACTGGATGTTTTCGGCTCCTTGGTCGAAGATCAAGTGACCATAGGTGTGTGGATTCATTTCTGGATCTTCAATTCTATTCCATTGGTCCACTTGTCTGTCACTGTTCCAATACCATGCAGTTTTTAACACTATTGCTCTGTAGAATTGCTTGAAGTCAGGGATACTGATTCCCCCAGAATTTCTTTTGTTGTTGAGAATAGTTTTAGCTATCCTGGGTTTTTTGTTATTCCAGATGAATTTGAGAATTGCTTTTTCTAACTCTGTGAAGAACTGAGTTGGGATTTTGATGGAGATTGCATTGAATCTGTAGATCTTTTTTGGCAAGATGGCCATTTTAACTATATTAATCCTGCCGATCCAGAGCATGGCAGATTTTTCCATTTTCTGAGGTCTTCTTTGATTTCCTTCCTTGAGGACATGGGCACAGGGGAAAAGTTCCTGAACAGATCACCAATAGCTTATGCTCTAAGATCAAGAATTGACAAATGGTACCTCATAAAATTACAAAGTTTCTGTAAGGCAAAGGACACTGTTAAAAGGACAAAATGGCAACCATCAAATTGGGAAAGGATATTTACCAACCCTACATCTGATAGAGGGCTAACATCCAATATATATAAAGAACTCAAGAAGTTAGACCCCAGGGAACCAAATAACCCTATTAAAAATGGGGTACAGATCTAAACAAAGAATTTTCACCTGAAGAAATTCGGATGGCCGAGAGGTACCTTAAGAAGTGATCAACATCATTAGTCATTAGGGAAATGCAAATCAAAACAACCCTGAGATTTCACCTTACACCAGTCAGAATGGCTAAGGTCAAAAACTCAGGAGACAGCAGGTGTTGGCGGGGATGTGGAGAAAGAGGAACATTCCTCCACTGATGGTGGGGCTGTAAGATGGTACAACCACTTTGGAAATCAGTCTGGTGGTTCCTCAGAAAACTGGACATGACACTTCCCAGAGGACCCTGCTATACCTCTCCTAGGCATATGCCCAAAGGATTCCCCGGCATGCAATAAAGACACATGCTCCATTATGTTCATAGCAGCTTTATTTATAATAGCCAGAAGCTGGAAAGATCCCAGATGCCCCTCAAAGGAGAAATGGATACAGAAAATGTGGTATATTTACACAATGGAATACTACTCAGCAATTAGAAACAATGAATTCACAAAATTTTTAGGCAAATGGTTTGATCTGGAAAATATCATCCTAAGGGAGGTAACCCAATCACAAAAGAATACACATGGAATGCGATCTCTGATAAGTGGATATTAATTAGCCCAGAAGCCCTGAATACCCAAAGCACAAATCGCATAACAAATGACTCCCATGAAGAAGTATGGAGAGGGTCCTGATCCTGGAAAGGATTGACCTAGCATTGGAGGAGAATATAAGGACAGAGAAAAAGGAGGGAGGTGATCGGAGAATGGATGGAGAGAAGAAGGTTTATGGGACATATGGGGAGGGGGGATCCGGGAAAGGGGAAATCGTTTGGAATGTAAACAAAGAATATAGAAAATAAAAAATATTTAAAAAAAAAAGAAAGAAAGCGTTTTCCTGGAAGCTCAAAAAAAAATAAAAAATAAAATAAAATAAAAAAGAAAATTGCCACAGAGGTATATAGATAGCCAACCTGAGAAATGGCTTTAGAACAAATTGCAGCCCAAAATCTTCTCTGCTGAGAAGAAAACAAATTCAGGGAGTAAAAGAAACAAGGATGGGCTCACGTTAGGAGTTAAGTCAGCCCAGGAATAAGAGCAGGTCTTTTGGTGTCCCATCTGATGTGCTTTATGTAAACTTCATGTCTCCAGGGCAGAAGAGAAAATAAAGAGTTGCGACCAACAGACCAAATTAAGAAAACAGAAGCTCAGAGAATAAAAGCATTTGTGCTTAAGACTGGTATGGGAGAAGAAGAAGGTAGACAGACAGACAGACAGACAGAGATGTTTATATTGGAACTCATAATGACTTATATCTAAAATAGACAGACATGAAAAGCAGTCTGTTTCTTCAGAACACTGGACTATCCACCTCCATTGCATGGTTAGGCAGTGGACTTGACCTCTATCCATGCCAGTTACGTGATCTTGTAGCACTGGTGGAATGGGGTAACCTTGACTTCCTCTGGATGCTAACCTCTTTTGCCTTCTTGGCCTGGCTAACTAGACTTTGTTTTCCTTTAAAGCATACAGTGACTCTTCCCTGTGACTCTTTCTAGTATCCCTCCTGCTACAGAGTTAATTCATTTCATGGTCTATGAGCTCACTCCTGTTATGTATTCCAGTTGAGAACTCATCCCACACAGTGACTCTCATTGCACAGAGAAGGATCATGGGGCTTGGTAGCTGGCCTGTAGTCCTGTGTGAATGAGGGGAGGAACTAGCAGTGCAAAGCCTGGACATCTTGCTAGGCCAGAGCTCAGCACCATCAGTGCTTATGCAGTTCTATCCCTTTTCTGTATTTCAGATATTGCCTTGCTTTCACTGATCTGAACGAATACATCTGTTAATTCACAGATATGCATCTCACTCCTCCAAGTCTTCAGATAGACCAAATGAATTTCTCATCCAGGTCTTGTGAAAGGCCTGGGGACACTGAGATGAGGAGTGTAGCCTAGTAGGGCCTGACACTGGAATGGAATGTTCTAGGATGGTGCTTTAAGTATGAAAGAACAGCATACACTGTCTTATGAGTAGTTGGAACAGGACTCCTAATGGAGAAGGAGTGATACAAGAAGCAGGAAAGGCATTGTAACTGGGGAAAAGATGGAGATTGAAAGGGCTTGGGAGATATGGGATAGTGAAGGAGCCAGCGGGGTTTACAAAGAAAAGAGAGCATTTGACTGTGGAAGAGTCACAGTGAGGTTGTAACAGATGAGAAAACTAAACAGATAATTGGTTTTATCCTAGGTAGCCTCTTCCCCCTCCAAAAGACCTGCTTGTCCCCCACATTGGCTGCTGAGTTTGGATGGATGCCCAGCAAAACCAGATGGTTGGCTAATGGTGGACTTGTTCAAACTTTTCTCTATAACACTGCAGCTCTCTCCATCAAGGGCCCAGCCCTGCTGCACAGAGAACACTCTCTTCCATCTTCAGTTTCTTCCAAGCTAAGATCTCACTGCTTCTGGCTGCAGATGGAGATCTTGGCTCTGGGATGTGTTCAGCTCAGAATTTCTGTAAGCCCTCATGGGCTTCTTACAAAATCTGAGATTTGGGCCAGGCTCCAGTTTCCCAACACTTGTCTAAATCACTTCCATGGCTTTAAGGCCTGTTATACCTTCCCACCTTTCACCACAGCCAGAGGAATCTGTAGCTAACCTCAGAAGAATCAAACATTCCAAATAGCAACCCTGAAAGATTTGGGGTTTGCCTGCAAGAGGTGAGACAGCTTACCTTTACCTCTGGGAGGATAACTTCCCAAATGTATAGCTGTAAACAGTTTTAATAACTCTGGACATAAAGCCTCAGTTCTATTTTTCTATTTATAGTCGCTTGTAAAGCAAGTAACATACTTGATTGGAGGCTATTAAACCTGTCCTCACTGGCTACCAGGGACTCAGGAAGCCTGTAGGGTGTGGCTTCTCTTGGTGTTCTACAAAAAAAGGTTGATTCTCTTCCCTTCACTCTAGGAGCATCACACTCTTGCCTTACAGCCATGTTCACACCTGAGACCCATCAGCCCCTCCTGCAGCTTGCTCATGTCTGGCTTCCCTGGATGCTTCTTCATCCAGAGCCTCTGATAACAGTTTTCTGGCATTGTCCATTGTCCTGGAATCACAGTGCTGCAGAATCTAAAACTTAATCACTCTGGACTATTAATGTCTAAAATTATAAATTGTAAGAAACTCATAATTATCCACTGTCTGAAAGTTGGCCACGAGGAGAATCAAGATATTGAATGATAGAAATATGAAACAGTGAGGAATTCAGTATGCACGAGGTTTCTGCGGTGAGAATCAAAACAGGTCAGGTGTATTCTGCTAACTGGTGATGATTAACAGCAGTGGCAGCTAGAACCCCAGCAGAAGGGTAGGGAGAGGGAAGAGATGTGTTTTAGTTGGCCACACATACACTCAAGTCCCCTGTCATGTCTTTGAGTCTTCTGCGCACAGGGGTCAATGAAAAATTGAGTTAGTGCTATTATACAAATAGATACTTATAATTACAAATCTGGACTCCCAGCTTTAGAATGTAAGATTTCCAGAATTTTAGGGTACCAGGTTTTTAGACAAGAACCTAGAGTGTTACAGATTAGTAGAATGATAAATATTGAAAATTGCAAGCTATAGTAAGTGAAGGGAGTTCTGACTATATCTGGATGAGTTTTCCCCTAGTGGAATAGGTTAAGGTTTGGGGAAAGTCTAGGTTACAGAAAGCTTGCTGGAGGCCACTGCAACTTCTATAGAGCATTGCAATATCTGAAGTTCTAGATGGATGTGGCAAGAGGCAGGGAAGAAGAAGCCAAAGCACATGGCTACCACTGTGCACACCAAAAGCATCTCCACCAAATGCTCCTCAGTGCAAATACCATAATATTAAGAGATGCCCAGCTTGATATTCCTACTTGTCATAAACAATTTTCCATCTCTTATAGAATATCTGGATAATTTGTAATGAACATAAACTTTATGGTTCTTGAGGCTGTAAGGTATAAGAGCTTAGCCACTGATATCTGATAAGGGCTTTATGTTGTATCATTCCACGGAGGAGAGCAGAAGGGCAAGAGAGGAAGACAGGAGAGAGCAGGAAATCAAGGCAGCCAGGTTCACTCACATAATCAATTCACTGTCAGAGTAAGTGTCCTGCTCCTGTAATAATGATATCCATTCATCTAGGAAGGCAAAACCCCTATGCCCTGACTTCCTCTTACTAGGCTTTACCTCCAAGCTATAGGGAATTAAGTTTCCAGCACCATAAACTTTGAGAGACACATTGAAGCTGTAGCATAATGCTATGCTGAGGAATCAGATCTGGAAAAGGAAAGGGATGTTCTCAGTTTGAAGCAAGCAATACATGGCACATCAAACCTGGATCTATCCCTATTGCTCAGCTTCCATACAGGTATTTCCCATCCCCAGTGTCATTCTTGGACTGAGGATTCTCATCTCATAGACTTGACAGGAAATAGCTAATGTATCACTTAAATGCAATGGCAAAGGGCAATGAAGAAAGGAAACATTATGTGAAAAGAACTCTGTACAGAATACATTGTGAGGCCAGGGTGTGTGTGTGTGTGTGTGTGTGTGTGTGTATGTGTGTGTGTATGTCTGTGTATGTGTGTATTTTTCTCTAACCTAGTTCTTTTTTTTCTGTCACAAGCCATGTTTAACAAGCCACAGACTAACCCTCATCCCTGTCCAAACACCGAGCCTCAGCTTCAATAACAAAATAAGCTAAAATAGTTAATGAGGGTAACATTGGACATATTTGGTTCCATGTAGCCTACAGGGCATTTTTTTGTACTGAGCCAAACATTGTAGTGTGAGAAAAGCACAGTAAGCACTGGTGTCCCCCACAGCAGAGCATCTTGGTTGCACAAGGAGAGTGTCTGCAAGAAAAACTGCATTTAAGATTTCTCCATCATGGTAGATAAGTAACTTCAGTGACTGATAACTTTTAGGTATCTTTTTAGGGCAAATAGAAGACATTCCTCTATTTTCTTTATCTTAAGGACTATCTCCTCACAGGAAACCACAAACCTACTACTTTCTTCTGTGACCCTTTGTTGGCAAAGGAGACCTCTGCTCCAAATCCTCTCTGCTTGGTTGGATAAATGTTTACTTATGGGGATAATAGTCACACTATATCAGTCAACATAGACTAACTTTTGAACAAACAGCTCACAAATTGCAGTAAAGTTAATTTCTTCCTTATGCCACTGACAAATGTGGAATGTGCTTTCTTCTACATGATCCTTCAGAACCCAAGCCCTTTCCATTATGTGGCTCTGAAATCTTCTACAGTAATGGGTTTCAACCACTCCCCACCCTAACCAGCAGTCATCTAGAAATGTCAAGAGACCTTTTCATGTTACTTCTACCAAGAGTTGAGACACTATTGGCATCTAGTACGTAGAGACCATAGATGCTGCCTGACATCCTGTAGTACACTGGACATCCTCCAAGGATCCCAAAGGTCGTGGTGCTCAGGTTGAAAAGTCCTGAGGTATGATCTCCTGGATCATTCAATTAAAAATGAAGAAAAGAGAAGACTAGAGAACTTTATCTGGCAGGGTAAGCTGCCTAGTTTTACATCAACTCAACACAAACTAGAATTATTTGTGAAGAAGGAACCTCAGCTGAGTAAAGCCCCCACCAGACTGTGAGTGAGCCTATGATATATTTTATTGATTAATAATTGATTTGCAGGACCCAGCTCTTTGTAGGGAGGGTCTGCTTGAACTAGTGTTTCTAGGTGCTATAAGAAAGCAGGTTGATCAGGCAGTGAGAAGCAAGCCAGTAAACTGCCCTCCTCCATGACCTCTGCATTAGTTCTTGAATCTAGGTTGACTTTCTGCCCTGATATCCCTGAATGATAGATTACCAATCATATAAGATGAAATAAACCATTTCCTCTACAAGTTGATTTTAGTCATGGTGTTTTATCACAGCGATAGAAAGCCTTACAAAGATAGAGGTTTTTATGGGTCTTCACAAAAAGTGGAGTACAGCCCTTCCACTGGAGTAAGTCATGCAGCACAAAGCATTGTGGCTGGTGATGAGAGAAAGTGGGCTTGCTGAAAATCTATCCAGGCTCTGACATGAGGCTACATATCTCTAACTCTAATCCATAAGGTACTGTTTTGGCCTGCTTCTGTAGTCTCTTTTATTTCTCAGACAACTCAGATTTGATTAGCTATGGACTCTAACACTGGATAAATGAAACGGATTTAGCTCCTTGTTTCTCTGTGTGCTATTCTATAACAGACTTTATAAACTTGACCTCACAAGGGTCACTACGAGGGTCCCTTCTGTTCTGTTTTGAATATACATTCTGAACCCTTTTAAACTAGAATACGATTCTTGGGTACCCAGTTCCAGAAAAGGAATTTTCATAGTCATCATGAAATTCAGTTCTCTAAGAGAGGAAAAGAAAGTATTTTCAAGGATTTTAAACTCCTAGATTAGCACAGTAGGATTTTGAGAACTTCATGGTTACTCAGAAATCCTTCCTTCCCAACTCCCCACCCAAGACCATAAAAATGGCTGCAGAAAAGGACCTTTGAGTAAGAGGAAAGGCACTCAACTTCAAATCTTAGGCTTGGTTTTCAGTGGTTATGTGCACCTTGGATGCAATCCCTCTCGGGATCATAGGGCCCTTGTTATAAGGTGGGCAAGATGACTTTCTTGTTAACCCTGAGCTGACAGAGGCTTACCTGCTGCTTACTTCTTTCTCGGTCCCTTTCCACCTGTGAGTTGACCCCATTTTCTTGGCACCATCACCCATTTAAAGAATGGGGTCTATTTTAGAGGGAGGGTACAGTGGAAGTGCTTGGTTTAATGACCATCTCCTCTCCTGGGGAGCCCAGCTGGCAGAGAAGCACGCAGGAGTTTGTCATAAATAAGTAGGTCCTTGTTCTCACTCTGTCAGGAAGAAGCCTGGGCCATGATTGATGTGGCCCATTTGGGCAGCAATGGGAGCCCGGAAGAATGCTCACTGGCAGATGTGCTTGTAAAGATTCACATAAACTCCAGCTTGGCTGGGAGCCAGGGTCTTGGTCATCCTTGCAAGCCTTGCTCTGGAGTCTCTAAGAGGAGAGAGAATTTTATTTATTTATTTATTTATTTATTTATTTATTTATTTATTTATTGTTCAGGTGAGAAGAGGCTGGTCTGTGAGGATGCAGAGTGGAGATAGGCTCTGGATAATGGTAGAGAGAGAAATTACCAGAATTTTTTGTGGAATGTTTATGAGGCTCACTTTCTCTTTCCTCCTTTTTTTTTTTTTTTTTCTGTCAGAACATCCAGGAGTGGACTTAGCCTACTCAAGGCATTGTGGAAATCTGCTGGCACGAACCATACAGGAGTTGAATATTTAACTTGTTTTTGGTCAAAGCTAAATAATTGTGTGTTAAAAATTATGTTCATCCTGAAAAAACATTACACATAAGAGAACTGTCTGTATCTCTCTGGTTAGCAGCAGTGGATGTTGAAAGGAAGAAGAAAAGGGAGGAAGGTTGTGGGGGAAGCGCCCAAGACAAAACTGCTGACTTCAAGATCTGGCTGACCCAACTCTTAATTCCCTCAAGGGAGAAGTCATTAAAGATTTGTTAACTTAGCTCAAGATACAGTTGAAGCTTTTTGGGCCCATCGCCACCTCTACCCACTCTCCACTTGTGAAGTTGCCTCAAAGCATGAGTCCATCAGTAACTCCCCTCTCCTCTGCTGGTCTTTTGTTTAGCTGAGCTTGAAGTTGACCTGCAACTGTCAGTAAGTGGGACCTGATATTTCCTGAGGAGGGAAGTAAAAATTGCAGTCACATATAACCTTCTTCACAGCATCCAAGCACCCCACCTCAACATCTGTGTTAGTAGACAGTGAGGAGAGTAGGGAAATATGTGATAGTCTTTGTGGGAAATACAGACTTTCCAGGAGAGAGTCACTCTTCTCTCCTGACCTTCCCTACCTTGATTTCTGTGAGAGAGGAGAAAGAGGTGAATGGGAGGGAGGAAAAGATAGGCAGGAAAAGAGACTAAAACACCTAAAGGAAGAGCAAACCTAGAAAAAGGGGTTCAGACAGAAATTCGCTCCAAGATCAGAAGCTTCTGATATGCTGAGCCTGCACAGCTCTCCTAGTCCTAGATTGCAGTATAATGAAATTCAGAGGACTCCTAGAACGAGCTCACCTTCTGTTCACTGGGATTATAGAGAATGCATGAACTTGAGCCTGGTAGTTACTGTAGCACATTTAAAAAGGAATCAACCTTATGGAATAGAATTGATTTATTAGACACATTTACAGTGTTCAGTTTTACAAGTGCTAACTAACATTGTCTACAGCCATGAAGCTGTTGTCTCTATGGGAATAATGAATAGACCCATTACCTCTGTGATTCTTTTGTGAGATTGTTTTTCTTTAAACTTTTTTTATTTTAGTGAGACTTTCATACATGAGAACTGTATTTGTTATCTTGAGCTCTCCATTTTCCTTCCAACTCCTCCCACATTCCCTTCTTTTGTAAAAATTGCCTATGACTCATCCCTACGCATCCATTATCAAAATCATGTTTGTCTAGCTTCTTTGATTCGGTAGGAATAGTCAGAGATTCAGTAATGCTGCTGCTGTACTACTAATTTTTCTTCTGTAATAGGGCTCTATAATACATTTATACAACAATTTATCTGTTTATTCATTGATGGTCCTTTGTATTATATCTGTATTAAAATTATTACATATGAAGTTTGGTACGACTATTAATATCTAAGCTACTGTAGGGCCATTCCTATATCTTCAGTGGACTAGTTACCAAACTGTTCTTTTAAGTGATTGTACTATTTCATGTTCCCTTCAGTAGTATATAGGAATTCAGGTTCTCCACATTCTTGCTAATAATTAATATTTTAGCTGTAGCCATTTTAGTATATGTTTAATGTTTTCCCATCATACTTTTAAGATCACTGACAACAAGCATGCTTTTGTATACATATTGACTAGCCATAAATACTTTTCATAAAATGTCTGTTTAAATGTGTTCCCCATTTTTTATTGTTTGAGAATTTTATACAGGAATATAATGCATTCTGATTAAATTTATCCAACAAAGTCTTCTGTCAAATTCCTCCCCCATTTCCTATAACATTTCCCTCAAGCTTTATGTGATATTTTCCTAAACCCACTTAATCCACTTAGTGCTGACTGTATGGACATAGATATCTGTCCATCTACTAGAGCATGGAGCCTACCAGGAACCATATCATTGAAGAAAACTGACTTTCTACCAGTATCCAACAATTGCCTTTATCTCATAAGCTAGGGAATGGGACTTCATGAGTCTGTCTTCAACTCATGATGTGAATTTGCCTGGCCTGATTTTGTGAAGATTTTATATATGTAGTCATCAATACTGTAGTTCATGTCTATAATGACATTGTTAATCTGACAAATACTGTTTCCTGAAGTTTTCCACTACCTCTGGTTCTTACAATCATCTTCCCTCCTCTTTCAAAGTGATCCATGAGCATTAGGGACAGGGGCGGGATATAGATACCCCATTTAGAGCTGGGTACTCCACAGTCTCTTTCTGCATATTGACCAGTGAGTCTATCTATTAATCACCATCTATTACTATTACTACTACTACTACTACTTACTACTACTACTACTACTACTACTACTACTACTACTACTACTACAAAAATGATTCTCTAATGAAGATTGAGAAATGCAACCATTTATGACTATAAAGATAATAACTTAGGGACAAGTTTAGTACTATGTCCATTAACATAGTCTAAGTTTATGTAACAATAGTATAAGGGTATTTCTTAGACAGCCACAGGTTTTTGGCCCAGTTGATAGCATGAGACATGAGTTCCAAATACAATCATAAACTGGTTGTTTATTTTCATACCATTCATGCCAATATTATACCAGGGGGCATATCTTGTCAGGCACATGGTTATTGTAGTTCAAAGGGTTCACTACTGGGTAAAACTGTTAATAACCTTTCTTCTCTGACAATGATGCATAGACTCTTTTCAGTGAAAGTTAGCCAGAGGGATGTAGCTCCCAGGTTGGTACAGTCTGATTTCATCATATCCTACTATCAAGTATGTGGTATTTGCAGCAATATCAACTTCCAACATGTTCTGAAGGTTACTGAAGGGTAACCAAGGCAACAAGTAAGAGAAGGAAAGTAAAGAGCTAAACTATGGGAGAATGTCAAACTAACATTTGCAGTTTGAACCACTTTTAAGGCTACTGCTCAATAGTTTAAGGTGTATTCACATTGCCAAGCAGCAGATCTCTTCAACATGCATTGAGACTTGAATGTGATACTTATTCTGCGTTCTTTGGAAAATCTCCACTTGGCCTTGATACAGTATATGCTTAATATATTGGATTTTATTTGTCAAATTTTAATATGGATTTGATTTGCTATTTTTCTGATTTTGCATCTGTTTTTGGAAGACATTGGTTTGTACTTTTCTGGTAATATCATTATCTGGTTTCAGCATCAGGGAAATGCTGGCATTAGACAATAGGTTGGGAAGCATTTCTCCTTCAATCTTCTGTGTAGGAGTAGTATTGCTCCTTTCTTTAATTCATGATAGAATTCAGCAGTGAAGACAGTTGAGTTTTCTCTGTGGAAAATTTTTAAGCTATAAATACCATGTCACCAAATAGATATAAAGATATTAAAGCTATCATTATCTTAATATCTTTATCTTAGAGTGAGACAAGTAATATTGTTCAAATATAAAATATTCTATTAGTTGTATAACTAAAATGCGCCAGCTCCTTAAATCTCTCTCTCTCTCTCTCTCTCTCTCTCTCTCTCTCTCTTTCTTAAATATAACCTGTTCATTTCATATACTGTTACTTGTATGTATGTTTCAGAGCTGACCATTTGGTACTGGGCAACCAATTGGCATTCTCTTCTCGGAGAAAGAGCACATCTCCTATTCCCAGATTTCTTGAGTTGCATTTAGTTCTTTGTGCAGGGTTGAGGCCTCTTGGGATTTTTCTGGTACATCTTGTCATGTCCATTGGTGTCATCCCTTTTTAGCTTGCATTAGGGCAGTCATGTTGGTAATTCTTGATGGGTGAAGCTTCTAATATTACTAAGAGACACAATCTCACAGAAAATGCTCAGGTCTGATTCTTACAATCTTTCTGTTATCTCTTCTCCAATGTTCCTAGACACTTCCATGTAGGAGCGTTTTGTAGATGTATGCATTGAGACTTAGCTCCACAAGTCTGCATTTTGATTGGTTGTGGTTTTCTGTAATGATCTCAGCCTATTGCATAGATAGACTTCCTTGATGAGGGGTGAAGAATACACTTATTTGTCAGCATAAGGACAAATACTTATAGTACAGTTAGGGATTATGTTCTTGTCTTAGTCAGGGTTTCTATTCCTGCACAAAACATCATGAGCAAGAAGCAAGTTGGGGAGGAAAGAGTTTATTCAGCTTACACTTCCACACTGCTTTTCATCACCAAAGGAAGTCAGGACTGGAACTCAAGCAGGTCAGAAAGCAGGAGTTGATACAGAGGCCATGGAGGGATGTTCCTCACTGGCTTGCTTCTCCTGGCTTGCTCAGCTTGTCCTCTTATAGAACTCAAGACTACCAGCCCAGGGATGGCACCATCCGCAATGGGCCCTCTCTCCTTGATCACTAACTGAGAAAATGTGGTGGATTTCATGGGAAGGCATTTTCTCAACTGAGGCTCTTTTTTTTGTGTGTGTGATAACTCCAGCTAGTGTCAAGTTGAGACACAAAACCAGCCAGTACAGATACTTTAGAAAGTAACGGCTATAGGTTCCTTTTTAAGATTCATAAATTCAGTAGTACTGGGTAGTTAACTTTTGAACAAATAGAATACAGTACTGTAAACTTTTGACAGCCTAATTTACTAATTATAAATCTACCATATTCCTTGAAATGTTCTATTTAATTGTTCTCTACCTTTTTTTTTTTTTTTTTTTTTTTTTTTTTTTTTTTTTTTGCATCTTTGCATGCCTGGTAATCTTTGATTAGATGCCAGAAACTGTGACTTTTACCTTGTTGGATGGTAGCTGTTTTTATTCTTATAAATCTCTTTTAGCTTTGTTCTGGGATATATTAAACTACTTAGGAAGAGTTTGATCTTTTTGTGTCTTGCTTTTATGATTTGTTTGGCATGTCTGAGTAGTCTATGGGGAATTATTCCCCACTACTGAACAAGACTTTTCAGTATAAAGCCAATGAATTATTAGACTTTTGCCTTTACTGGGGGAGAGGAGAAATCCAATATTCCTACCTAGTGCAAACATCAATATTCCTTAATCGCAGATTTGTCCTGTCCTCCAGTGTGCCCTCACATGTATGTTCCTTTTAGTACTTCAATATAGGGATCCCCTGTAGACCTTCCTACATGTAGCTCTTTAATACTGAGGTGTTGCTGCCTCTAACCTACTTGACTTCTCCAACTCTTTGCTCTTAGCAAGCTCTTCCCAATTTAAGGGCTGCTTGGCTCCACTCAGCTATTATTATGCTGCCACTGGCCTGAGATCTTCCTGGAGACAGCATGCAGGATGGCTGTCCTAGTGCTTGCCTGATTTGTGGATGCTATCTGCAGGATCACTAATTTTTGTTTTCTGGTGGCCAGTATCTGGAAAACCATTGTTTCTGATACTTTGTCTGTTTGTTGCTTGTTTCTGGTAGGAAGATAAGCTTGACCTTGGAAATTTCATTTCAGATGAAAGTGTAACAATGTCCTAATGTCACTTGTTTGCACAGCTTTCTGCAGCTAGGGAAATGGTGGAGCAACCCAGTAGTGGAAATGACAGTATGAACTCCAGTGACGTTCTCTAGAAAAGAAGAAAGTGTTCTTATTCGCATCCACTTTACCAACTTCCCTTCAGCCCCTGGTGAACAGAATATGTTAATGAGTGTCAAGGCTCCATTGCATAAGAGCAGAAGTCAAAGAAGCATGTGGATGCCTGGATCACTCTGGACCATATAAGGTGACATCTAGCCAGATGCCAAGAATTTTCCCATAGTATTCACTCTCATGGGGAAAAAAAAAAGACAAGGTTGCTTGTTCTATGGAGTATTCAATAACAGAGGTAGAGAACATAAAGATATTTGTGTCTAAATGCACATGACTCCATATGTCACCTTATCTAATATGAGACCTATGTATGGAAGCCACCAGCAGGAGAGGGCTGAGATAGAAACAGGGAACAGAGCTCGTCCTCCCATCGCAAGCAGCCTCTTGTGTATGATGAGCACCTTGGCTTCTTATTTTCATTACTGCCTCAACCTGAAAGCCACTGAACCTAAGAAAAGAAAAACACAAGACCACACCCCTTCTTGTTAAGACTACACCCTCATTAAAACCACACCCCTTCTCGTTTAGACCACACCCTCTTCTCATTCTTTCCACTGGAGTTGCTTGTTGGGCAAACAGGAGAGAAAATGCTGGGGAAATTAGATATGAGAGTGGAATTGTGAACTGAGCTGGAGTAGACTTTTGGAAACTGATATGAAAGCAATAGGGCCTGTCTGCAGATATTAGGAGATGAGGCTGAAGGACTGGAGAGATCACGGGTAATTGCAGAAGCTAGAGAGGAAAACAACTCAGCTATTTCTTTAGACTCCAATGAATTAAGGCTAAGAAGCTGGTCTCATCTGATCTGCAACCAACAGCTGCTACAGGCCAAGGAGGTTTTGTGCTGAGCACATTTTATTTCTCACTGAGCTAAGGGCTACTGATGTCATCAACTGCTCCTTATTATTATGAATGAAAAATAAAACCCAGGAGATCAGAACATGTTTGTGTTCTCCACTGCATCTTTACTGCAACTCTTTCACTAGGCATCTATTTATCAAGAAGTATATCTTTGCAGAGCAAGAATCACTTTTCACATTCAGAAGAAAGAAAGAAAAGGAAGGAAAGAAAGATAGATAGAAAGAAAGGTTTTATTGTTTTCTTTCTCGTCTGAGAAAAAGTCCAAACTTGACATGGACATCTATCCTGCTTTTCCAAACATATTTTTTGGATCCATTGCTGGAGGGTTTCAGAGTGAAGATTTAAAATCATCTTAATCTGAGAGCAAGTTCTCCAGAGGAAACACCAGAGACCTTTTCCTCTGCCTAGAGCTGTACTTGTTGTGTGCACCAGGGGGCAGGTGCTGTATCTGAAATGGGGAGAGTTAATTAAATAACTACCTATGGGTCTAAACCCGGCTCACTGGGAAGAGCTATAATATAATGCTCAGGACCTGTCTTGAGATTCTGATTCCATGGGTCACGTTTGGAGCCCATGCATATATATTTATAACTATGCAGGTTAACTCTGAGGAAGCTTGTCTCAGGCACTCGTATCCTTGTTTGAACATTCCAGACAGCAGCGGCCACCTGCAAATGTGAAGCCTGGAACTGCAGCACTGCTCACCACGATGGTTTCCGGGAACTGCAGCACTGCCCACCACGATGGTTTCCGGGAACTGCAGCACTGCCCTCCATGATGGTTTCTGGGAACTGCAGCACTGTTCTTCATGATGGTTTCCAGGACCTGGGGGCAAGGAGATTTCTCAAGACGATGAGCTCCCAAATAACCACAAACTTCGTGGAATATATGTTTTTGCCTGAATCAGGATTCACAGTCAGGCTGCCTGTCTCCTCTCCAGAGGCCATGCTTCAAACAGTCCTCAATGTGTCTTCCTGTTGTCACATAATCTAGATGCTTCCCTCTGAATTCCAGCTCTGATGCACTTCTGTGCCCTCTGCTCCTCTCTCTCTCTCTCATAGTTCTTCTCACAGCAAATCAAAACCTCTCTGCTTATCCTCCGAGATGTCAAAGAAAACCAGAGTTATACAAAATGGTGAAGACATTTTGTTCCAAAAGTTAAGGAAGATCCCAGAATAGAGATGGACTCCATTGTGAATATATCAGGGATAAGCGGGGATGCAGATCCAATGAACAGGGTATTGGTCTATAAAAATGTCACGAAGAAGCAATAGGAATATCTCTCTGTCTCTGTCTCTCTCTCCCCTTCCCCGTGTGTGTGTGTGTGTGTGTGTGTGTGTGTGTGTTTGTGTGTGTGTTTCTTCTGTGTGTTGTATGGGATTCTGGCTGAGCTAAGCTACCAGAATTCTTTGGAAGAACCATCTGAGGTGATCATATACATAAACATGGGTGAGGAATGAGAATATTGATCAGACGTTGATGGTGATTAGGGAATAAAGGTGAACGATTCTTTCTAAACTGCTTTGGCAGCATTATGTACTAAAATTGGACTTTACAAAGCACTGCACACATGGGCCTAGGAGAAGGTTCAGAAGTCTGACTAAAGTTTAGTTAAGCAAAGAAAGTCATCAAACTGACGTAACAGTTTCAGTACAGCAATTCTGTGTGAAATGGCATGTGAGTATACCTTCTCTTTGTGTCTTCTTTTTTTCATACTACCTTTACAGAGGCCACTGACTCAAAAAATCCTTCAGCTTAAACACCTACTTTCAGAGAAGGGCCAAGCAGGCCCAGTGACTGTCACTGAGATTCACTGGGGAAGGTGTGTCATCTGGTTGCCTGACTTGTGGCCACTGCCTTTCTCTCCACCTCACACCCACAGTGTGAGCCTCTCCCATGAAACCTCTTTCCAGCATCTTTCTAAATACCCCTGTTTCCCAGATGCCTGCCTTCTGTGTCTCTCTACCTGTTACATTAGCATTTGGTTTCACTGGTCTTGCTCTGGGACATTGTTAAGTTTCTCTTAGAAAACTTTACCAGTAATTAATATAATTGTAGTTTACATAATCACAATTATTTACATGTTAGCAACAAACAACTATTTTATGCTAAACCATTTCACTGAGTCTACAAGAAAATCACTGTGGGTCAATGACAGGTCAATGACCCACAGTTGCCCAAAGAAGTTGATAGAGTTTGGGTAGGAGGACAGGAGGGTGAGGAGAGTGTTTATATGTGCCAACACACAGATACACAGACACATACAGACACAGACACACATACATATAGACATAGAGACACACACACACAGACACACACACAGACTCACACATAGACACACCGACACACCCACACACACCCCCCCACACACACACTGTGGTAGATAACTAGCAATGAGCCCATTGCTCAGCATTGTTCTATACACCAGCATGGCAGGAGGCTGGTTTGGGTACAGTCTGACCTCCCAAACATAAGTTCTGATTTTGGTTTTCTGCCAACTTCCATGACTATCCTAAGACTATCATTTTCTAGGTCAATCCCTTGGTTCTTGGATTCCTAATGTGATAGGCCTCTTTGGCCTCTATCTCAGACCTTCTGTATAGTCATTTTCCTACCTCTGTGATTGTATGTGTGGTGTATGTGTGTTTGTGTGTATGCATGTGTGTGTGTGTGTGTGTGAGAGAGAGAGAGAGAGATCTTTAGGCCAGTATTTCAGAGGAATGTATTTCAAACTTGGGTGACCATGAATCTAGTCTCTTTCTTAACATCTTCACTGGATAGTTCTCATAGCTTTTGTTTCAAACCTAAGTTCCCTCCAATCTGCTTCTTCTCCTTCAGTTCAGTTGCTTAACCTGGAACCAGAAGCCTATTCTATCCTTCTTGCTCCATCAACATTCCAGTAACTACCATGGTCTTTGAACTGTAGAATTTTAGAATCTTGGAAATGTGAATGCCCTTACCTTGGATCCCCTTTCTCCCAACTCACCTTTTACTGTCAGACTTGAGGTGTGATTAAGACTCACTTGGCTGACCGCAGCAACCTTTCACCTAACTAATCTCCTATTGTTGCTCATGGCAACCAGTGAGTCTTCAATATTTGACCTTCAATTAGATTACACTACAACCATTGTACTGTGTACACAGCCTTCATTGTGTTCCCTCTGCTCACAGAATGAGCTGCATACTTCTGAAGGTGGCCTCTGGAACCCATGTCATGGAGAGAATTGTATGTCCCCAAAGGCATGCAGCAGTCCTAACCATTGGTACCTCAGAGAGTTGTTTTACTTAGGAACAGGTTACTGGAATGTGACTAGTTAGAATGAGGCTAGTGAAGATTGGGATGGGGCGGGTCCTGCATGACTGGCAGAAGCGGTGAACTGGAAACAGACAAGGAATAAAGGGAGGATAACCTTGTAAAGTAGAGGTAGACTGAGAAGAGTCAGGATATGCCTGTGTCTCCCACAGGATCTGAAAGAAGAAAGGCTTTTGACCTGGGGCATGAGCCTGACAATACTTTGATTTTTGGATATTTAGCCTCTAGAAGCCAAGGCATTATGTTTTTTTTTGTTTTGTTTTTTTGTTTTTTGTTTTTTGTTTTTTTTTGGAACTGATTATGGGAATTTGTGGTAATCTGCATAGTAGCCTCAGTAATATGATGTTATACTCCTCATATGTTACCAAATGCCTCAGTATCCTCTGTTTTCTCAGACTATTGTTCTGGATCCAATAGAACTCTCTGAGCACACCTTTATCTACTTTATCACCTGTACACACTGGCTTCTCTGCTTTTTTAATCTGCCTGACTCTTCTCAAGATTTCTTCCTTCTGTTCCTATAGAATCTTCAGGTGAACGTATGCTATATGTTTCTAATTTGATCACAGCCTGCTTCTCTTCCCAACTTTCAGCATTTAGCACTGAAGCTGTCCTATGAGGCAGGAAAAACTTGAGTTTGTTCATGAGTTGTGAGATTCAAAATGCTCCTTCCTGCCTTCTCACTATGATGCCAGAGAGGGTTTAATCTGAAATCATCAGCTACAGGGCACAGCTACTCTCAAGACCCACCTCTAAACTGCTAGATGTATCTCAGGGTCTGCTCAGGGTGCTCAATAGGTCTGAGGGAGGGTGACCCAGAAAAAGAGGTTTCCCATGTTTAGTTGAAGCCAGTATCTAATTGCTGTCCCTCTTCAAATGAAAAATGGGGAAAATACTACCTAAATGTTGTTTAGCAACCCTGGCCCCCCACCCCTTTGAAATAAACACTCTTTCAATTAGTAATATTTGTCACTAGGGACAGTAATTCTGTGTCCTACCAAAACAAACACAGTCGTAATTAGTTTTATCCAGGAAGAAAATTAACTCTGTTTATCTTGGCATAATTAATCATTGACCTCTTTCTGTCCAGGCAGCTTGGGGGAGGGCAGGGAGTTGGGGGTTGTGATCTATAGCAAGAGGGCATTCCAGGACCCATCTATTTTTTTTGTAGTCACACAGCTGTCCACATGAGTTATTTGAAATAATATTCCTAGCCAAGAGTGGTGGAGCTGCCTCTCGGCTGGGATGGGAGGGACATGGAATAAAGCTGTGGTTTTATGGGTTCTGTCTAGAAAGGTTTGGATGAGAATGAATCAGAGATGCTTGAAAGCATGTGGATCCCAAGCTGTGTTTAAATTTTTTATGTCTTTCACCTTGACTTTCAGGAGTTCTGTGTATCGGGAAAGAAACCCCAGGGAGGAAGGAAGATTTTTTGTTGTGGAGGAGGTTATTGCTTTGGGATTGTGGGTATGTGGTTCAGTCCTGATTCTGACATCCACTAATTGTATGATCTTGGGCTAGACATTCTGAAACAGTCACCCACCAAATTTAAAAATGAATGAACAACACCCAGACAAATTAAAAAACAAAAACCATGTAGCAGGATGAGGGTTAGTGCACTCCATACCTGTAGGGATGAACTAGGTTTTAGAAATTGATGTGTGCCATGCCCCTAGTGCAGGGTCTTCCACTTCCATAAATGCTGGCAGTTCTTGTGAGTTTTGTATGATCTGACTGAGAGTCCCAGGGTAGGAGTCTGTTCTCTTCATTTCCTTAGACTCACAATTCTCAGAGACTCTACTGTGTGTCAAGCTTGTCTATGCCCTGGAAGTATGCAGGCATATTGATTAACCATGGCCCTTGTCCTCACAGAGTACATGCCTAATAGGGAAGATAGAGGAAAGGAGGGAGGAAAGGACGGTCTGAGATAGGTATGTGACAGATAGATAGACCTAAAAGATAGACCTAGATATTCTCAGTGTGTTACAACGTGTGGGAAGCCAGTGTGAGACTCCCTGGTAGAGGTACAATTTAGAGACTGTAGGGAGTCTGATTAGCTGATCTCTGAGCTTTTCAGTGGATACTTTAGCAATACTTCACCTAATCCTCATGATAACTCTAAAATTAAGCATAAAGGAGGGGAACCAGGGCAGAATAATTGGAAGTTCACAAATGGTAAATCATTTAGACTTCAACTGCATGCTTAGAAGGTGGTACACCTGGGCAATGAATGCTGAAGGAAGTCAGTGTTTTGTCAGCTTCACCTCAGAGATGTGGGCTGAGACTTAAAGGCTGGAGTACTGCCCCAAGATCCTGAATCAAGACATTAAAACCATACAGGCCCCAGGGCCAGAGTTCACAATGGCTCTTCCCAATCAAGACCTCTTGCTGATGGATAATTTTAAACAACTAGCTAGGCTGATTCTTACATCTTCTCCATAAGTTGGAGTCATAAAAGGCTACCTATGCTGTGGTGCTGAGGTGACTCCTTGCTGACAAGAGTTGTGGTGGGGACGGAGCTCATCCTCTAGATAGGGGAAGGAGGTAATGAAACGAAGGAGGCCACATCTGGCACTGATATTCTTTGGAAGGACCCTGATAGTGGACAGAGGGTCAGGCTGGCACTGGACAGAGGGGCAAGCTGGCAAGGCAGGGTGGGCAGGCAAGTTTGAGATCAGACTTCCTCCTGTCCTTGGGGTGGAATCAATGGGCTTCTGTAGCAGTGGGCAGCTGTGAGGCTCATTCCTTGAAGCAGGAGAGAGATCCAGGCTAGAGACTGCTCCTCCTGCCCACTGCAAACAAGGAACACAATGGCTTTGCTGCCATTGGCAGGAGGTTGAATCATACAGGGAGCTGGTAGCCAGGAGAGTTTCAGTGGTGCAAAGAACTCTGGGAAAGAAGGCAACCACAGATTATAAGGGCCTCAAGACTGGCTTCTTATAGCCACAGTGACAGAGTTGAAAGAATGAGCATGCAGGTGGCAGTGGACACCCACCAAGTGCTCTGAGACACAGTGGAAGTGAATGTGACAGACAAAATTGAGTCCCATGTTCCAACTTTGCCAGTAACAAGCTGGACAAAATTCTGCTCTAACAGCTCAGCATTCTCCTCTATATGATTGAGTAGCTATATCTAGCTAGAGCTGCTTTAAGGAAGGTTCAATAACCACCTCTTCATAGAAACCTTTGAAATAGGGATCCTGTCATTCTCAGACTGGTGGCCGAGTGAGAGTAATGGTTTCCGGTGACTTGCCAGGATAACCTAGTTTCCTTCCTGGCAGAATCCAGCAAGAAGCCTAGGTCAGTGTGATGCTGGAGGCCCTGTTTGACTGGAGTGTCTCTGCCCTAAGGTTTAATGGCCAAGTGAAAGACCTCCACTGATCTCCCCGCCATGTATAGATACTCAGCCTCTCGGGAGCTTCTGGTATCAGAATTGCCTCCTCTGGAACTGCCTGAGCTCTCAGCCACTCTGCCCCTGTTGCTTGCTGGGCTGCACTTCCTTCCTAATGCCCCCTCCTTTAGCTATAGTGCTGGAGGTCCCATACCACAGAGCTTTTTAGCATGAGCACAAGAGCCAGGCACACCAGGGTTCCAGAACTGCTCAGGTGGACTGATAACAGGGCATTAGGGCTTCTCAAGTAGAGCTAGGGAAAGTGCCAGAAAGCTAAGGAAGACTTGCCCACCTCCTAGAAGCGGTAGCACAAAGAAGTGACCATGGCACGGAGAGTCTAGATGCAGTCTAGGCCTTGTGGGAAAGGAAAGGAGAGTCACAGAGATGTTTGCGCTGTGTAAAGCCTTCCTGTTAGAACTTTCTATGCAGGATTCAATCAACAAGAAATCCAGACAGGACTCATTTTTCCCATTTCTGCTTGAAGCAGATGTCTGGGCTGGATCCCCTGTGGTCAGATCAATCCAGCAAACATTTATTGAACACGCATACTGGGTGGTAGACATTTTGCTTTGGGTTCATTTTCCATACTCAGAGGCGTCATTAGGTCTTTGATAGAGGGTGTGTGTCCATGTGTGCTTCTGATGGGTCTCTCTCTCCCTCCCTCTCCCTCTCCCTCTCTCTCTCTCTCTCTCTCTCTCTCTCTCTCTCTCTCTCTCTCTCCCTCCCTTCCTCCCTCTCTGTCTGTCTCTTTTTCTCTAAGTGTGTGTGTGTGTGTGTGTGTGTGTGTGTGTGTATGACTTTTGCTTATTTTGTGGCTGAGTGTATATCTTTAAATATTTATATATTTATATGTTTTTCTGTATTTCTATGATGCCTGTGTGTTTGTGCTTTTATGTATAAGTCTTCATGTATGTCTGTGTACGTGTCTGTGTGAATATCTTCACATCTTTATGTGTTGGAAAGGACACGGGAGGGTGGCTTGGATGCATCAGTATGAAAGGCTGCCAATTCTCACTCCTAGTTCTGAGAGGGATCAGCTCCTACTGTGGCCAATGTCAACCCTTGTAGAAAGGAGCTGAAAATGGGATCTTGATAGCATTGCACTTCCTTGGAGAAAATTGAGGAGCTGGAGTCTAAACAGTTTTGTGAGGCAGAGAGCTGAATTTTGTGACAGACAACAGGGATATTCCAACTTGCCTGTGTGGAATGAGTTAGGGAAGAGGAAAGGGGAACTGAGAAAGGGTCTGCATTGGTCTGGCTCTGGGCCCAAGTCATCTTTAAATATCTAGACATGGGAGTTCAATCCTTTCTTTATTAACAAGAAACCAATCAGCTACCCCAAGGCAGCATCAGTAGGAAGACAGAAAAGGACAGGCTATCTGTGTGGGAGCACAAACATATCTGAACATTCTTTTACTTCAGCCCTGGATGCCACGCTGAACCTGAATCTTTGGGAGTGGGGACCACAAACTGAGGATATCTTGCCAGGCTGGGGAGGGACTGATTGTGAAAGTCAAAAGTAGAGAAACATATCTCTGATAAGCCAAGGAGGGAAGGATCACAGAGGCAGATTCTTACCTTCAGATGTGGACTGGCTTCTTGACCAGAAGGTACTCCTGTAAGATGGTGAAATTCAGACTTGGGAGTGTTTTATCAGGAGGCTTGTGGAGCTCATCAGTAAGGCTGAACCATCAGCAACAGTTGCAGAAAGACAAGGCCGTGGACTATTTTGTGGGATGGGTTTCCTGCCTCAGCTCTATGAGTAGAGGGCTACTGGAACAGTGTGTAAATGGCTGCCCCCAGTCCTCATACATAACACCTTCTCAGGATTTACTGATGATGGCTGAAGATAAACTCCACCTAGTAAGGCACAGATATGGCTTTCTGCAGCGCCAGCTCTATTTGAAGACCATCCAGGGTGACTATCAATGTCTCAGGCATGAAGGGTGACTTGGTGGGCTATGTCTAAGCTGCCAGGCAGGTTTCCTCCTTATGCCCTGCTAGATGTTTCCCAACCCCTGGGTTTAAGTGGGAGGTGTTTGGCTCCCTCTGGTGGTCATGAAAGTCTTTTTTAAAATTCAGCAGTAATTGTGCATATTCATGACTGTAGTGTGATGCTGTGACAAGTGCTTGAATATTTCATGATCAAATCTGAGGAATTTGCGTGTCTGCTCCCTCATGCCTTTGTTTCAATTACAATTGTTCAGAGGATGGGAGAATTAAAAATCCTCCCATCTAGCTATTTTGGAAAATACAACTCATCACCATTAAATACTGTAACCCTTTTGTCAGTATTTAGGAAATAGCAATTATTCATCTACTCTGTTTTCAATGACTTTCAGGAATTGAAGAAAAGAATCACTTCATGGGAAAGATTTGGTGGATCCAAGAGGTAGCAGATTATTTTACGAATGGGGTTTCTGGAGTGCTGTAGGTAACCTGCCTGAATCTGATGACTGAGTGGACAAAACAGAGACTTGGAAGCTAGCTGGAACCAAAGGGGAGGTATGAACTGGACTCCGAACCACACAGCACATCTGAGGTTGTGGACAAGACACTTAGCTGAGGAGCCTCAAAACCTTTCTGCCTGTGTAATCATAGGATTGGGTATGCTGAGTACATTCATTCTGGGCTACATTATCAATCATCAGGGAGGTTAAAAGTACTGACAATTAAATCCTGACTCAAGGGATACTTAACGTGTCTGAAGTGGGAGTGTGTACAAAAAAAAACGAAACAAAACAAAGCCAAACAAAAAACATCCCAACACCAACACCACCAACAAAAACCTTAGGGCCTGGGCCTGGGCCTGGGCCGAGGGGCGGGGGAGGGAGGCGGGGTGAGATGGCTCATCTGGTAAAGGTGTCTGATGCCAACCTGAGGACCCACATGGTGGAAGGAGAGAACTGAATCCTGTGAACCGCCCTTTGACCTTCACACAGGCACAATCCCTTCCCCAACATGTGGGTATAAAATGAAATAAGTTAAAAAGTAACACATTATCTTTTAAAAGGCTCCTTAGGTGACTGGGATGGAAGAGAGGCTTAAAAACATCTACATATTTCAGGAGAGACAGGTCTGGCTGTTATTGTCTCTAATTCAGAGATTATTTTTGAGCATTTTTTTATTTGTGTGTGTGTGTGTAACCCGTGTTCTATAGCCAATGGTGTTATTTTACCCCCAGGACAACAGGCTGATATTCCTCATCCATAAACCTAGACATAGATGTGAATGCTTGCATCCATAAAGAGATGTCAGCAATAAACCCAGGTGATCTGATTTGTTCCCCACGCCTCTAATGTAACTGAGTGTGCACTATAAGGAAAGCTGTACCCTAGGCGTACAGAGTAGCAGTGGTACTTTGCTTGCCAATGGCAGTTCTGCTGAGGCTGCCATTGTATTAACTCAGGATTCATTATGTATGGAGCAGACATGGGCTCACTGGAGAAAGAGAGACCCCCTCAGGGCATGCTTCCAGGCCTCTGGACTCTGTCACTCCCTCAAGCAGCATTATGGCATCTCCTCTCCTTCACTCTTCCCTGTGTCCTGTTGTGACATTAAACAGGAAAACGGCAAAGGCACAAACTACAACTAACAAGGTGGGCAGTTGTGCTTGAAAGAGCAGAAGGTTTTGTGTTTTGAGTGAGCTGTTCCTATTAGCATCATTCAGAAGGCAGGCATTGTTCTGAAGTGCTTGGGGAAACCATGTGCTGAAAGAGGAAATGTGTGAAGCACATTTTAGACTCCTGCCCCACGTCCTCCTGCACACGCTCTGGTCACTGAGTAAGAATTCACAAGAGATGGCTAACTGGGTCCAGATGGGGCTGCACCCAGATGACAGCAGTTCTGGATCAGATTAACAAGAAACCACACGAAGCAATGTCAGCAGTAAGAACCACACCTGATTGAGTGCTACCCAACACCAGATGCCTTGCTACAGACACCTGGCCATGAAAACAGGTTGCATGACCTTTTCTCGTTGTTGCTCAAGGTCTACCTGCCTGTAATAGCTCCCCTCCCTGACGTTTCCAAGAATACTGTTTGGCAGGAAGAATTTGCAATGCTCCCAAATGAACTCAGCCTGTCAGGGTCTGATTTTGATTATTGTCAGAGACCAAGACACAGGATCCCACACCAAGTTAGCTTTTCAGGAGTGAGGTACTGTGCAAAGGGCACTAAAAGAATCCTGTTAGGGTCACTTTACTTTTAGTGTGATCCTTTGGTTGTTTGCAGTAACTGAAAGATGCAGCCAAAATATTAGGAGCAAAATCAAAGGACTGAATCAAGGTAAGAGGGATCTGTCAATTGTCAGATTGAAGCTATGGGAAGATTCTCTGGATGAAAAGAAGTAAACTTCTGTCTTGGCAGCTTATCACACATGTGTATACATTTTAATAAATAGGTAAGATAATCTCATAGTTGACATTGTTGTCATAACAGGTTGAGCTAGCATTTTCTCAGTACTTTGCTTCAGGAATTTTACTAGGTTCTATGTAAGTAAACACAATTGTTAATTCTTACTATATGGCCACAATGTAGGTTTTTCTTATTGAATTTAACAAACTGGGAAATCTGGTCCCAAAATGGTTAAATAATTTGCCTGTGTGTCAGTAGTTTGTACATGTTGCAAGTGTCAGAGCTGGAGGTCAGCAGTTCATCTCGCTGCCCTTCGGTGGTTCCCACCACAAGAAGGTACAAGTGTGCAAATGTTCAAGTGTCCCATCAATGGCAGAGTGTGATCTTCTAGAAGTGGGAATCTGGTTCTGAATACATTTCACAGATGTCCAGGGTGCTCCTCTGATGGGAAGGATAGGGAAGATGATGACTTGTCTGGTCCAGGAAGTGACCTGTAAATCTGTATTGACTAAGTCATATTAATAACCATAGAGTAAGAATACATCAACAGTATCTGTTGACGAAAGAAATTGCATTGGCACCAATAAAGTTCTAAATGAAATACACCAGGGTCTGTTATGGAGTTGGAAGTTTGTGTGTTCTGTGACTGGGGAAATTCAGATAGATTGTTGACTGTGGCTGTGTAAAACTTGATTTCTGCTAATCATTGGTCACAAGCAGGAGTCATCATGCTGTGTTGATAACTTTTCTGCTGAATCAGTACTTTAAAAATCCTGCAGTACTGCAGTTGTACCTCTAGAGGGAACTCAGACACCTCTATATCCTGCAGCTGCTGTTGTAACAGCATTGTCCAACCTTGCCCAAAGCTTCATTATGTGTCTCTAAGTAAGGGTTTCCATTTATAAATACAAAAAAAGGCTGAGAACAAACATCCTTTATATTTTATCATTCACATACTCAATTGTACATCCATCCATCCATCCATCCATCCATCTATCCATCCCTTCTCTCAGCCTAAATAACCTTTGAATATACGTGTTAGTCTGGCATTCTAAATTATAGATATCTGAAATAGGAAGGAGAATTGCCCCCGAGAAACTCATTTAATGTCCAAACAGTTCTCCTGCTCTTTGAATCTTTGCACAGTGGGTCAGGCTTTGGACTTGACAATTTCTTGGCATAGTCCTGTGTGCGATAAAACACCAAGTTTGTCTTCTGTAAAAAGTAGAGGAAGTTTGTTTTCTTCAGCTACATATTTGGTTCTCTTGTTTCTTACTCTAGTCTTCTGAAATGCAGAACACTTGCAGGCCTGATTTTAAAAACATAGTGTGAAAATCATAATCATTGAGTTTGTGACGGTGATAGAAACAAAATGTCTGAAATGTACTCCAGAAATGTGATGATCAAAAACCAGGGGCATAGGAATGAGATATGGGAGAAGATTGGCTGAGCAAGCACATCTTTCTAGGTTTTCTAGTCTTGAATCTGAGGTGAATTAGGACAAACTCTGAGGATGGGGCTGAGCCTGGAAGAGTTGTGTTTTGAGCAGGATCTGAAGCATCTCTCCACTCCTTTTCTCCTGAGTTTGTCTTTATTCAAATACACATGTGCAAACCTCTCATATTAACATGCCTCGGTAAAGGCAATGAAGAAAGTATGTTGGGTATGACAAACAAAATTCATGTTCCCAAGCATGTACATTGGAGGAGAAAAGGAATAACAATAACAAAACCATTCCAGACAATGATGAGCAGGATGAGGATGAGGACATAGGAAGCTGTCAGAGAATGAACAGGATATGCTTTATTTAGATAGGATAGACATGAATGAATTTTCCAGAGTTCAGTAGATCTGAAACAACAACAAGAAGTAATCGAGTCTTTATTGGCATTCTTAATTCTGAGGGAACAGCAGATAGCAACAATCAACACCTCTGATAAATTTTTAGAAAGATTTGAGACTTCATACATAATAAACCATGAGAATTATAAGTGGGAGGGGAAAGAGGAAGATGATGTGAGGCTTTGTTGACTCAGGCATTAGTTGACTGGCATACCTACCATTATGCACAAAATAGCCTTTAACCAGGATTTATCTTGGTGAAACAGCCTAAAAAATTAAAAGTTTCTTTCAAAAGTTATTAATGTATTTATTTATTCATTCATTGATGTGTGTGCACACATGTCTCTCTCTCTTTGTGTGTGTGTGTGTGCATGCTGTATCCATGGGTTGATACCTTCTACTTTAAGAGATAAAGGAGTGGTGAGTGTTGGAAAATTATCGGTGCAGTATCAGCCCAGTCTTTAAAGAACTGCTGGGTGAGTGTGTTTATACTCTCTGAGATCCTGGAGTCCTCTGGGAGCACTAGAGGTGGGCAGCCAGACACAATCTGAAAAGGAGAGCTGTTTTGTCTTTATAGGCCTCGGGCATGTTGCCATTGTCTCTGTGAGTTCATATGTGTGGCAGTCCTGTGTATCTAGAAGGCCTTGTTTCCCTAGTGTCTTCCATTCCCACCAGCAATATTTATGTCTCGTCTTCCATGAAGTTCCCTGAGCCCTAAGGGTAGTGATTTGATGGAGATATCCTCTTTATGACTGAGTGTGCCAAGGTCTTACACTCTCTGCACATTATTCTGTTGTCGGTTTCTGAGTTTGTTTCCATCCACTGTAGGAAAAAACTTTTCTGATGATGGCTGAGGTAGACTTTAATCTGTGGGTATAACAGAATGCCTTTAGCATTGTTATATTCTTTTAGCAGAATAGTATTTTGTCTTCCTATAGGTCCATGGCTTATCTAGTCTCATGTTCTTGGCCAAAAGAGCAATATCAAGCATGGGTCCCATCTCATAGGGTGGACCTTAAATCCAACCAGATAGTGACTGCTTACTTCCAGAATATTTGTGTTACCATTGCACTAATGTATCATGTTATCTGGTCACCATTGTGGACTACAGAGTTTATAGCTGGGTTGATGTTTCACCCTCTCCTCTGGTAGTGAGCAGAATATCTTTGAGTACTATGACTCTAGTCAGTATGGGTGAAGGATCTAGGTAGGCACTGGCTCTCCTTCTTCACCCTCACTAGGTTATGTAGTTCTCTTCAGAAATATGGCCCTACCATTAGTCTGTATAGAGCAATCAGTAACCATAGCAATGACCTGGGTTACTTGGGAGTTTCCATGGGCACCCAGGGCCAACAACTCAATTATATGCTATGCATTCCTGGAACTAGTTAGTACTATTTTAAAAGTCCTAGTTACTTTTCAACAAGGTCTGAAGATTGTGGGTGTGTGTAAGTTCCAAGTCAATTCTCTGTACAGGTAAGAAAAGCTTCTATGCAGCCTGAAATGTGCACACCAAAAACAGTAAGCATTGGTACCCTCTCAGCAGAGTGTACTCATTCAGCAGAGCTGCATGTCAGTAAATTACACACACACACACACACACACACACACACACACACACACACACACACACATTCAGATATGCAAGACTCCTGTTTTTATGTCCGTGTAGGGTGAAGTAGACATTTTTGGTTTCTTAGGAGCCTCAGTTGTGTCATGTGATATTTTTCTGGAAACTGATGAGAGGATGTTTTTGTTTAAGCATCCATGTGGGAAGATGTTTTATGGAAAGCAGACATGTGGTGTTTTTCTAGAAGCTCCCTGGTTAAAGGGCCTGTGATGATTTGCTAGAATAGATGCTTGAGAGAACCTGTGATGTTTGGAAAAGGTATAAATATGGGCCAACAGTGGGTGATGCTGTGTGGCATTGGTTTGCCTTGTCAGTCTTTCAAGGTCTCCATTGGGCTTTGCTGATGCTGGTCTTCACTGATGATGCTGTGGCATTGGTTCACCTTGCCTTCTTGGGTGGTCATTGTTTGTGTTGATTTCATAGTGAGAAATGCACCAAAGAACTTCTGGTGATGTTCTAGTGGCTTTCTTGCTACTTTTGTGGCAGGCTGATTGGCAGAGCCATGCCGTTTCTTGTGGATTGAAGTGCCATTGCTGAATAATGAACCGTGTTGGCAAGTGGATCTAGCTACTGATTTGTGCGAACTGAACTGTTGATATCCTGACAACATATATTGAATTCACCCCAAAGAACTATTTCTAAATGGGTCTTCATCCTCCTTTACCCTATTTATCTTTTATTTCCACTACCTCTGGTGGGCTGTGGGCTAGAAGGGATGTTAAAACATTTAAACACCCTCATTAAAGTAGATTTTGAAAAATATAAGCCTATGGTGGAGCCTTGGGTCTCTTTTTGAGGTTGTTCCAATACATTGCAGACAGGCTTCTGTAACTTGTTGGGTCAATGTTGGCAGCCTTGTCCAACAAAATATCTTTGCAACAATTTTTGTAGGGCAGTGTTCTTCAGATGGGTTGCATCCTAAGCTTTTCAGACCAGGCTGGGAGCCGTCATTTCTAAAATTATTTATTTTTTATATGTGTTAAACAGCCAGTCCACCTGATTTTCAATTACTCCTTCATCAATTTTTTCTTTTTTTTTAGGCGTATATGAAGAGAGCTCTGAGAGCACAGAGAGTGTACCTTCTTGGGGGCTAATGGGTGGTGACTGTAGGACTGTCATCATGGACTTGATCTTGGATTCTGTGTGAACTTGACACTGCACCATTGCCACAGCCCTGGGGCTCCAACAGCTTTAGGAGCTATTTTCCTTGGGTTCTTTTCTTAATTTCTTTGTGCAGGCAATCAGTCTCAATATATTTCTCAATATATTACAGTTTTGAGTCTTTTTATATAAAGTGTTAACACTCCGGTTATAGGCTGCAGCTTCCATCAGTAAAAGATTCTATATTTAAATTGAGGAGTGTCTCATCACTTAAGTCTGGCTATGAGGAGAAACAAAAACCTCCTTTGTAATTTTTCTGCAGAAATGGAGGAACTTCCCCTCTGTATTAGTCAAGCATGTGGTCAGATAAATAGATGCCATCTTTTCTTGGGTGAGGAGGGAGGGCTTGTCATTTCTCTTAGTGGATATTTTGGAGTAGGTTGATTCCTGGAATGCACCTAACCAGAATCTTGAAGAACTGGCCATTAGTCAAGGTTTGAGAGCATTGCATCAGGCCGATGCCTTTGGAGGGGCAGGATCAGGCAGTTTTGTGACTGCCTCCTCATGGCAACTGGACACAATTTTATTCTTTGGGGAAGCCAATGGTGTTTCCTTGGTGTCTTTAGGCTTAACAGCCTTTTCAGGACTGTGTAGGTCTCACATAGGGTGTGTGCAGAACCCCCATGATGAGATCAAGACCTGAATAGAAATCAATCATAGAAAAGCTTGTTCTTTGAAAACCAAACTAACCAGGTTAAAGAGAGAAGTCCTACCCAGATTAATTAAATTATAGATTGAAAAAGAGAGGTTACCACAGAATTCAATGAAATATAGAGGATCACTGGTTTTTACTTTCACAGTTTTTCAGGGTAATTTTCTTTGATACAGTTGTGAATGGGGTTGTTGCTATGACTTACTGTGTTTATATGATATATATGTTTCTATGATTACATGATATCATAATCATATGATATATATATATATATATATATGTGTGTGTGTGTGTGTGTGTGTGTGTGTGTGTGTATGTATGTTTTACTAGAACATAGGGTAAATAACTTTGTATTTTACTTTTGTGTTCTTTCAGTATTCTGAATGTGTTTCTCAGATCTAATAGTTTCCTTGTGTAGTCTCTAGTGTCTGTTTATATATATATATATATATATATATATATATATATAATCATTTCTGTATATAAGGTACTCTGACTTTCTCCTTTATATTCATAACCCCTTTATTACCTTTTCTTCCTTATTACTCTAGTTGGGACTTTAAACATGTTGAAAAATTGTGGGAAAAGTGGACAGGATTTTCTTGTTCTTGATTTTAGTGAGACTTCTTTGAGTGTTTTTACTCCTCATTTAGTGAAATGTTGGGTACTGGTTTGTCATAATAGTGTCAATTATGTAAGAATATTTTCCTTATAATATCCTCTGTGTTTTATCATGGAGGGATGCTGGGTTTTGTCAAAGGCCTTTTATGCATTAGTTGGGATAAATACGACATCCATAAATTCAGTTGTGTAGTGGATTACATTTATTGATTTATATGAGTTAAACCATCCTTGTATCCCTGGAATGAAGCCAAGTTTATCATGGTAAATGATCTTTTTGATGTTTGTTTATTTTTTTGATAACCATTTTGAGTGTTTTATTGGGAATGATTGTATCTATACCAGGAAGATTGATTACTTATTCCTTTATCACTGTGTCTTTTTCTGATTTTGTTATCAAGATAACACTAGCTTCATTAAAAATAATTTGATATATTCTTTTCTGTTCTATTCTACAGAATTATTTGAGAAGCATTGGTGTTAGCTCTTACTTAAAGGAATGGAAAAATTCAATGGGGCATTCATCTGGTCCTGAACTATTTTTTTTTTAGAAATGTTTTTTCCCTTTAAAAAAAATTACATATTTGCTTTGTTTGCATTTCAAATGTCAACCCTTTTCCATGTTACCCCACTGGAAAGCCCCCTATCCCATCCCCCTTCCTCCTGCTCATTTCCTGACTTGCATTCCCCTATTCTGGGTAATCAAGCCTTCACAGGACCAATGGCCTCTCCCCTCATTGATGTCTGACATAGTCATCTTCTGCTACATATGCAGTTGGAGTCATGGGACCCTCCATGTGCACTCTTTGGTTGGTGGTTTAGTCCCTGGGAGCTCTCAGGGTACTGGTTGGTACATATTATTGTTCCTCCTGTGGATCTGAAAACCTCTTCAGCTCTTTGGGTTCTCGATCTAGCTGCTCCATTGGGGATCCTATTTTTATTCTATTGTTTGACTGGGTGTTTTGATCCACTTTCCAATAAGGATCAAAGTATCCACACTTTGGTCTTCCTTTATCTTGAGCTTCATGTGGTCTGTGAGTTGTATCTTGGGTGTTCTGAGCTTTTGTGCTAATATCCACTTATCAGCGATTGCATACCTTGTGTGTTCTTTTGTCATTGGGTTACCTCACTCAGAATGATATTTTAGAAAATATCCATCCATTTGCCTAAGAATTTCATGAATTCATTGTTTTTAATAGCTGAGTACTACTCCATTGTATAATTGTACCACAGTTTCTGTATCCATTCATCTGTTGAGGGACATCTGGGTTCTTTCCAGCAAATAAGGCTGCTATGAACATAGTGGAACATGTGTCTTTATTACATGTTGGAGCATCTTCTGGGTATATGCCCAGGAGTGGTATACCTGGGTCCTCAGGTAGTGCTATGTCCCGTTTTCTGAGGAACCTCTAAACTGATTTCTAGAGTGGTAAAACCAGCTTGCAATACCACCAGCAATGGAGGATTGTTCCTCTTTCTCCCCATCCTCTCCAGCATTTGCTGTCCCCTGAGATTTTGATCTTGGCCATTGTGACTGGTGTGACGTGGAATCTCAGAGTCGTTTTGATTTGCATTTCCCTGATGATTAAGAATGTTGAACATTTCTTTAGGTGTTTCTCAGCCATCCAGTATTCCTCAGTTGAGAATTCTCTGTTTAATTCTATACCCTCTTGTGTTATAGGGCTATTTGATTCTCTGGAGTCTAACTTCTTAAGTTCTTTGTATATATTGGACATTAGCCCTCTATCGGATATAGGATTGGTAAAGATCTTTTCCCAATCTGTTGGTTGCCCTTTTGTTCTATTGACAGGGTCCTTTGCCTTACAGAAGCTTTGCGATTTTATGAGATCCCATTTGTTTATTGTTGATTTTAGCATAAGCTATTGGTGTTCTATTCAGGAAGTTTTCCCCTGTACCCATGTGCTTCAGGTTCTTGCTCAATATCTCAACTATTAGATTCAGTGTATCTGATTTTATGTGAAGGTCCTTGATCCACTTGGACTTGAACTTTGTACAGGGAGATAAGAATGGATCAATTTGCATCCTTCTCATGTTGACTGCCAGTTGACTCAGAACAATTTGTTGAAAATACTGCCTTTTTTCCACTGAATGTTTTTAGTTCCTTTGTCAAAGATCAAGTGACCATAGGTGTGTGGGTTCATTTCTGGATCTTCAGTTCTATGCCATTGATCTACCTGCCTGTCCCTGTACAGATACCATGCAGTTTTTTTTTTTATCACTATTGCTCTGTAGTATAACATGAGGTCAGGGATAGCTATTTTCTCAGAAGTTCTTTTATTGTTGAGACTAGTTTTCGCTATCCTGGTTTTTTTTTGTTATTCCAGATAAATTTCTCTCTAACTCTATGAATAATTGAGTTGGAATTTTGATGGGGATTGCATTGAATATGTAGATTGCTTTAGGCAAGATGGTCATTTTTACTTTATTAGCCCTGCCAATCCATGATCATGGGAGATCTTTCCATCTTCTGAGATATTCTTCAATTTCTTTCTTCAGAGACGAGAAGTTTTTGTTATACATCTTTCACTTGCATGGTTAGTGTCACACCAAGGCATTTTATATTATTTATGGCTATTTTGAATGGTGCCATTTCCCTAATTTCTTGCTCAGACTCTTTATCCTTTGAATATAGGAAGGCTACTGGTTTGTTTGAGTTAATTTTATATCTAGGCACTTGCTGAAGTTATTTATCATGTTTAGAATTTCTATGGTGGAAACTTTAGGGTCATTTAAGTATACTATCATATCATCTGCAAATAGTGATACTTTGACTTCTTCCTTTCCAATTTACAACCCTTTGACCTCCTTTTGTTGTCTAATTGCTCTGGCTAGAATTTTGAGTGGGATTGCTTCAAGTTTCTCACCATTTAGGTTGATTTTGGCTACTGGTTTGCTGTATATTGCTTTTACTAAGTTTAGGTAGTAGCCTTGGATTCCTGATCTTTCCAAGACTTTTTATCATGAAGAGATGTTGGATTTTGTCAAGTGCTTTCTCAGCATCTAATGAAATGATCATGTTGTGTTTTTTTTGTTTGTTTATATAGTGGATTACATTGATGGATTTCCATATATTGAACCATCCCTGAATCCCTGGGATGAAGCCTACTTGATCATGGTGGATAATCATTTTGATGTGTTCTTGGCTTTGGTTGGAAAGAATTTTATAGAGTATTTTTTCATAGATACTCATAAGGAAAATTGGTCTAAAGTTCTCTTTCTTTTTTGGGTCCTTGTGTGGTTTAGGCATCAGAGTAATTGTAGCTTCATAAAACGAATTGGTTAGTGTTCCTTCTGTTTCTATTTTGTGGAATAGTTTGAAGAGTATTGGTATTAGGTCTTCTTTGAAGGTCTTATAGAACTCTGCATTGAACCCATCTGGTCCTAGGCTTTTTTTTTTTTTTTTTTTTTTTCGGTTGGGAGATTATTAATGTCTGCTTCTATTTCTTTAGGGATTATGGGACTGTTTAGATCATTTATCTGATTCTGATTTAAATTTGGTACCTGGCATCTATCTAGAAAAGTGTCCAGTTCCTCTAGATTTTCCACTTTTGTTGAGATAGGCTTTTGTAGTAGGATCTGATGAGTTTTTGGATTTTCTCAGTAACTGTTGTTATGTTTCCCTTTTCATTTCTGATTTTGCTGATTTGGATACTGTCTCTGTGCCCTCTGGTTAGTTTGGCTAAAGGTTTATCTATCTTGTTGGTTTTATCAAAGAACCAGTTTCTGGTTTGGCTGATTCTTTGTATAGTTCTTTTTGTTCCTATGTGGTTGATTTCAGCCATGAGTTTGATTTTTTCCTGCTGTCTATTCCTCTTGAGTGTATTTGCTGCTTTCTGTTCTAGAGCCTTCAGCTGTGCTGTTAAGTTGCTAGTATGTGCTCTTTCCAGTTCTTATCTGGAGGCACTCAGAGGTATGCGTTTTCCTCTTAAGAACTGCTTTCATTGGGTATGTTGTTCCTTTGTTTTCATTAAATTCTAAAAAGTTTTAAATTTCTTTGTTTCTTGCTTGACCAAGTTATCACTGAGTAGAATGTTGTTCAATTTTCATGTGTATGTGGGCTTTCTGTTGTCTTTGTTGTTATTGAAGACCAGCCTTAGTCTGTGGTGATCTGATAGAGTGCATGGAATTATTTCAATCTTCTTATGTCTGCTGAGGTCTGTTTTGTGACTGAGTATATGGTCAGTTTTGGAGAAGGTACCATGAGGTGCGGAGAAGAAGGTATATTCTTTTGTTTTAGGATAAAATGTTCCATAGACATCTGTCAAATCCATTCAGTTCATAACTTCTGTTAGTTTCACTGTTTCTCTGATTAGTTTGTGTTTCCCTGATCTGTCCATTGATCAGAGTGGGGTGTTGAAATCTCCCACTATTATTGTGTGGGGTTCAATGTGTGCTTTGAGCTTTAGTAAAGTTTCTTTTGTGAATGTGTGTGCCCTTGTATTTGAAGCACATATGTTCAGAATTAAGAGTTCATCTTGGTAGATTTTTTCCTTTGATGAGTATAAAGTATTCTTCCTTATCTTTTTTGATTACTTTAGGTTGAAAGTCAATTTTATTTGATATTAGAATGGCTACATCAGCTAGTTTCTTTGGACTATTTGCTTGGAAAAATTTTTTCCAGCTTTTTACTCTGAGGTAGTTAGTGTTTGTCTTTGTGCCAGATCTGAGTTTCCTGCATGCAGGAAAATGTTGCGTCCTGCTTATGTATCCAGTCTGTTAGTCTATGTTTTTTTTTACTGGAGAATTGAGTCCATTGATATTAGGAGATATTAAGGAGAAGTGTTTGTTGCTTCCTCTTCTTTTGTTATTAGAGGTGGAGTTATGCTTGTGTGTCTCTCCTTTTGTTTTGTTAAATGACGATTAATTTCTTGCTTTTTCTAGTGTGCAGTTTCTCTCCCTTTGTTGTTGTTTTCCATTCATTATCCCTTGGAGGGCTGGATTTGTGGAAAGATATTGTGTAAATTTGTTTTTGTTGTGGAATACCTTCCTTTCTCCATCTATGGTAATTGAGAGTTTTGCTTGGTATTGAGACTGGGTTGGCATTTGTGTTCCCTTAGGGTCTGTATGACATCTGCCAAGAAGTCTGGTGTAATTCTGATTGGTCTTCCTTTATTTCTTACTTGACCTTTTCCCCTTACTGCTTTTAATATTCTTTCCTTGTTTACTACATTTGGTATTTTAATTATTATGTGATAGGTGGGGTTTCTTTTCTGGTCCAAACTATTTGGAGTTCTGTAGGCTTCTTGTATGTTCATGGGCATCTCTTTCTTTAACTTGGGGAAGTTTTCTTCTATAATTTTGTTGAAGACATTTACTAGCCCTTTATGTTGGAAATCTTCACTCTCTTCCATACCTGTAATCCTTAGGTTTGGTCTTCTCATTATGTCCTGGATTTCCTGGATGTTCTGGGTTAGGTGTTTATTTTGCATTTTTCATTTTCTTTGACTGTCGTTTCAATGCTTTCTATGGTATCTTCTCCATCTGAGATTCCCTCTTCTGTCTCTTATATTCTGTTGTTGACTCTTCTATCCATGACTCCTGACCTCTTTCCTAGGTTTTCTATGTCCAGATTTGTTTCCCTTTGCAATTTCTTTATTGTTTCTACCTCCATGTTTAAGTCCTGGATGGTTTTGTTCAATTCCTTCCCCTGTTTTGTTGTGCTTTCCTGTAGTTCTTTAAGGGCTTCTCCCTGTTTACTTGTGTTCTCCTATATTTATTTCTTTAAGTGAGTTATTTACCTGCATCTTGAAGCCTTCTATCAGTAGCACGAGCTGTGATTTTAAATCCAAATCTTGCTTTTCCAGTGTGTTGTGGTATCTAGGACTTGCTGTTGTGGGAGAATTGGTTTCATTGCTGCCATTTGCCTTGATTTCTGTTGGTAACATTCCTACGTTTGCCTTTTGCCAGCTGGGTATCTCCCATATTAGTTGTTCCTCCTATCTTTGGTAGGTACTTGTCCCTCCTGTGAACCTGCAAGCCTATCTCACAACCCTGGGTGACCAGCTCTCTCCTGTCACATAGTGCTGTGGTGCTTCCCAGCTCCTGGGTGCAGGTGAAACCTAGATTGACTCTGTCCCAGTTGTTCTGCCACTCCTGGACCTTGCCTCCTGGCTGTACCTGCCTGCTTGCTCACTGGAGAGAAGATGGAGGTGGCCTGACCTCCAAAGCTGGGAGTCAACTCACTCCCTGCAGAGCAGTACTCCTCTGGCAGGATTGGTGCATAGAGGTCCTTGGAGATGTCAGCCCCTGGGTGCAGGCGAAGCCTGGATAGACCCAGATGTTCTGCTGCTCTTGGCCCTTGCCTCCTGCCTGTACTTGCCTGCTTGATCACCAGAGAGAAGATGGCAGCAGACTGACCTCCAAAGTCAGAAGTAGATCCTGAACTCGTTTAAGCTGAAACTTAAAAATAAATTTCTCAAGCTTATTGCTTATTAGTTGCCCATTAATGTTTTACTCTTGTGATGGTTTAATTTTTGTGGGTTGTATTGAAAGAATAGAAAATACAGCCTAAGTCCAGCCTTCTAAGGAGCCCCAAACACTTCATATTCTAGAGCCCACTCTTTGTGCTCTTTGTTAGAAACTAGGTAAAAAGTCACATTCCAGAGCCTGCCTTTTGTTTAGAGCTAGCAAAAAGGCCTTGAATAGGTGATCCTGGCCCCATAAGGTAACTGGAAATGAGCTAAGCTTATCTTGCTTCTCTAAACTACTTACACCATTAACCCTACCCACGAGTTCACGCAGCTATAGACATTCAAGAAAATAGGAAACTAATTGGTCCACTGAGCACGGGCTCTGATAATTTAAACTGATTGGCCTAAAAACTATGGAGTGGTACAAATCGACTGGCTCGCATTTCGAGGGCTCTCCATACTAAGAAATGCTTTGTTTGTGATTTGCAGGCTTTGTTGTAAACTTATAAAAGCTGTCACAATTCGGCACTTGGGGTCCACAGTCCTCTAACTGTGCGCGGTGTATGGCTGTGTAACCCAGAATTCTGGAATAAAGAAATCCTCATGTTATTGCATCAAGACCATTTCTCTCGAGTGATTTGGGTGTCACCTTCCGAGGCATGGGGTGCTGGGGCACCCTCAGTTTTTTGGGGGGGTCTTACATTTTCTTCGTGCATTGGGCTGGGAAGTGTGACTTTCCTTCACATGTGAGAACCGACTTGGAGGTAAAGGGGATCCCCTCTGGAATATGTGTGTGCCAGCCGATGTCTGTGTCCTGAGTGTCTGTACTGCTCTGTTTTCTGAATCTGTATCTGAGGAGACTCGCATTTTTGGTGGGCAACTGTTTTCTCTGTTTTCTTGGTTCGTGAAGAGCCAGAGAACCAAGGTGAGTAGATGTGCTCTGTATACCACAAGCTGCAACCCTGGGAGACATTCCAGGGGGTTTTGGGGGAACTCCAGGGACCCTGAAAGATTCCTATCTGAGTTTCGGAGAGGACACAGTAGTTCTACTGAATTGGCAAACTCATACAGCTATCTGGTTTCCTGATCTGGTTCTGTCTGTCTCAGTGGAGGTGAGCTGTTTTTTTTCAGTTTTGTGTGTCTTTGTCTACAGTTTGACAACTAGATGGGTGCCACAGTTTGTTTTCTGTCTGTCTCACTGTGTGTCAAGGTCTGAGTTTATAAGTCTTTCTGAAAATTTCAGTTTTGCTTGCAAGCTTCTGGGGCTCAGAGAACCTGTCTGGTGCGGTGCATTCGACTGGCAGCTGCTAGAGTCAAGACTGCGGCGGGTGGGGGGGGGGTCTGGAGGAAGCCTTAGACCCTGGAGAGAGCTAAATAAGGCTCTCTTTCAGCTATAAACAGCAAGTCAGTAATGGTGGAATCCATGTTTTGCTGAAATCTGTTTTATCTGGTCCCTGCAATGTGTGCAGGGACACCTGGTGTCTGAAACTGGGCCCCTCTAGGGGAAAATTGTGTGATTTTCCTTGCTCTATATTCTTGAATCTAGAGGTCAGACAGTGGCAGGGTCAGGCTGTCTATGTGGTGCTGTTTTGTATCGTGTTTTGCATTCTTGGACTTAGACAGACAACATTATTTGGACTTTAGCCTGACTGAAAAGCAATTCTGTCTGTGGTGCCAAAATCAGGTCATGTGACTCAAGCGCACCAACTTAGAACAAAAGGAGAGACAAAATACTTGGACTCTGATACCCACTGGTGGGGAATATAAGTCTTGACAAGAAGCTCAATGTGGCAGGTATGAGTATTCTGGTACATTAAATTTGTACAAATGGTTTATTTCTTTTATTTTAACATGTTTAAATTGTTATGATCGATGTGATGTTAAACTTTGTGGTTATATTGTTCCTCTGGGAGAGAGGTCAAAATAAGGGAGACCTCCAGTAGACTAGATTCTAAAATATCAAATGAAAAATCTGTCTTTGTGATACTAAAATCTTGTTTTGAGATTTACATTACAGAAAATACCACTCCCCTTCATATCTCAACATCCATGTTCAGATTGAAGAAACAGTTCTTCTAGAGAATATAGAAATGGTCAGATTTAAAATAGGGAGAAAATAAAATTAATTTCATTTGATAAAAATCTTTATAATTGTTATTAAGTTCAAGGCATAAGTTCTTATTTGATACAGGTTTTATTTTGATACAAAATCAAGGTTTTCATTGGTATAAATACTAAATTTGAAAGTACAGGATTTACACCCAGTTCTTTGTTGGTATTACCGATCTGAGATGTTTAAGCCTATGAGTTTTGGGCTAAATAGAAACATAAGGCTCTGAGTTTATTGTTAGGGTGTTTTCTAGGTTTTAATCAGAAATAGCTGAAGACAGTTTAACAGACAACAGTCCACATTACTTTACATAGATAGTTGGTTTTCAAAAATGTCAAAAATCCATGATATATGATGTTTCAGTCTTAAAAGCTGTGTTAAGCTTTCTATATATTTTCAGTTAATATTGGTCACTCTTAGATTTCTGATGGTATTGAAGACTGTTAGTCTCACAGACATCCCAAGCTGTTTAATCCTGAGAAAGCTGATATAGATTTAAATAAATGATTTTCAGGTGACATAACATTTAAAGCCAGGACATGAGTCAATTCTTACAATGTTAATTCTTAAGTTGTATTGCCATATTCTTAAGCCATATTGGGGAGTCATGCTACATTGTAAGAACTTGACATTGGCCAAGGACAATCCCAGGCTTCAGGCAGGAATCTGATGTTAGGGCATAATTGGGAAGTAGGTTACAGTAGGAATTTTCATCCTAGGGTGGAGTTCAAAGAGTGTACTTGCCATTGGTCAAGGTGAATTTCTCCCAGCCTTTGTTGAGCATGGATTCCTTTGCTAGTCAGGATCCTGCTCCACCTAGGGTAGAGAAGCTCAGAGTGAAGGTTAAGCTCATTGTTGCTCCAGGTCTATGAATTCCTGAATTAAGCAGGTGACTTACCCAGCTGCCTGAGCAGTAGAGTCAAGGACCACCAGATGGACTTCACTGGAACTCAGCCTGGGGTCTGGGGGGAAGGGCTTGCCCAAACTGTTAAAAGGTCTGACTGACATTAAAGTTCCAGCAACCCAGTTCGTAGTAGCTGCAGGCAGCTATGGAATACAACATTAAGTGTTAATTCTGACAGTCTTTTAAGATAATACAGATGAAAGGGTTCTGTTTAATTGACAGGGATGATAAACTAGGTGTTATGTCTATCTTATAGTTTATAATTTACAAAATGGTAATAATTATGTTCAATTGATATTTAGAGAGGGCCTGAGACCACCTATCCTGATACCATGGTAGCTCTCTCACTAAGGGTATATTTCTCAGGAGACTAATTAATCTCTTTGAGGCTGTTTTATTTGTAATACAGGAAGCCAAAATGATTACCTCCCTCAGACAAAAGTTAAGAGGCACCTGAAAGACTAACACCAGACTCCATTGGCAGGTCTCGAGGGCATGGCAGCCCACAAATTTGACCAAGGTAGGTAAGGTTAAGCAGGGACCAGATGAGTCACCTTCAGCTTTTCTAGAGCAGCTCATAGAGGCATTATGTCAATATACATGCTATGAATCCAGGGGCAAGGAATATAAAGCCATTATATTATGCCAATGGCTTTTATAGACAGAGCTAGTAGGAAAAAGCTTCAGAGGCTAGAGGGATTTGGTGCAGGATGCTGAGAAGGTCTGTAGAAGGATTTAGTGTAGGTTATTGAGAAAGTCTGTAGAGAGATTTAGTACAGTTTGCTGAGACAGAGAGACAGAGGAGGAGAAGAAACGGAGAAAAAGAAAGAAAGAAAATGACAGAGAAGGAAGGATGCTACAGAGAATCCTGGCTATAATAGTTAGAAAAAGCAGAAAAGGGAGACAAAAAAGGACCAGTGTGCATACTATAAAAAGAGAGGCTACGGAGCCAGAGTGTGCTCTAAGAAATAGAAGATGGGAGCAGGAATTCCCAGGTCTTGGGAAAAGTGCCCCCAAATGGCAAACCCAGGTGTTAGCAATGGCTGAAGACAGTGACTAGGAGAGATGGGTTTTCTGACCACCTCCCCCAACTCAGGATAACTGTGGGAGTGAATGAAAAACCCACTCAGTTCTTGATGGACACAGGGGCTCAACACTCGGTCTTTCAAGCCAATGGCGCTGTTTCCAAGAAAAGATCTTGGGCCCCAGAAGCCACTGGCACCAAAATGTATTCATGGACTACACGAAGAACAGTGGACCTAGGGATGGGATGGGTAGCCCATTCATTTAGGGTCACCCTAGACTGTTAATACTTTCTGTTGGAGTAAGACATACTCTCCAAAATGGAGAGGGGGCAGATATGCTTCCTGCCCAATGGGCTGCAGCTAACTGGCCCCAAAAGAGAGACCGACCCCTGCTGAAAGTCGCTACAGACAGGGGCAGTCTTCTCCATGATGGACAGAGATAAGCAGGTGCTTATCTATAATGAATGACACAAATGTCATCTGGGTGACATGAATCTTTACCCCATGGCATATCAAGGCAGAAAGTAGAGTTTGTTGACCTCACCAAGACTTTGGAACTTGGAACCAACAAGAAAATCAGCATCCACACGGATAACAGGTATGCCTTTGCCACAGCCCACATCCACAGGGATATATGCCAAGAGGACTGTTCACATCAGAGGAAACCAACAGGAAATCTTGGACTTCTTAGATGTCCTAATGAAGCCAGCCACTGTGAGTATTCACTGCCAAGGGCATCCAAAGGGAAAAGACTCAATGGGCAATAACCAGGCAGAGCAAGTGGCTCCAGGAATGGATACACAGGAGCCTATACTGGTTATGGGTCTGTAAGAGACAGCCGCTGGGAAATGGAACAAAATTAAGAAACAGCCTCACTGAAAAAAGGACTGAGATTGCTAACCACCCTACCAACTATTACCAAGAGAAGGTGCACACAAGAAGGGAGAACTATATTCCCCAGAAAGTAAGCCAAAGACTCACTAGGCCAAATGCACAGAGGGACTCATTTAGGGGATTAAAAACCTTGCCCTGGCAGCTAAGGGACCAAACATATATATTTATGACTCAGGTTTTAGGCTAGAGAGATAATAGAACAGTGTAAGATATGCCAGCAAGTAAATGCTTATGCAGTAAAGGGTAAACAGGGAAAAAGACCTAGAAGAGAATAGCCTAGAATATATTAAGCGATTTTATAAAAGCTAAGGCAGGAGAATATGGTTATAAAATATCTTCCAGCATTTATAGGTACTTTTCTCTAGATGGGTTGAAGTAGTAAATAGCTGCCAAGGTTAGAAGAAATTTTCCCGAGTTTCAGAGTGCCCAAGGTAATTGAATCAGATAATGGTTCTATTTTTGTTTCTAAGGTAAGTCAGAAATTTACAGAGATATTGGGGACTAATTGGAAACATTATTGGAAGTACTGTCCCCAGGGCTCAAGGCAGGTAGAGAAAATAAACAAAACCCTATGAGAGACCTTAACTAAATTGATCTTGGAGACTGGTTCAGGCTGGGTGGTGCCTCTCCCCTTGTTTCTGAAGAGCCCCTACCATTTTAACCTGACCCCCCCTAGAGATCTTTGATACCCCAACTCCTTTGGTGTTCACTGGGCCCTCCCAGGAGGTGTCCCACAATATGAGATTTGCCTTAAATGCTCCAGGCATGCCAGAGACTCCTCACTGCTTCCAGATAGGTGACTGGATCTGTATAAGAAGGCTTCAGGAACTGTTGCTGAAATCCTGATGACAGAAACTCACCAAATTGACCACAGAGACTGATATTAATTAGATAGCTCTCTTACCCTTTGTGCTCTTCAGGCATTTTTTTTCTCTAGGCTCAAGACCCTTGAGTGGGTGAGGCAGCGAGCATGGAAGGCCTACTCAGGAGAAAGAGACTTGCAGGTCGTTTCCAAGTTGGAGATTCAGTCTATGTTAGACGCCACTGTGCAGAAAACCTTGAGACTTGGTGGAAAGGCTCTTATCTTATACTCTTGGCCACCCTGCTTTCTGCTTTGATAAGACCCTTTGTAATTTTACTCTGTTTACAATTGGAACTTGTGTGATTAACCAGTTAATAGTTTTTATTAGGGAATGAATAAGTGCTATGCAGATTCTTATGCTACGCCAACAATATCAGAGATTAGGGCAGGACAATCCAGAATATATAGAATCAGAAATTTAGTTCTATAGTTCTAAGATTAGAACTCCTAACTAGAGAAGAAGTGGGGAATGAAAGAATAGAAAATACAGCCTAACTCCAGCCTTCTAAGGAGTCCCAAACACTTCATATTCCAGAGCCCACTCTTTGTGCTCTTTGTTAGAAACTAGGTAAAAGGTTACATTCCAGAGTCTGCTCTTTGTTTAGAGCTAGCAAAAAGGCCTTGAATAGGTGATCCTGGAAATGAGCTAAGCTTATCTTGCTTCTGTAAACTGCTTACACCATTAACCCTATCCAGGAGTTCACGCAGATATAGACATTCAAGAAAATAGGAAACTAATTGGTCCACTGAGTGCGGTCTCTGATAATTTAAACTGGTTGGCCTAAAAACTATGGAGTGTTACAAATTGATTGGCTCGCATTTCATGGACTCTCCATACTAAGAAATGATTGGTTTGTGATTTGTGGGCTTTGTTGTAAACTTATAAAAGCTGTCACAATTTGGCACTTGGGGTCCACAGTCCTCTAACCGTGCGCGGTGTATGGCTGTGTAACCCAGAATTCTGGAATAAAGAAATCCTCATGTTATTGCATCAAGACTGTTTCTCATGAGAGATTTGGGTGTTGCCTTCCGAGGCATGGGGTGCTGGGGCACCCTCGGTTTTGGGGGGGTCTTACAGTATGCACCTAGAAGTTTATATGTTTCTTTTAGACTTTTTTTGGTTTGTTAGAATAGGTGTTTTAAAGGTATGTCTGAATTTTTAATAACTATGACAATGCATCACTCTTTAATCTCTAATTTATGTATTTTGATATTCTCTCATTTTCATTTGGTTGGTTTGGCCAATAATTTGTGCAATAATTTCCCCTTAAGACTGTTCTCTATTGAAATATTTTATTGATAATTTCTGCAGTGTATGCTCATCAAAAAGATTGGCCAGTAACTATCTAGCTTTTTGGGTTTTTTGTTTTGTTTTGTTTTTTTGTTTTTTGTGGAGTCTTTATCTGGCTTGGGCATCATCTGGGTAGTTCTGCCATAGATCTTCCTTTTTTGTGCTATTGCTTCTCTCTTGCCATTTTCAATATACTTTTTTGTTTTGTATATTTAGTGAATTATCAGATAACAATAGACCTTTAAGTACCCTCTCCCCACATTACTTACTTTGCACCATCATTTGGCATTAAATGACAACAACAAAAATAAGCGAAATGCTCAATTGGAGTTTTTTTAAATACAATTTTGGAAATTAATTAGGCTGGCCTCACATTTATGTGGCAGAGCTGCTGCTGCTGCAGTTTCACTTAGCAATGACTTTGGCTTATGTTGTGTCTCCATTGCTAGCTCCCAGGGTATGTTTCCTCAGTCAGGTGTTAGTATGGATGAAAGAAAGACTTTTTAGTGATATATCATGGTAAGGATATATATTGATCACAGAGATATGACATTTACAGCATATACAGCAATTCCGTATCTCACAACCTGGTAGCTATATCAGGGATATAACCTAGATAAAATCACATATGTGTTTTTTGCCTCAGTGTCTATGTTTCTTTTCTCTACAATTTTTAATCTTCTTTCATGAGGTCCACTTAAGATTCCTCAAGATTTTCTGTAGTCCAAAGTTGGGCTTTTGCACCCTTCATGTCCTTGTTAAGAGCTGTCTGTGATCATCTTTGTGCTTGTAACCATGCCCATTATTATGATTACAATGATGCAAATGCATTCCTAAGTAGACATTTTAGGTAGGGAGGAGTCCGCTTTGCTACTGATGGAAGTCTGCCGCGGGATACCCAGGATTTTTTGTCCAGGAAGATATAGGTCTGGAGGGACGAAAAAGTTGACATGACCACAGAGGTGGTTTAAAATCTGAATTTATTTTTTTGGGTATCTCCCAAAGTCCAGTCAAGTTAACATCTCAAATTAAGCATCATATACATCTGTAAAAGGCTAGCTAGGCTTTCGTGGGCAATACAGGGTGTTTACCCAAAGTCCAGAGAGCATGCAGCTAAAGTGCTTCTTCTTCTTGGTCTCGCTGTCGCGCTGGCCCAGGAGCTGAATGATGGTTCCCATGCCTAGCCTCCTGGCGAAAATGGCAGCATTGTAGAGCTTGGGATGCTGCCTGGCTCGTGCTGTCTTTCAAGAATCCTTCTGCCTAGTCTGACCATTGCATTTTTCTCTGTGCCATGCCCGGGGCTGCTGTAAGGCCCCCAAAGCCCCCAGCAATCAGTTCCCTGAAGTCCCTAGCCTCAGCCCAGGGCCTAGAGCAGCCCCGGGTGATTAGCTGGATCAGCTCCAGCCTCTAGCCCTCAGCTTGATGAATTAACTAACTCATTCCTCTTCCGAGTGTCTCTCTGAGTAAAAAATATCTATTGCCTCTCGGTAAAAAGTATCTACTGTCTCTCTGAGTCTAAATTGAGTCTTCGTGAGTATTATGAATTGTATCCTGAATCACTCACACCTGGATAAGCTAAGTAGGTTGTTTTGCTCAAGGACTCCCTGGGTGGAGCCTGTAACAAAAGGCAGTTCCTCATAAACCTCCCTTGCTATTCAGGTGGCCCTGAGTAGAGATAGTCTATCTGCATAACAAGCAAAATCAAGAGTAAAAGGCAGAACTGGTTTAACTTGTGGGGGAAGGTAGCTATGGAACTAGGTACCAACTCAAATGTAAATTCTTACTACTTGGTCCAACAGCCATTAGTATTAAAAGGTTCTTCATTTGTAAATCTCCTTAGTCTGGCCTATTGTTTGGAATCCACCTGCCCTGAAAGGCAATGAGTAGAAAACCAAAAAAGAACTTGTGACTGGAATTTCTGGAATGCCTTTTCTACCATAATAACATAAATGGTTGGAGCAAAGCATAGCAAAAATTTTTGGCTGCAAGATGGATTCTTACATATCTATATTTGCTTGGTTATACTATGTCCTGGCCATCAGAATTGCCATTTGAGATTTTCAGCTTCTGAATGGAAGAGGAAGTTCTGTTCTTCTCAGGAGACATTTTCTCGCTTCTGTCTGTAAAAATACTTTTACAGGTTTTACTGGGCAACCGCGGCACTCTTAATCCATAATTTTTATTAGATATTTGCTTTATTTACATTTGAAATGGTATCTGCTTTTCTCATTTCCCCTCCAACAACCCCCTATCACACCCCTCCCCCTACTTACCCTCCCCCACCCCCAATTACCTGACTTGCATTCCCCTATTCTGGGGAATCAAGCCTTCACAGGACCAGTGGCCTCTCCTTTCATTGGTGTCTGAAATGGTCATCTGCTAAATATGTAGCTGGAGCCTTGGGTCCCTCCAAGTATACTCTTTGGCTGGTGGTTTAGTCCATGGGAGCTCTGGAGGATACTGGTTGATACATATTGTTGTTCCTCTTGTAGGGCTTCAAACCTCTTCAGCTCCTTGGGTCCTGTCTCTAGCTGATCCACTGGAGACCCTATGCTCATTCTATTGGTTGGCTGTAAGCCATGGGTGTTTTGATCCATTTTCCAATAAAGATCAAAGTATCTACACTTTGGTCTTCCTTCATCTTGAGCTTCATGTGGTCTGTGAGTTGTTTCTTGGGTATTCTGAGCAAAAGAATCTTGTGAGTTCTTTTGTGATTGGATTACCTCATTCAGGATGATGTTTTCTAGTTCTATCCATTTACCTAAGAATTTCATGAATTCATTGTTTTTAATAGCTGAGTAGTAATCCATTGTGTAAATGTACAACATTTTCTGTATCCATTCCTCCATTGAGGGACATCTGGGTTCTTTCCAGCTTCTGGCTATTATAAATAAGGCTGTTATGAACATAGTGGAGCATGTGTCCTTATTACATGTTGGAGCATCTTCTGGGTATATGCCCAGGAGAAGTGGAAAAACTCCCAAATCCTGGGAAGTCTTCACTCAAGTCTTGGGATAGGACGATGCCCCCAAATTCACGAGAGACTGTTCTTGATGCAAATATATGAGGTTTAATTTTCCAGTGCACTGGGCCACTCCCATGTCCTGAGCAAGGACAAAGGAGTTCGACCCTGAGCAGCTGCCGCGGGGGGGGGGGGGGGGGGGGCGGGGGGAGGTTCTAAAGAAACAGACCATAAAGAAAAGAGGGGAGGGGATGCTTAGGCTGTGATCTATGTCATAAGGAATGGGGAGATCAGCTGCAATTCATGGCTCAGCAGAAGATTACAGGTTATCTTGGGCAAACACAGTTACTTTGAACTGAGATGGGTCCTTGAAGCAAGGGGAGTGCTTGCCCTTGCAGCTGGAGGGAGTGCAGAGGGAGTGCCCATCTTTGAAGCCAACAGGTTGACAGTTTTCTAAGTTGCACTAATTTCTAAGTTACACTAAGTTGTCTAGGCTAATTGTTAGTGGTCTCTCAAAGTATATCTGGGTCCTCAGGTAGAACAATTTCCAATTCTCTGAGGAACCATTAGACTGATTTTCAAAGTAGTTGTGCAATCTTGCAATGCCACCAGTAATAGAGGGATGTTCTTTCCTTACATCCTTGCCAGCATCTGCTCTCACCTGAGTTTTTGATCTTAGCCATTCTGACTGGTGTGAGGTGGAATCTCAGGGTTGGTTTGATTTGCATTTCCTTGATTATTAAGGATGTTGAACATTTCTTTAAGTATTTCTCAGCCATCTAGTATTCCTCAGTTGAGAATTATTTGTTTAGCTCTGTACTCCATTTTTAATATGATTATTCGTTTCTCTAGAGTATAACTTCTTGAGTTCTTTATATATATTATATATTAGCTCTCTATCAGAAGTAGGATTGGTAAAGATCTTTTCCCAATCTGTTGATTGCCATTTTGTCCTATTGACAATGTCATTTGCTTTATAGAAGCTTTGGAATTTTATGAGGTCCCATTTGTCAATTTCTGATTTTATAGCATAAGCTATTAGTGTTCTGTTCACAAAATTTTCCCTGTGTCTATGTGCTCCAGGCTCTTCCCCACTTTCTCTTCTATTAGATTCAGTGCATCTTGTTTTATATGGAGGTCCTTGATCCATTTGGACTTGAGCTTTGTACATGGATATAAGAATGGACTAATATACATTCTTCTACATGTTGACTGCCAGTTGAACTAGTACCGTTTGTTGAAAATGCTGTCTTTTTTCTACTAGATGGTTTTAGCTCCTTTGTCAATGATCAAGTGACCATAGGTGTGAGGGCTCTTTTTCTGAGTCTTCAATTCTATTCTATTGATCTACCTGCATGTCACTGTACCAATACCATGCAGTTTTTATCACTCTTACTCTGTAGTATGGCTTGAGGTCAGGGGAGTTAAAACCCCAAGCTATAGTTGGGGTTTTAGCTATATTACAGAGCTATAGTAATAAAAACTTCATGGTCTTGGTACAATGACAGGCAGGTAGATTAATGGAAAAGAATTGAAGACCCAGTGTTCAGTTTCATGTGCCATTTTTGTAATGCTCAGCTCTCATATTGAATGGTGTTATAAATGTTATGTTTATTTTATGTCCCAAGTTTACAATTTACAAGCTTTCAAGATCTCCCAAACTAGTAGTGCTCTATAATCTAGGGCTGCCATGCAAGATGATCTAGTGTGTTTGACCACTGAGCCATCACTCCAGTTCCCACATCTGGTATCTCTCAAGATACTGCTTTTGGCTGATGACATTTTATCCATGTGAAGAAGATCAAAGAACAGAGGGGGGGGTTGAAGGCAAATGCTTTCTACTGCTTCAAGAGAGTGTGCAATGTGTACACCTTATTTCATATCCCCAGTGTGACAAATGTCAAATCTTTCAAATTCCACAGTATTTTGGGTGTGACGTTTAAAACTTTACCATGTCATTTTGTATGTCATTATTCCTTCTTGGGGTTTATTTTTCCTAAGTTTAAGAATAATTTATGGGCTTCTGACTAGTTCTATGATTTTAGGAATAAAGCCACTTCAGTAAAGGGAAGGACTGGCAATGCCATCTACTTTTGCCTACAGTGTATTTTTCCCCCCAAACCAGTTGCTTTTTTAGTTCTAAAAGTTCTGAATTTTACATTTATTTATTTCCTTGTGTGTGAGCATATATATTTGTACATATGTGGTCATGCATGTAGAGGCAAGAGGAAAACCTGCAGAAGTTAGATTTATTCTTCCAGACTGTGAGTCAAGATTGAACTCAAGTTTTCAGGTTTGGTGGCAGGAAACTTTACTTATAGAGGCATATTGCTGTCCAGATGTGATTAGTTTCAGTGCCTTCTGTGACCAAGCTTAGAATCCTGCCTGGCTGAGTAATTGGTCCTGACTCATAATTCTCATTCTGAGGCTCTTTTCTGTCTGGTCTCTCAGTTGATGTCTGGATATATATATATATATATATATATATATATATATATATATATATACACATATTGGCTCCAGGTTCTCAAGTCCTTGTGAGCTAGGATGCTTACTCAAAACCTGTAGAATAGAATTTTGCTTCCTTTCCACCAACAATACTGCCCATCTTTATTGTCATGTCTTATTGGGGCTCACTCATCTAAGTTATCTGTGAGCATGTTCTCTTTGGATAACCTTTTGTTACTGAAGTATTACATTTTTTTAAAATCATAGAATTTCCAGGTGGTGGGGGTGCACACCTGTAATCCCAGCACTCTGGGAGGCAGAGGCAGGCGGATTTCTGAGTTCGAGGCCAGCCTGGTCTACAGAGTGAGTTCTAGGACAGCCAGGGCTACACAGAGAAACCCTGTCTCGAAAAGAACAAATCCACCTGACAGACCCAATTAACAGTCATAGCCCAAGGGGAACTTTGCTCAGATCTTGGCCTCCCAGGCTTCTACCTGGACCCAGGGCCTGAGCAGCCAGGATACCTATCTCTGTGTACAGGAGTACATATTGAAAATACAATTATAAATTATGCTGATCTAGTAAAGTGACAATGGTAGATTCTCATTTAAGATCCATTACCTAATTAATACTGGAGTGTTGGCTCAATTTCTAGTACAGGATGTGATTTTCCTCTTAGGGAGTGGGCCTTAAATAAATTAGAGAGCAATAGTTTACTACCAAGATATGTGTACCAGTATTGTACATTTTGGGATATTTTTCCATGCTAGTTCTGATTATAGTTTGTTGACATCATGGTTGATAGAAGTACTGATTGTGTTCTCATTTGGCAGCTTGCATAGCATCATCTGGCACTCTTAATATTATTCTACAGGGAGGAGACATTCAACTTGGATCCAGCTCAAATCTGTATCATGTGTCCAAAGTACATGATGTCTCGAGCAATAGGGACTTTCCATCAACTTTTGGTTGACAGCCAAGGGAAACAACAATAACCTATATTGCTTCAAAGTCTCTTGGGACTTCCCTGACAAACAACTGAAAATGAGTTTTCTCATGCCAGGTGCTATGGGTTTACATAGATACTCTATAGCTCTTGGGAAAAGAGCTCATGTGGCATATCTTCATCTAAGGCTAGATATACATAGAAAATACCTTACTTGTAATTTTAGGTAAACATAAAATAATATGATTCTTAAAGACCTTTCAAACATTATTAGTGTTATTTATCCTTCTTTCTCCACTGTTCCATACTGACTACTCTCTCCCTTCCCTATTTGAAATCTCCCTCCCCATTCTTTCCATTTCCTCTCCCATATCATTTGTATATTTCCATTTCTTCTTGTTTCTGAAGTTACTGTAGGTTATATACTCATTTGGAGCTAGAAACCACAGATGAAGAGAGAGCATGTGGCATTTGTCTTTCTGGGTCCATGTGTTATCTTCTTAGTACTCCCATCTATTTACCTGAAATTCATGATTTAAATGATAATTTTTCTTTACAGCATAATAACATTTTGTAGTGTGTATATACACCACAGTTTCATTACCCATTAATATGTTGAAGAAGATTTAGGTTGTTCCTGTTCCTAGATATTGTGAGTAGGTATAAATGAACATTGTTGAGTAAGTATGTGTGCTGTATATGGTCAAGTTTTTCAGAAAATGCCAAGGATTGGTAAAGCTTGGTGATGTAGTAGATTTATTTTAATTTTAAAGAATTCTCCCCCAGTTTACAGTTCCACCAAGAGTGAATGAGAGTTACAGTTTTCTACATACTCACTACTTGTTATTGCTTGTTTGATTGATCTTAGCCATTCTGGATGGTATTATATCAAATCTCAAAGATGTTTAAATTTATATATAAATGATAAACATGAAACCCTTACCCATTTTGATTTATTCTTTGAGAACTCTGTCTTAAGATATATAGGTCATTTTTTAATTGAGTTATTTGGCTCTGTTTTTTCAGATCCTTAAACATTCAGAGTATTAGTTCTCTGACACATATATTTAGCAAAGCTCTCCTGTTATGTAGGTTTTCTCTTCAGTTGAGCGATTGTTTCTTTAAGTAAAGAGCTTTAGTTTTCCAAGGTTATATTTAATTATTGCTCTTAATCTGGGGCACATGGATTCTCATTCAGAAAGCCCTTTCTTACATCTATGGCTTGTAAGATATTGACCATTTTTATTTGAATAGGTCCATCATTTCAGATTTCAATCTGTGGTCATTGATCTTCTTGGACTTACTTTTAATGTAAATGATAGTATAATTTCATACTTTTTCAATTTTCCCAGCACCATTTGGTGAAGATACTATCTTTCCTCCATGTATGATTTTGGCATATTTGTCAAATGTCAGAGGGCTGTAGCTATATGTACTTATCTTTAGATCTTCTATTTTGCTTCATCGATCTATAATTCAGATATTGTACCAGTACTATACTGTTTTTTATTAAGATATGTATCTTAGTCAGGGTTTCTATTTCTGCACAAACATCATGACCAAGAAGCAAATTGGGGAGGAAAGGGTTTATTCAGCTTACAGTTCTGCATTGCTGTTCATCACAAAAGGAAGTCAGGACTGGAACTCAAGCAGGTCAGGAAGCAGGAGCTGATGCAGAAGCCATGGAGGGATGTTCCTTACTGGCTTGCTTCCCCTGGCTTGCTCAGCCTCCTCTCTTATAGAACCCAATAACACCAGCCCAAAGGTGGTACCACCCACAAGGGGCCCTCCCCACTTGATCACTAATTGAGAAAATGCCCCACAGCTGGATCTCATGGAGGCACTTCCCCAACTGAAGCTCCTTTCTCTGTGATAGCTCCAGCCTGTGTCAAGTTGACACACAAAACCAGCCAGGACAACTGACCCCTTGTCAACTTGACACGCAAACACATCACTATTAAGCCTCAACCCTTACTTTCTTTGTCATCCCCAAGATCTAAATTACTTTAAAAGTCCCACAGTCTTTACATATTAAAAGTTCAATCACTTTAAAATGTCCAATATCTTTAAAATTCATAGTCTTTAAAAATTTCAGTCTCTTAACTGTGGGCTCCACTAAAATGCTTTCATTCTTCAAGAGGGAAACATATCAGGGCACAGTTACAACCAAAAGCAAAACCCAAACTCCAATGGTTCAATGTCTGGGATCCAACTCATGGTCTTCCATGCTCCTCCAAGTGCTTGGGTCACTTCTCCAGCTCTGCCCTTTTTAGAACACACCTTGTCTTCTAGGCTCCAGCTGCCTATACTCCACTGCTGCTGCTGTTTTTGCTGGTCATCACATGGTACTGGTATCTCCAAAACACTGCTATCTTCCACTGTAATTAGGCTTCACCAATAGCTTCTCATAGGCTCTCTTCATGGTGACAAACCTCTGCTCCTATGCATGACCTCTTCAAGTCCTGGGCCATCAATTGCAACTGAGGCTTCACCTTCACCAATGGCCTCCCATGGCCTCTCACTGTGCCAAGAGCCTCAGCTGCTCTTCATGACCCCTTCATGCCTTCAAAACCAGTACCATCTGGGTGACTCTTACACAGTCTAGCCACAGCACAAAATACAACTGTGGCTATACTCTCTGTGCTCTCAGAAAACACTTCCCAGAAGATTTCATCTCAGTGATGCTGGTCTCTTCTTAATCACCACTAATTTTTTAGCTCCAGCTAACCAGCATCAATAGTCCCAGTAACACGAAGGTTTGCTTTAGTGGTTCTGGTATCTTGTTAATTATAGCTGATTCTTCAGCCCCAGCTAACCAACACCACAGAATCTTCACAATAAAAATATGGCCACTTTAAGAGTCTTTAATCTTCCCTCTGAAATTTTACAAGCCAGGCCTCCATCTTCTGCATTGTTCTTAACATTGTCTTCCAAGCTCCTATAGAACTTTCCACAGAGCTCTTAATATTCTAATGATTTTCTAGCTCAAAGTTCCAAAGTCCTTCCCCAGTCCTCCCCAAAACTCGGTCAGGTTGTCACAGGAATACCCCACTACGCTGGTACCAATTTGTCTTAGTCAAGGTTTCTATTCCTGCACAAACATCATGAGAAGAAGCAAGTTGGGGAGGAAAGGGTTTATTCAGCTTACAGTTCTGCATTGCTGTTCATCACAAAAGGAAGTCAGGACTGGAACTCAAGCAGGTCAGAAAGCAGGAGCTGATGCAGAAGCCATGGAGGGATGTTCCTTACTGGCTTGCTCCCCTGGCTTGCTCCCCTGGCTTGCTCAGCCTGCTCTCTTATAGAACCCAATAACACCAGCCCAAAGGTGGTACCACCCACAAGGGACCTTCCCCACTTTATCACTTATTGAGAAAATGTCCCACAGTTCAATCTCATGGAGGCACCTCCCCAACTGAAGCTCCTTTCTCTGTGATAACTCCAGCCTGTGTCAAGCTGACACATAAAACCAGCCAGTACAATATGTCTATAATATAATTGGAAATCTCAAATGATAATCCCTCCATTGTTGCTTTTGCTTAGGATTGCATTAGGCTATCTTTGGTATTTTATGTTTCCATATGAATTCTAGGATATTTCTGTTGAGAGTGCTATGGGGATTTTGGCTAGTGTTGTGTTGAATCTATCCACTGTTTTTTGTATTGGCTTTTGTATTGTTTTTGGCTTCCAGGACCCAATGGAGAAGACATTAGCTGAAATACTGAACAAAGGAGAGAGAGAGAGCCTGTAGAGAGCATATCCAGATGTTAGGCACAGCCCCTGGTTGAGGGATGGTGCCACCTCCCATCTCAAAAATGTTAACCCAGAATTGATCCTGTCTAAGGGAAATACAGGGACAAAGAGTAGAGCAGAGAGAGAAGGAAAGGCCACTCAGCTACTTCCCCACCTAGGGATCCATCCCATATACAGACACCAAACCTAGACATTGTTGTTGATGCCAAAATGCTTGTTGACAGGAGTCTGACATAGCTGTCTCCTGAGAGGTTCTGCCAGAGTCTGATAAATACAGACTTAGATGCTTGAAGCCAGCCATTGGACTATGTCTGGGGATCCGAATGGAGAAGTTCGGGCAAGGACTGAAGGAGCTGAAGAGGTTTGCAACCCTTTAGGAAGAACAACAATATCTATCAGCCAGATCCCCCCAGAGTTCCCAGGGATGAAATTACCAGCAAAAGAAGACCCATGGCTCCAGCTACACATGCAGCAGAGGATTGCCTTATCTGGCATCAATGGGAGAAGAAGCCCTTGCTTGATGTTCCAGTGTACTGGAATGCTAGGGTGGTGAATTGGGAGTGGGTGGTGGGTGGGGGAGCACCCTCATAGAAGCAGGGGTAGGGGGATGGGATAGGGGGTTTGAAGAGGTGAACCTGGGAAAGGGGATGAGATGAAATGTAAATAAATAAAATATCCAATTAAAAATTTAAAAAAGATTTTAAGGTCATGTGATCTGTTTTAATAAACTTGTAAGATGCCCTTTTAAATATATCTGAAGAAAGCCCCTTTACATTGAGTTTTAGTCATAATTCAAAAACATGTCATAAACAGTTTGGTTGTACTTGAAATATACAACAGAAGCAACAATGGTAAACTGCACACTGTTCCCTTATCTCCATTTTCAAGTTCATAGCTCTTTCTGCCTTTTGGGGGAAGCCTGTCAGGCTATAGGAACATCCAGCTTAGACTCCTCTCTGAAATAGCCTGCCTTCTATGTTCATGTAGGGCTCAGCCAGTAGAGGTGAGCTATGTTTTCTTTCATGTGATACATTGTCTCTCTCATGGCTCTTGCTGCTTCCCTGAGAAGTTCTGCTGACCTCAGGAACATTAATCTAACAACAAATTTAACCAGGAGGCTAACAGCCAGCATGAGAACACAATCAACAAGTGCCAGAACAATACAACACTACCCGAGACCGTCTATCTTACTACAACAAGCTCTGGATATCCTAACACAAATGCAGCACAATTAGATGACTTTAAATCAAATCTCATAATGATGATAAAGGCCTTTAGGAAATGAGTAAATCCCTTAAAGAAAAACAATGCAACAGGTGAAGGAAATAAATAAAATGTTGAAACCTAAAAATGAAAATAAATGCAATTAAGAAACCACAAACTGAGAGAACCCTAGAGATGGACAACCCAGGGAAGAGAACTACAGATGCAAACATCACCAACAGAATACAAGAGATGGAAGAAATAATCAACTGTAGAAGGTAGGATCAAAGAAATGCTTAGATTTAAAAAGTTCTTAATATAAAACATCCAAAAAATCTGGGACACTATGAAAAGACCAAACCTAAAACAATAGTTATGAAAGAAGGAGAAGATTCCCATCTATGAAGTCGAGAAAATATTGTCAAGTAAATAATAGAAGAAAAATTTCCCAACCTAAAGAAAGATATGGCTATACACATACAAGAAGGTTACCAGATGCCAAGTAAACTGAACCAGAAAAGAGAATCCTACCACCACAGAATGATCAAAACAAGAAATGTAGAGAAGAAAGAAATAGTATTTAGAAAACTGCAAGGGAAAAAGGCCAAGTAACATATGAAGGTAGACTCATCAGAATTATACCTGACTCCTCAACAGAGACAGAAAGGCCCAGGCACATGTCTTGCAGACTCTCAGAGACCACAGTTATCAGCACAGACTACTTACCCAGCAAAACTTTCAATCACCACAGATGGAAAAAACAATCTATTCTATGACAAAACCAACTTTAGACATCTATCCCAAATGCAGCCCTACAAAGGATACTATGAGAAAAACTTCAAGAAGGCAAACTACATCCAGGAAAACACAGAAAATAAATAACCCACACTTGCAAACCCCAAAAAGTGGAGCACCTCCGCCCCCACATTACTACTACCACCATCAAAATAACAGGAATTAACAATTGTTGGTCATTAGTATCTCTCAATATCAATGGACTCAATTCCCCAACAAAAAGAGACAGGATAATAGAAGAGATGTGGAAACAGTATCCATCATTTTGCTAGATATAAGAAACACACCTCAGCAACAAAGACAAACACTATTTCAGAATAAAGGGCTGGATAAAGGTTTTTCAAGCAAACAGACTTGAGAAACAGGCTGGAGTAACCATTCTAATATCTAATAAAAGAGCCTTTCAACCAAAAGTAATAAAAAAGATGGGGAAGTATACTTAATACTTACCAAAGAAAAATTCACCAGGACACTTCAATTCTGAAAATCTATACTCCTAATTCAAGGGTAGCCATATTCATAAAATAAACATTACTAAAGGTTAAATCACACACTGAATCCCACACATTAATAGTGGGAGACTTCCACTTTGCACTCTCACAAATGAACAGGTTATAGAGACAAAATAAGCAGAAATAATGAATGTTATAGAGGTTATCAATCAAATAAATGGACCTAACAAATATGCACAAAACATATCACACAAACACAATAAATTATATCTTCTCAGCATCACATAGAATGTTCTTTAAAATTTACCATATAGTTGGACACAAAAGCAAACCTGAACAAATACAACAAAATTGAGATGACCTCTTGTATCATATCGGACCATGATGGATAAAACCTGAAATTCAATAAAAACAAAAACAACAGAAAGCCTACAAACGTATGGAAACTCAAAACCTTTCAGTGGAAACTGAGTGACCACTGTGTCAGTGAAGAAATAAAGATATTAATGACTTTCCAGAGTTCAATAAATATGAAGGCACAATATACCCAAACTTAAGGAACACAATGAAAGCAGTGTTAAGAGGAGTGTTTATAGCATTAGATGCCTTAATATAGAAACTGGAACTATCTCATACTAGCATCTTAAAAGTGTATCTGTAAGCCCCAGGACACAAAAAAGCAAACACATCCAAGAAGAATAGATGGAAGGAAATAATCAAACTTAAGGCTGAAATAAATAATTAGAAAGAACCAGAATAATACAAAGAATCAAGGAAACTAAGACCTGGTTCTTTGAGACAATCAACAAGATAAACAAACCCTTAGCCATACCAACTAAAAGGGGAGGAGTATGTTAGCATGGGATTGGATGGAGAGGAGGCAGAGGTATTATCAGAATGTGAAGTAAATAAATAAATTAATTGATGGAAAAGAAAGAAGAGGAATCACAGGAGGTAGAGAAAGGGAGGGACCTGAGTAAGAGAGAGGAGAGGGAGGAGAAAAAGAAGGGCAGAATCAGGTGTGGGAGGAGACAGGAGAGAAGTACAGAAGGTCAAGAATTTGAACATAGGTCTGTAGCAGTGGGGGAAAGAGAACTTGGAGTAGCCACTAGAAAGTCCAAGATGCCAAAGAAGTGAGAAGTTCTCAGGACCAAACAGGGATGAGATTAGCCAAAATACCCAACAAAAAGGAGATAAAACCTGTAAAGAACATATCCAGTTGTTAGACATCCAGTTGAGAGATGGGCTCATCACCCATCCCAAAAATATTAACCCAATGTTGCTCCTGTCTGAAAGAAATGCAGGAAAAAGAGAGTAGAACAGAGACTGAAGGAAAGGCCATCCAGAGACTGCCCCACTTAGGGATCCATCCCATCTGCAGACACCAAATGCAGGCAGTATTTCTGATGCCAAGATGTGGTTGCTGACAGGAACCTAGTATAGCTGCACCCTAAGAAGCTTTCTCAAAGCCTGACCAATACAGATGGAGATGCTCTCAGCCAACCATCTGACTGAGCATGGGGACCCCAATGAAAGAATTAGGGGAAGGACTGAAGGAGATGAAGCGGTTTGCAATACCATATTACGAACAACAATATCAATCAATCAGATCCCCCAACCCCAGTGCTCTCAGGGGCTAAACCACCAATCAAAGAGTACATATGGATGACACATGGCTCTAGTTGCATATGTAGGAGAGCAGTGCCTTATCTGGCACCAATGAGAGGAGAGATCCTTGGTCTTGGGGAAGCTTGATGCCCCAGCATAGGGGAAAGCTAGGGTGGTGAGCAGGTATGGGTGGGTTGGTAGGGGAGCACCCTCATAGAAGAATGGGACAGGTGATATGGGATAGGAGGTTTGCAAAAGGAAACCTGGAAGTGGGGGATAGCATATGAAATGTAAATAAATAAAATAACCAAATAAAAATGGAAAAAAGAACAGAAGAAGGGATTCATTGTCACTGTTTCTGCTATTATCAGCAGGATGGTGCTGTATTTAAAGTCAGGAACCTCCTATGCAGACCATAAAATTGTCAGAGCCCCAGAAACTAAAGTTATAAGTTGTTGTGAACAATAAGATATGGATGAGGAGAAGCAAGTTTCTGTCCTCTGTAGTACTATTAACTACTCTTGACTGTTGGGCGATCTCTCCAGATCACCATATTGATATGTATATTGCTCACATCTGAATAATAGCCATCACATTTCATTAAATATGGTATAATACCTTCAAACTTTGCTCTTTCTGTCATTTGACAAGCATAAGAGATTATTGTAAAGAGTACTTAAACTAACTGAGCTTATTTTTTCTAAATAAATATCTTTTGATTCCTATAATTAAGCTCCCCTCTAATCTCCCATTGTGCTTTCTATTCTTAACTTTTAGTGACAACCATTCTATTTTCTCCTATAAAATTAACTTAAGAACTTGTTTGGTTGTGTAAGAATATGCAAGCTCCTTTTTTGATAGACTATTTAAGAAAGTAAAAAACATAATAACAAACAGCCCCAAACCAAAAGAATCAGTTACCTTTCAAAGAAAATTATGGGATGAAACCAGTTTTATGACTCTGTGTCTGAGAATCTAGCAGAAGAATAAATGTATTTTTTCTTATCTAACCTTATATTCCAGAAATAGAGCCAACATTTGCTGTGTCTCTATACAACACAAGAAATGCCTAAGGAAAACACAACAAAAAAAAATTCCAGCAGTTACTCAAACTTTATCCTTTGAACTTTGAGATCTCAAAATCTTTCAAGAACAGTTCTGCAGCATCCTTTGAAATGCAAGTAAAATATTTTTTTCAGTGTTTTAAGCAACAAATAGGAAATGATAGAAGAAACCTTCATGAATAGACTAATAGGCACATAATCTTATATCTTGACACTTACTTGAGCCTAATGTTTGCAAGTCAGCTCTCCACTGTCTGACAGACAATCCCAGTTGGGTCACCTGGATTTCTGAGAATGTTCAGGTTTGTTTGTTGTTATTGTTGTTATATGCAGAAAAAAAATGTGCCAGAGCCAGCTAGACACTATGTGTAAACCTAAACACCTAACTCTTTTTTGTCCTCGAAATTTGACTGTATGCTTTCTCCAGCCTGATAATTTGTTCACTTTTGCAAAGAAATTATTAGTGAACTGATTGCATCAACTGACATGGCAAACCTTTGTATAGCTTGCTCCTCATATTGCCTAAGTACTAATGAGGTTTCTGTCATCCAGGGAAGAAACAAAACAAAATCTGTCTCATATCTGTCATACACTCAGTGCTAGAAAAAAGATAAGATTAATTTATTTGGCATGGGAAAAGGCTTGATTTATGACAGTACAGGAAAAAGACTCTTAATTCAACTTTTAGAGAGAAGACAATGGCTTGCAACATTCAAGAAACAAAACAATCAGTTAGCCCAATGAAGCATAGGAGCCCAACAACTTTTCAGGGTAATAGAATAATCTAATTTTGAATACAAAATAAAATGTGAAGGAATCAAAACACATAAAATAGTTTACAATGAATGAAATAGGAGAGATATTGGGGAGGTAAAATAAGTGGTGAACTGCTGGAAGTAAAATTATGAATTTATAAAAAGAAAACTCTTAAAAGCGTATATATGTATATATATGTATATATAATGTTTATTCTTAGCAGATATTTGGTCAGAACAATGACAACAGTAACTTATAAAGTATGCATACAAATACTTATTTATTTATGTAAATGCATATATGTATGTACATGTATAATATATTACAACATATACAGTAAGCACACACATTTTACATATATATGTATGTATATACATATATATGATAACAAGAATCATAAAAATGTAAGAATTCATATTATATGCTGTAAAATATACTATAAAATACTTTTAAAAATAATTATTTACATTTACTTGTATATATTTATGTATTTATTATTTTTGTTTTATTTTTATTTTTTTAATTGATATATTTTTATTTACATTTCAAATGATTTCCCCTTTTCTGGGTTCCCACTCCCCGCAAGTCCCATAATCCCTCTTCCCTCCCCCTATTCTTCCATCCACCCCTTCCCACTTCCCTGTTCTGGAATTCCCCTATACTCTTGCACTGATTTTTTCCAGAACCAGGGGTCACTCCTCCATTCTTTTTGGAAATCATTTAATTTGTGGATTATGTCTTGGGTATTCAAAGTTTCTAGGCTAATATCCACTTATCAGTGAGTGCATACCATGATTGATCTTTTGAGACTGGGTTACCTCACTTAGTATGATGTTTTCCAGCTCCATCCATTTGTCTAAGAATTTCATAAATTCATTGTTTCTAATGGCTCAATAGTACTCCATTGTGTAAATATACCACATTTTTTTGTATCCATTTCTCTGCTGAAGGACACCTAGGTTCTTTCCAGCTTCTGGCTACTACAAATAGGGCTGCTATGAACATAGTGGAGCATGTGTCCTTATTTGCATGGTGAAGAATCCTCTGGAAATATGCCCAGGAGTGGTCTAACAGGGTCCTCAGTAAGTGTCATGCCCAGTTTTCTGAGGAACCGCCAGACTTATTTCCAAAGTGGTTGCACCATCTTGCAATCCCACCAGCAGTGGAGGAGTGTTCCTCTTTCTCCACATCCTCGTCAATACCTGCTTTCTCCTGAGTTTTTGACCTTAGCCATTCTGACTGGTGTGAGGTGAAATCTCAGGGTTGTTTTGGTTTGCATTTCCCTAATGATTAATGATGTTGAACATTTCTTAAGGTGTTTCTCACCTCTCTGAAGTTCTTCATGTGAAAATTCTTTGTTTAGCTCCATACCCCATATACATGATAAAAATAATCATGTATATTTATATGTGTATAGCAATATACATAGAAGTATAAGACAATAAATATGTTTATATACATACATATAATTATGAATATAAGTTTAACATGTGTATTAGTTATGTTACATTCATATATTTATGTCTCTATATACTCTTTTGTGAAATGTTCCAGTAACTTTCTTGCATGCACACAAATACTCACACCCACATAAAATTAGTATGTATGAGTTACTATTCAGGTTGCTATGATCAAATACCAGACAATAACCAACTTGAAGGAATGACTTGTTTTGGCTTACAGTTCCATCAAAGGTCATCATGGTATGGAGGTATGCTGACATGGTAGCAGGATCCTGAGGTTGCTGGTCACATTGTGGTCAAAATCATCAAGGAAAATTTAATGAATCCTGGTACTCTGTTTGCTTCCTACTTTTTCTTATTTTTAAAATCTTTTAAAATAGTCACCCTTCTCAAAATTTTGACTCAGAATTGCTCTTGACTAAAGGAAATAAAGCGACAAAGAGTAGAACAGAGACTGAAGGAAAGGCCATCCAGAGACTGACCCACCTAGGAATCCATCCCATCTGCAGACACAAACTCAGTCACTATTGCTGATGTCAAGAAGTACTTGTTGACAGGAGCCTGATATATATGTCTCCTGAGAAGATATGCTAAAGCCCTACAAATATCTTTGTGGATGTTTGTAGTCAACCATCTGACTGAGCATGGGAACCCCAATGGAGGAGTTAGGGTAAGGATAGATAGAAGGTGCTGAAGGGGTTTGCAACCCCATAGGAAGAACAACAATATCAAACATCCAGACCCCTCAGAGCTCTCAGGGACTAATCTACCAATGAGAGAATACACATGGAGGGACCCATAGCTCCAGCTATATATGTAGCAGAGGATGGCTTTATCTGACATCAATAAGGAGGAGGCCCTTGGTCCTGTGAAGGCTTGATGTCCCAGCATGGGGAAATGCTAGGGTGGTGAGGCAGGAGTATGTAGGTGGGTGGGGGCACTTTCATAGAAAGCAGAAAGGAAGTAGAGTGGGTTAAGGGGGTTTTGGAGAGGAAATAAAAAAGAGGGATAACATTTGAAATGTAAAGAAATAAAATAACCATTTTTTAAAAAAGTCACACCCCTGGACTGAAAAAACACAATATTTTTATTTAGCCTTTGAGAACTTCATGTAATGTATTTTGATCATCTCTCCACTACCTTGACTCCTCCAGATCCCCTTAACCTCTCTGTTCTTCACGCAACTTCATCTCCAATTTTCAAAAAAAAGAACAAAAAGAAGAAAGGAAGAAAGGAAGGAAGGAAGGAAGGAAGGAAGGAAGAAAGGAAGGAAGGAAGGAAGGAAGGAAGGAAGAAATGAGAAAACAGAGTCCAGTTTCTGCTGACTACTTCCTGGTTAGAGGCATGCCCTAGAGTGTAGGTTACATGTTTAGTGCCATTCCATTGAAGAAAACTGAGTTTCTTTCCCTGTGAAGCTCTCAATTGCTTATATCTCCTTGAGTATGGATAGAACCCTTTGTCTACTGTTTCATGCTGGAATTTTTTCTAGAGATTATGCAGGCTTTCCATATATTATTATAGTCTCTGTGACATCATATATTCATCTGCTCTGTTGTGTCTTGAGCACTCTGTTTCCTTGAAGTCAGCCATCGCCTCTGTGTCTCACAATCTTCCTGCCTCCTCTTCTACTTAGATACCTGAGCCTTGAGGAGAGGGGTGTGATATAGCTATCTCTTTTAGAACTGATTATTCCAAAGTTGATTATTCCTTGAATACTGACCAGTTTGAGTTTTTTGTGTTAATTACTATCTACTGCAAAATGTTTCTTTGATGGGGCTTATACTTTGCACTGATATATGGGTATAGCAATATGCCATGGGAAGTCTTCTTTATTGAACATTCTCTCCTCACCCTAGTTTCTTACTAGGTAAATAATCTTTATGTTTATTCAAATTTTAGGACACATATTGAAATATTAAAAACTTCATCCACATATGGGAGAACATATGATAGTTTTCACTTTGGGTCTGTGCTACCTCACTCTGGGTAAATTATTTTAGTTTCATCCATTATTCAAAATGGTCTCCTGGAACCATCCAAACATCACAGCTAATTGGAAGGCTACTTGGTTTCTCTCTGTGAGGATGGTAAGTCTCTTTTTCTTTTTCTTTTTCTTTTTCTTTTTCTTTTTCCTTTTCTTTTTCTTTTTCCTTTTCTTTTTCTTTTTCTTTTTCTATTTTCTATATTCTTTGTTTACATTCCATATGATTTCCCCTTTCCTGGTTCCCCCCTCCACATAAGTCCCATAAGCCCTCTTTCCTCCACCTGTTCCCCAATCAACCCCCTCCCACTTCTCTGACCTGGTAATCCCCTATCACACTGAATCAATCCTTTCCAGGACCAGGGCCCTCTCCTTCCTTCTTCATGGGAATGATTTGATATGTGAGTTGTGTCTTGGGTATTCAGAGTTTCTGGGCTAATATCCACTTATCAGTGACTGCATTCCATGTGTGTTCTCTTGTGAATGAGTTACCTTACTTAGGATGATATTTTCCAGTTCCAACCATTTGCCTAAGAATTTCATGAATTCATTGTTTTTAATTGCTGAGTAGTATTCCATTGTATAAATATACCACATTTTCTGTATCCATTCCTCCATTGAGGGACATCTGGGTTCTTTCCAGCCTCTGGCTATTATAAATAAGGATGCTATGAACATAGTAGAGCATGTGTCCTTATTGCATGCCAGGGAATCCTCTGGGTATATGCCCAGGAGTGGTATTGCAGGGTCTTTCGGAAGTGTCATGCCATTTTTAATCTTAGCCATTCTGACTGGTGTGAGGTGAAATCTCAGGGTTGTTTTGATTTGCATTTCACTAATGACTAATGATGTTGAACATTTCTTAAGATGCTTCTCAGTCATTCGAAGTTCTTCAGGTGAAAATTCTTTGTTTAGCTCTGTACCCCATTTTTAATAGGGTTATTTGGTTCTCTGGAGTCTAACTTCTTGAGTTCTTTGTATATATTGGATATTAGCTTTCTGTCTGATGTAAGGTTGAAGATCTTTTCCCAATTTGTTGGTTGCCATTTTGTCCTTTTGACAGTGTCCTTTGCCTTACAGAAACTTTGCAATTTTATGAGGTCCCATTTGTCAATTCTTGATCTTAGGGCATAAGCTTTTATTATTCTCTTCAGGAAATTTTCCCTTCTGCCCATGTCCTCAAGGGTCTTCCCTAGTTTCTTTTCTATTAGTTTCAGTGTGTCTGGTTTTATGTTAAGGTTCTTGATCCACTTGGAGTCGAGCTTACTACATGGAGATAAAAATGGATCAATTTGCATTCTTCTGCATGCTGACCTCCAGTTGAACCAGTGCCATTTGTTGAAAAGGCTATCTTTTATCCACTGGATGTTTTCAGCTCCTTTGTCGAAGATCAAGTGACCATAGGTGTGTAGGTCCATTTCTGGGTCTTCAATTCTATTCCACTGATCTACTTGCCTGTCACTGTACCAATACCATACAGTTTTTAACACTATTGTTCTATAGTACTGCTTGAGGTCCTTGGATACTGATTCCCCCAGAAGTTCTTTTACTATTGAGAATTGTTTCATCTATCCTGGGTTTTTTGTTATTCCAGATGAATTTGAGGAATGCTGATTCTGAGTCTATGAATAACTGAGTTGGGATTTTGATGGGGATTGCATTGAATCTGTATATTTCTTTTGGCAAGACGGCCATTTTTGTCTCTTCCCCCCACAACATTAAGCTGGCTGGCAACCCCCACTCTTCCGATGGGCTACCTCCGGCCTTTGTTCCTTGGAACAACAAGGCACCGTCATTGCCTCAAGGCGGTTTTCACCTGACACCCAACAGAGACCTCGCCAGGCTGGAAACAGGCGACCCGCTGAGATCTGGAGCCGAAGACTTCTCGGCCTGTCCTTTTGATGTGACCGGCCCCTGGGAGGGGTTGGCTTATTCCCCTAAGACTATAAATCTTGTCATAGAAATATTAAAGTTAGTCTTGACTGGCTTGTCGCCTTGACTCATCTCTCTCTTGCCTCCCCCTTCCCGTTAACCTCAAAATTCTCTTCCAGGTAACCCGGTTCATATGTGGCTGCTGGCGGCCTACATATTGGCACCCAACGTGGGGCAGACCTGATACGAGAGAATTTCCTGGGGTGACCCTATCTGACAAAGCTTCACAGAAAAAGTAAAAAGAAGATGGTATCCACACGGCAAACAACATAGAAGTCAAATGCTGGCGCTAGTATAAAATTTTATCCTATTGTGAGTACAGAGAGATACGGTTTAACAAACAAAATTATACTGGCCCAGCACAGTGGCCGCTTGGGTTGAGTGATAGAGAAAAATGAGACAAGAAAGTTCGCGTAAAATTTGCGCCCACAACATTCAAGAGTTACTTTAGGCGAAAGGGATAGGGTTTGAAAAAAAAAAGATTAAAAGATTTCTTAGACCAGATATATTCTTACTGTCTTTGGTTCCAAGAAAAACGAACGTTAAATGAGAGAACTTGAGAAAAAATTAGTAATTTGTTAAAGACAGCCAAGGCAGATAATATTACTCTCTGCCTCTAGACACTTTTAAAAGATATTATAGATAAAAGAGGTTTAAAAAAATTAGATATTATTCAAGAAATTAAAAAATCTCAAGAAGAAAGCCTGCCAGAGAAGACCTAATCGTGGAGCGTGCTCACCACACCCTTAAAAACTGGCTTCTTAAAACTAAGAAGGGGAACCTATATCCTCCTAGGTCCCCTAAATCACATCTTGCCTTTGTTTTATTTGTTTTAAATTTTCTCCAAACGAATGCTAAAGGTCAGTCTGCAACAGACCGACACTGGCACCCAGCTACTTCCAATTCCTACGCCATGGTTAAGTGGCGGGACCCTTTAAATAATACATAGAATGGCCCAGACCCCATTTTAATCTGGGGGAGAGGGTCCGTCTACATTTTCTCTCAGGAAAAAGACGGTACACGCTGGCTGCCAGAGAGATTGGTCCGACAGGTAAACACACCCTAAAAGCTGCTGGTAAGTATAATTAATTCAAATGGCTTCCCTAAGCCACTTACTTGAGAAGTAAGGTTCCTTTGTGTTCTTGCAAATTAAGTTACAAGCCAGGCTTCTTGCCTGTAGAAACTAATTTTCAACAAACTAAATGTCTTGGGATTTCCGATACTGACCAAACAGGTTTTTTTGCTTAATCTCCTTTTATATTTCAAGCAGATAACACTCAGAAGATAAGCTCCTTCAACAATGGCCCCCAGGTTGAAGATGGGTGGTTATTATAGCCAACCAGCTCTTATCCACAGAGCATTTACTCTACCAGTAGATTCCTCAAAAAGGAGGCTTCATAGTATTCGGAACTATACATGTTTGTTAATATAACAAACATGGGCATCAGTTGAAGTGCGAGGCAAGGCACTGCAAGGGAAAAGGAAAAAAATCCTGTCTCCGAATTTCCCTGAAAAGCACGTCCAGCTGCATGGGGGTTGACATTGAGAGACTGTCCTTAAATTACTAGACAGATACCAAATACCAAAATTAAATCAGGATCAAATAGATCATATAAACAGTCCTATAACCCCTAAAGAAATAGAAGGGGTCATAGGAAGTCTTCCAACCAAAAAAAAAAAAAAAAAAAAAAAAAAAGAAAGAAAGAAAAGAAAAGCACAGGGCCAGATGGTTTTAGTGGAGAATTGTATCAGACCTTCAAAGAAGACCTAACACCAATACTCTTCAAACCATTCCACAAAATAGAAACAGAAGAAACACTACCCAACTTGTTCTACAAAGCCACAATTATGCTGATCCCAAAACCACACAAAGATCCAACAAAGAAAGAGAACTTCAGGCCAATTTCCCTTTTGAATATTGATGCAAAAATACTCAATAAAATTCTTGCCAATCGAATCCAAGAACACATCAAAATGATCATTCACCATGCTCAAGTAGGCTTCATACCAGGGATGCAGGGATGGTTCAACATATGGTAATCTTTCAATGCAATCCACTACATAAACAAACTCAAAGAAAAAAAAAACACATGCTCATTTCATTAGATATTGAAAACGCATTTGACAAAATTCAGCATCCTTTCATGCTAAAAGTCTTGGAGAAAACAGGAATTCAAGGCCCATGCCCAAACATAGTAAAAGCAATATACAGCAAACCAGTAGGGAACATTGAACTAAATGGAGAGAAACTTGAATCAATCCCACTAAAATCAGTGACTAGACAAGGCTGTACCCTCTCTCCATATCTTTTCAATATAGTACTTAAGGTTCTAGCTAGAACAATTAGACAACATAAGGAGGTCAAAGGGATACAAATTGGAAAGCAAAAAGTCAAACTATCACTATTTGCATATGATATGATAGTATACCTAAGTGACCCAAAAAAACTTCACCCTAAAACTCCTACACCTGATAAACAAGTCTCTTTTTCTGAAGACAATACTTACTAATGCCATTGAGAATGGAGATATGTAGATTGTATTCAGCTAGATACTTCACCCCTACTGACCAACATTTATTGTGCTAGAAAGTGTTCTTCATGCTACTGGAGGATAAATGTTGCATTTTCATTATCATCCAATTCTAGAGAGCTTTTTTCATGACTTATTTATTATTTAGTATTGTGTTGTTTACCTTCCCAAAGTTTGCATACAGTCTGTCATTTTTACTTCTTTTTTAATTTTTTTTTATTTATTGAAAAGGGAAATAAAGGGAAGTAGAAACACTTTATGATAAAATTAAAGATTTGCATGGAAAATATTTCAGATAAACACTTAAAAATTGACAATTTTCATGGAAAATTAAAGAGTAAATTGGTAGACATAAAACATTGCTAAATTAATTGAAATATGGGATAGAAACAATTTATGATAGAATTGAAAATGTATGTAGAAAATATTTCTGATAAAATTGTAGAAAAATGTAGAAAACATGCTAAAATTGAAGATTATCATGGAAAAATTTATATAAATATAATAATGGTAGGTATAAAAGTATTCCTAAGTTGATTGAAAGTGGAATTATAAACATTTTCTGATACAATTGAAGATTTACATGGAAATTATTTCTGACAAAATTGAAGAAATATATAGAAAAACATGTTAAAATTAAAGATTATCCTGGAAACTATACAGGTAAAATGATAGGCATAAAGACACTTCCAAGTTGATTGAAGGCAGAATTATAAACATTTTCAGATAACATTGAAAATTTACATAGAATATATTTCTGGCAAACTTCAAGAAATAAATTGACAAACGTTAAAATTGACTACTTTATGGAAAATTTACATAAAAAATGGTAGATATAAAAACTTTTTCTAAATTAAGTGAAGGTAGAATTATAACATTTGTGATAAAATCAAAGATTTAGATTGAAGACATTCCTGATACAATAGAGGAAGTATATAGAAAGACATATTAAAACTGAAGATTATCGCCTGAGCTTTAGATTTCTGGTGGTGCAAACCACCAGGGGTCTGCCTGCACTCAGAAACTGAGCACGTAGGTGGCTTTTGTCTGCCAGCCCGCCGGACTTGGGGGCCGTATCCTGCCCAGGGAGTTGTGGAAGGAGAGAAGCCCCACGGCAATACTTGCTGCCTGCAGGGACACATAAGGATCCCTAGGTAATGTATCACCCTGAGCTTTAGATTTCTGGTGGTGCAAACTGCCAGGGGTCTGCCTGCACTCAGGAACTGAGCACGTAGGCGGCTTTTGTCTGCCAGCTCGCTGGGCTCGGGCCCCGTGTCCTGCCCAGGAAGCTGTGGAAGAAGAGAAGCCCCGCGACCATATTTGCTGTCTGCAGGGACAAAAAAGGATCTCTAGGTACTGTATCACCCTAAGCTTTAGATTTCTGGTGGTGCAAACTGCCAGGGGTCTGCCTGCACTCAGGAACTGAGCACATAGGTGGTTCATCTGCAAGCCAGGTCATTGCAGGACCTGTGTCCTCTGTGAGAATCAACAGAGGGAGTGACCCCCACCACAACTTCTTCCCTCCATAATAGAGCAGACAGAGAACACCTGGTTGACCTTGACAACTTAAGTATAGCATTGCTTGAGGCAAAACTGAGAAGGGCTCCAAAGGCACAAAAGAGGAAGCCAGCATATCAGTAATCTGTGCCAGAAGAAACCCAGTCATCCAGTGGTACAGAGATAATCTTTAAGATCCACAGTAGGTTGAAGCACCAGCCAGTGACAATAAGACCATTTAACCCCTGGAATAACCAGATGGCTAAAGGCAAATGTAGGAACGTTACTAACAGAAACCAAGGCATTATGGCAGCATCTGAACCCAATTCTCCAACATTAGCAAGTCCTGGATACCCCAACACACCAGAAAAACAAGATTTAGATTTAAAATCACTGGTCATGATGCTAGTACAGGAACACATGAAGGACATACTTAAAGAAATTCAGGAGAAAATGGATCAAAAATTAGAAACCCTTACAAAGGAAACACAAAAATCATTGAAAGAAATTCAGGAGAATACAAAAGCCAATAAGGAGGAAACGCAAAAATCACTTAAAGAAATACAGGAGAACCTTGATCAACGGGCAGAAGTCATGAAAGAGGAAACACAAAAATCGCTTAAAGAATTAGAGGAAAACACAAACAAGCAAATGACAGAACTGAGCAAAAATTTCCAGGATCTGAAAACAGAAGTAGAAACAACTAAGAAAGCACAAAGGGAGACAACTTTGGAGATAGAAAACCTTGGGAAGAAATCAGGGACCATAGACGCAAATATGAACAACAGAATACAAGAGATAGAAGAAAGAATCTCAGATGCCGAAGATACCATAGAAACCATGGACTCAACAGTTAAAGAAAATGCAAAATGCAAAAAGCTTGTAACCCAAAATATCCAGGAAATCCAGGACACAATGAGAAAGCCAAATCTAAGGATTATAGGTATTAATGAGAGTGATGATTTACAACTTAAAGGGCCAGCAAATATCTTCAACAAAATTATGGAAGAAAAGTTCCCTATCCTAAAGAGAGAGATGCCCATGAATATACAAGAAGCCTACAGAACTCCAAACCGACTGGACCAGAACAGAAATACCTCCCGTCACATAATAATCAAAACCACAAATGTACTAAACAAAGAAAGAATACTTAGGGCAGTAAGAGAAAAAGGGCAAGTAACATATAAAGGAAGACCTATCAGAATTACACCAGATTTCTCACCAGAGACCATGAAAGCTAGAAGATCCTGGGCGGAGCTCATGCAGACTCTAAGAGAACACAAATGCCAGCCAAGATTACTATACCCAGCGAAACTCTCAATTACTATAGATGGAGAAACCAAGATATTCCATGACAAAACCAAATTTACACAATATCTTTCTACAAACCCAGCCCTACAAAGGATAATAGGGGGAAAGCACCATTACAACGAGGGAAACTATACCCTGGAAAGAGCAGGATATTAAGCTTCTTTCATCAAACCCAAAGAGGATAACCACACACGTATAAAATTAAAATAAAAAATGTTAGGAAGCAATAACCACTACTCCTTGATATCTCTTAACATCAATGGACTCAATTCCCCATTAAAAAGACATAGACTAACAGACTGGTTATGTAAACAGGACCCTACAATTTGCTGCATACAGGAAACACATCTCAATGTCAAAGACAAAAACTACCTTAGAGTAAAAGGCTGGAAGACAATTCTACAAGCAAATGGTCCCAGGAAACAAGCCGGAGTTGCCATTCTAATTTCAGATAAAATTGACTTTCAACCTAATGTCATCAAAAGAGACATGGAAGGTCACTACTTGCTGGTCAAAGGAAAAATCCAACAAGAAGAACTCTCAATCCTGAACATCTATGCCCCAAATACAAGGGTGCCCTCATTCATACAAGAAACTTTACTAAAGCTCAAAGTACACATTGCACCTAACACAATAATTGTGGGTGACTTCAACACTCCACTTTCACCAATGGACTGATCAGGAAAACAGAAACTAAACAGGGAGACAATGAAACTAATTGAAGCTTTGAACCAATTGGACTTAACAGATATATATATATAGAACTTTTTATCCCAAAGCAAAAGAATATACCTTTTTCTCAGCACCTCATGGTACCTTCTCTAAAATAGATCATATAGTTGGTCACAAGACAGACCTCAACAAATATAAGAAGATTGAAATAATCCCATGCCTCCTATCAGATCACTATGGAGTAAAAGTGGTCTTTAGTAACAGTAAAAACAACAGAAAGCCCACATACACATGGAAACTGAACAATACTCTACTCAATGATACCTTGGTCAAGGAAGAAATAAAGAAAGAAATCAAAGATTTCTTAAAACTTAATGAAAATGAAGGCACAACATACACAAATCTATGGGATACAATGAAAGCAGTGCTAAGAGGAAAACTCATAGCTTTGAGTGCCTCCAAAAAGAAATTCGAGGGAGCTTACACTAGAAGATTAACGGAACAACTGAAAACCCTGGAACAAGAAGAAGCTAATTCACCCAGGAGGAGGAGAAGACAGGAAATCATCAAACTCAGGGCTGAAATCAATCAAGTAGAAACCAAGAGAACCATACAAAGAATCAACAAGACCAAAAGCTGGTTCTTTGAAAAAATCAACAAGATAGATAAACCCTTAGCCAGACTAACCAAAGGGCACAGAGAATGTATCCAAATTAACAAAATTAGAAATGAAAACGGAGAAATTACAACAGAAACCGAGGAAATTAAAAAAATTATCAGATCCTACTACAAAAACCTGTACTCAACACAACTGGAGAATCTGGAGGAAATGGACATTTTCTTAGACAGATACCAATTACCAAAATTAAACCAGGATCAAATAGACCATCTAAACAGACCCATAACCCAAAAAAAGCACAGGACCAGATGGTTTCAGTGCAGAATTCTATCAGACCTTCAAAGAAGACTTAACACCAATACTCTTCAAACTTTTCCACCAAATAGAAACAGAAGGAACACTACCCAACTCCTTCTTGGAAGCCACTATTACGCTGATACCAAAACCACATAAAGATCCAACTAAGAAAGAGAATTTCAGGCCAATTTCCCTTATGAATATCGATGCAAAAATACTAAATAAAATTCTTGCCTACCGAATCCAAGAACACCTCAAAACGATCATCCACCTTGATCAAGTAGGCTTCATCCCAGGGATGCAGGGATGGTTCAATATAAGGTAATCCTTAAATGCTATACACTACATAAAGAAACTCAAAGAAAAAAACCTCATGATCATTTCATTAGATGCTGAAAAATCATTTGACAAAATTCAGCATCCTTTCATGCTAAAAGTCTTGGAAAGGACAGGAATTCAAGGCCCATATCTAAACATAGTAAAAGCAATATACAGCAAACCGGTAGCCAACATCAAACTAAATGGAGAGAAACTTGAAGCAATCCCACTAAAATCAGGGACTAGACAAGGCTGCCCCTCTCTCCATATCTTTTCAATATAGTTCTTGAAGTCCTAGCTAGAGCAATTAGACAACAGAAGGAAGTCAAAGGGATACAAATTGGAAAGGAAGAAGTCAAACTATCACTATTTGCAGATGATATGATCGTATACTTAAGTGACCCTAAAAACTCTACTAGAGAACTCCTACAGCTGATAAACAACTTCAGCAAAGTGGCTGGCTACAAAATCAACACAAGCAAATCAGTAGCCTTTATATATTCAAAGGATAAGCAGAGTGAGAAAGAAATTAGGAAAATGACCCCCTTCACAATAGCCACAAACAGCATAAAGTATCTTGGGGTGACTCTAACCAAACAAGTGAAAGACCTATATGACAAGAACTTCAGATCTCTGAAGAAGGAAATCGAAGAAGATCTCAGAAAATGGAAAAACCTTCCATACTCGTGGATTGGCAGCATTAATATAGTTAAAATGGCCATCTTGCCAAAGACAATCTACAGATTCAATGCTATTCCCATAAAAATCCCAACCCAGTTTTTCATAGAGCTAGAAAGAGCAATTCTCAAATTCATCTGGAATAACAAAAAACCCAGGATAGCTAAAATTATTCTCAACAGTAAAAGAACTTCAGGGGGATTCAATATCCCAAACTTTAATCTCTACTACGGAGCAATAGTGATAAAAACTTCATGGTATTGGTACAATATCAGGCAAGCAGAACAATGGAATAGGATTGAAGACCCAGAAATGAACCAACACACCTATGGTTCACTTGGTCTTCGACAAAGGAGCTGAAAGCATCCAGTGGAAAAAAGATAGTCTTTTCAACAAATGGTGCTGGTTCAATTGGAGGTCAGCATGCAGAAGAATTCGCATCGATCCATTCTTATCTCCTTGTACCAAGATCAACTCCAAATGGATCAAGGACCTCCACATAAAACCTGACACACTGAAACTAATCGAAAAGAAAGTGGGGAAGACCCTGGAGGACATGGGCACAGGGGAAAAGTTCCTGAGTAGAACACCAATAGCTTATGCTCTAAGATCAAGAATTGACAAATACGACCTCATAAAACTACAAAGTTTCTGTAAGGCAAAGGACACCGCCAAAGGACAAAATGTCAACCAACAGACTGGGAAAGGATCTTCACCAACCCTAAACCCGACAGAGGGCTAATATCTAATATATACAAAGAACTCAAGAAAGTAGAACCCAGAGAACCAAATAACTCCATTAAAAAGTGGGGTATGGAGCTAAACAAAGAATTTTCACTTGAAGAACTTCGGAGAGCTGAGAAACACCTTAAGAAATGTTCAACATCATTAATCATTAGGGAAATGCAAATCAAAACTACCCTGAGATTTCACCTCACACCAGTCAGAATGGCTAAGATCAAAAACTCAGGAGACAGCAGGTGTTGGCGAGGATGTGGAGAAAGAGGAACACTCCTCCACTGCTGGTGGGATTGCAAGATGGTGCAACCACTTTGGAAATCAGTCTGGTGGTTCCTCAGAAAATTGGGCATGTCACTTCTTGAGGCCACTGTTATACCACTACTGGGCATATATCCAGAGGATTCTTCAGCATGCAATAAGGACACATGTTCAACTATGTTCATAGCAGCCCCATTTGTAGTAGCCAGAAGCTGGAAAGAACCTAGGTGTCCTTCAACAGAGGAATGGATACAAAAAATATGGTATATTTACACAATGGAGTACTATTGAGCCATTAGAAACAATGAATTCATGAAATTCTTGGACAAATGGATGGAGCTGGAGAACATCATACTAAGTGAGGTAACCCAGTCTCAAAAGATCAATCATGGTATGCACTCACTGATAAGTGGATATTAGCCTAGAAACTTTGAATACCCAGGACATAATTCACAAATTAAATGATGTCCAAAAAGAATGGAGGAGTGGCCCCTGGTTCTGGAAAGACTCAGTGCAAGAGTATAGGGGAATTCCAGAACAGGGAAGTGGGAAGGGGTGGGTGGAAGAATAGGGGGACGGGAGAGGGCTTATGGGACTTGCGGGAAGTGGGAACCCAGAAAAGGGGAAATCATTTGCAATGTAAATAAAAGAAAATTTAAAAAAATTAAAAAAAACCCTGAAGATTATCATGAAAAATAATGCACATAAAATGGTAGACAAAAACATTACTAAATTAATTAAAAGGGGAATTACAAACATTTTCTGATAAAACTGAAGAAATGAGAAATATTTCTTTATGTCTTATTATTGGGGGGTTGAGTCCATTGTTCTTAAGAGATATTAGGGAATAGTGATTGTTGCTTCCTGTTATTTTTGATGTTTTTTTTATGTTTGTGTATCTTCTTTTGGGTTTGTTGGAAGATTACTTTCTTGCTTTTTCTAGGGTATAGTTTCCCTCCTTGTGTTGGTATTTTCCATCAATTATTCTTTGTAGGACTGGATTTGTGGACAGATATTGTGTAATTTGGTTTGATCATGGAATATCATCGCTTTTACAATTTTGTAGAAGATATTTACTGGGCCTTTAAGATGTAAATCCTCGCTCTCATCTATGCCTATAATCCTTAGGTTCGGTCTTCTCATTGTGTCCTGGAGTTCCTGGATGTTTTGGGTTACCAGCTTTATGCATTTTGCATTTTCTTTGACTGTTGAGTCAATGCTTTCTATGATATCTTCAACTGAAGATACCATAGAATACATTTTTATTTCTATTGTTGCTGATAGCCAGCTTATTTCTCTGTGATCAAATTGAATTGAAGCTATCATTTTAATGCTCATATAATTTTTGAGGCTTATTTTGTGTACTAATTTGGGGGAAAATTAGTGAAATATGGACAAGAAAGTATATTATTTAGTGTTTGGGCAGAATGTTCAGTAGATATCTCTTAAGTGCACTAGATTTAAGATATTATTTAATTCTAGGTTTATTTTTATATTTAGTTTTGTTTGTATGTGAAGTGGGTTCTTTGGAAATTCAATTGTGTTGCGTGGCATTTTGTTGGGGCAAACACATGAAGGGGTGTTTTACTGAAGGGGACCCAGATGAAAGATTAAGGCAGACTTGTAAGGGAACATTTCCCTGAGGCAGACACAGGAGAAATAATATTACTGTTGATATATGAATTGAACTGCTGATTTCTAGACAATAAAGAGAGGAGTTGTTCCAGGCAGCCTTTCTAATAAGTGTACTTCCTCCTCTATTCTTTCTCACTTTTTCTGGTTGGTGGTGAGCTAAAAAGGAAGTGAAATAATTTAAGAGTCATCATTAAAAATAATGTTTGAAAAAATTAAAGTTTCATGTATAACTTATTAATTCCTGTGAATAAATTGTTTCAAAATCAAAGTGTTTTAAGGCTATTAATTAATGCTTGCTTTTCTTATGAAATATTTGGGTCTCATATTTCTTTTGTAACCTTACCTGTTATTCTTTTTTTTTTTTTTGGCATAGTTGTACATCTCTATTTGTGTACCGTCTCTTCAAAAATTTATGTAAGATACTTGAGAATTATAGTGGTATTGGGTGTGTCATTTATATTTTAGAAAGATATACATAACAACTTAAATGGAAAATGATCAATCTATAGATAATGTGTAATTATCTAACTTAAAAATTAAGATGTATAGTAGAAAGAAGAATAAAAATGCATAATAACCGTATCTTTACTAATCTGGATGTCAGAAATCAATTTCAAATCTACTAGCTCTAAAGTTACATGAATTTTCTTGTTTTATATTTACATATGTGAGACTTCAGTTTGGTGAAAAACTTCTTTAATCTTGCAAATAAGAGGTAACTTCATGCCTTGTTATCTCCACCTACTGAATAAATTAATGAGAATATTTTGATTGAGATTCTCATTAATTTTTTTAGTCAGTTAGACTCTAGTTATAATCAGAGATAGGAAAACCCTGTTCTAATTAGAGTAGTAATGTTCATATGACTTTAGAGTGTTTGTAGGTCACCTAAGAATAATCCTGGTTGACTTTTAAAAGATAGAGTCTTATCCAAATCTCAAACATCTACTCATTTTATGACAACTTATAAATGTATTGATGTTTTTCAGAAAGTCTGAAGTGAGATCTTAAAGTTAAGAACAAGTAAAGCTGTATATTCAATAAAATATTGTTTCTTGATTCTTGCAACATTTTTGGGACACTGCTTGAAGATTCCAGTTAATACAAATCATGGAATTCTTCGGATAGATCTAGCATTCAAAGAGCCACAACCCAAAATTGTATAAAAATTTCATCTAAAATTTAAAATTTTGATTTAATTATAATATATGTATAGCAAGGTAAACCTGTCTGCTCTTTTTGACAAGTGACCTATTAATTATTGAAAATTCAAGGCATCTTTTTACATATGAAATGAACTAAGAATATGGGCTACAGGCTTAGGATGGAGAAGCTGGTTGTCTGTTGTTGTATTCTGCTGCTACTGCGAACTGGTTGCTAGAAGAGAAACTGAAGGATGGATGGGGAAACAGCGAAAAGAGAATTGAGTCAAGATGACATTTGATAATCAAGACTGAAACTTTAATGAATGATAGTCAATATATAGCTTGGGAAAACCCCTCCTCCCAGACTTCGAGGTGAAATCCAAGAACTTGCTGGCTCCATTCTCAGCAGGTCGCCTGCTGAGATCAGAGCACTTCAAGTCTAGCAGATCAGGGATGCTTCTAGGTGAGGCTGCTGTGGCTTCCAGGTGAGAGCAGAGAGCTGTATTGTTCTATAAAGAACAAAGGCCAGGAATTTCACAAGCTGAGAACTGATGTTCAGAGCAGAGGCTGAAAGCCCAGCTCAAATGCTAGAGGGGGGAAGGGACACATCACCCCCCTTTTATATATTTTTTTAAAAGAACCAGAGGATAAATATATCTGTCTAAAGATGGTGGACATTAATCAGTGAGGGGTAAACAGAGACCTGAGTCCTCTTAAATATTATATGATGTCTTCTGCAGGGGGGTAATGAGCGTCCTTATCATTTAAGGACTGCCCTTCGACATCAACCCCTATGCAATCAGGTATATTTTCAGGGAACTCAGAGCCAGAATATTTCCTTCCCTTGCAGTGCCCTGCCTCACACCTCATACTGATGCCCATGCTTGCTTAGTTAGCAATCACACATAGATCTGAATTCTAGGTGGTTCCCTTTTTGGAGATCCATTTGGTTCTGTAAATGTCCTGTGAATGTGAGCTCGCTGTCCTACATAGCAGCCCACCTTTGAGACCTGGAAGCCTTGAGCTCTATCTGAGAGAGAGACCTGCTTGAAACACAAAAGAAGAGATTAAAAGGGGGAAAAAACTGCTTGGGTTATCTCTGGAAGGCCCAAGGTATTTAATTCGATTGTAAATTTGTGACTGGGGCACAAGGCCTGACTTTCAAATTAACTACCAGAGAACAAAGGAGCCTACCTTCCAAACTATGGGAGAAGCAGTTTTGAGAATACTTTTGAATTAGTTATACGTACCAGCTGGTTTATGCTTTTGCAACATTTTGTGGAAAAAACATAGACATGCCTTTTCCCCCAATACTAAGTCAGGATTATGTCACATGCCAATAAATAAATTCATTCATTTCACCTAGGCATCAGTATGCCTAGTTATAGGATGTCATATACACTCAGTAAGGAGTTCCTTGGAATCCAAATTTTAAAATTTTCTTAAAAATATACAAGCATAATTTAAATGATATGCCCAGGGATACAATTTCCCCTCTCTTTTTTTTTAAGAAGATATTGTTTTAAAAATTTTTATGTTACCTTGTCTTTGAGGATAATAAAGAATTAAATTGTCAAAGACATTTTAAATGCTTGATAACTTTTATTCATTAAATGGCCAGTTTTTACTGTCTGTTTTAATTTAAGTTGGAGCATCAAGCATTTACTATAATATAGGCAATAACTATGTAAGTATAGAAAATAAACGTAGCATTTTTAGTTGTTTTTTGCTAGAGCAGTTATAACTATAAAGCCCAAAAAGAATCATAGTCATATGCACATATTTTAATTTTTTAAATTAGAAATACGAGAATCATTTATTTGTAACAATTAATTAAGTCCTCTAGAATTAACACCATTATGTGGTAGAGGTAGAAATTGAGGACACCAAGAATAGGTCTTTATAATTTGATGTGTACAAAAATATAAAATTATTTTTAAGCCATTACTCTTTTTGATGATATAAAGAATTTGTTTCTATAGCCAATTGTTTCTATGTAGTCTGTCTGGGATACAAATTTTATGTGCCTTGCCTTAAGGGGTCTTTGTTCCGGTACCTTTTTAAAGTTAATTATATATAAATTATATATAATATATATTGTAGTTGTTTTTAGACATGCCAGAAGAGGGCATCAGATCTTATCATAGGTGGTTGTGAGCCACCATGTGGTTTCTGGGATCTGAGCTCCCCATACTCTATGATTGAGGGCCTAGCCTTTAAGACTGATCCATCTCTCTAGGGTCACAACCATAAAATATAAGAGTTCGGCTTCCAGCACCCACGGCTGTCTCTCTAGCCTTGGATCAGCTCTCAAATATCCAGAAGACAGTTATTTAAAGATCATATCTTTTAAAACTTGAATTATATTTGCATAAACAATTGTAAAAATTAAGAATTAGCAGTATTAAAATTAAGGAATAATTTTAAGCATTGTAAGCCATTATATATATATATATATATATATATATATATATATGTTATTAATATATAAATAAAAGCTTGATTTTTTAACATTTTAAAAATAGCCTCTATAGCAACTAAGTCAGTTATTTGTGCTGAAGAAGGGGGAAACTCAAATGAATAAACATGTCATCTAATTATATAAATTTTACTCCCATAGTTGATGTATTCTTCATGGGATGCATGTGTAGAAATATAAAAGCAAATTGCAACAAATTATCTTTTGGATAGCAATTATTAATTTTGCTTAAAAAGGCTTGTCATGTAATAGATCAACTATTAATAATAATTTGATTGCTGCTTGAAGCAAGGAACAAAAGTTTTTTTAGGCTCTTAAAACATTTTTTAGAATACCTTTATAACATTTATCGGCACATCAATATCTTTATTGAAGAATGTAAAAACTTTATTTGGAGAAGAGAAATGGTGATTTTATATTAATGTTCCCTTTGCCAAGGAATGGCAATGAACATATATTATAAACAGCTGATTAAAGTAGCCTTTATTATCTGTAAACTTATCTATCCTTTGCCCGTTAATTTGTATCTACCTTGAAAACAGAGGTTTAAGTCCTCCTGTGGCAAGCTTAAAGTGATGTCTTAGCCAATTAACCTATTTTAACAACTTTTGAAAATCATGTATTAAAAAATTTTAAAACCCCATAGTTAAGAGCCAAGGCCTGTAACAAAATTCCATAAACAAAATTTATTTAAAAATCTAACATCCTAGCTTCTTTTACCGGAGCAGAGACAAAACATTTTTCCCACATAAGGTAAGGCTATAATTGAGTTGTATTTTGAATCATATCTGGATGAATCTGCCAAAATATTTTCCTGGCCAGAAACTCATACTTTGCTTTAATTAAACAGTCGGACTCCTCTGGTCTGCACAAGTTTTAAGTCAGCTGCTAGGCGCGGACAAGGTGAGGTGTTGCACCTCGGCAAACCATATCCCTTAGGGTGGTGTTTTCAGGCGTTTTCAGGCCCTTAGGAGGCTGTAGCTGATTCGGGAGGCACCTGGGCCTATGCATGCTACACCCTGAGGCAGGACTCCTCACTGGCTCTGCAGATTTATGGGAAGGGCTCGGCTTGTGTCTAGAGTTGCCCCACTGTTGAGTGTTAGCACAAACTCCTGCTTATGCCCACCCTGGCCTCACTGCTAGCTCTAGCCCGCGCAGCACTAGCCTCGGCCAGAGCCAGAGCCAGCGCGCTCAGCTGCAGGCAACAGCCATGGCAGCCTGGCTGCCCCCCATCCCCAGGATGGCCTTGCCTCCTCCACTAGCCCGGCTCTATGCACACCCACATTGCCAGCACGGAGCGCGAGTGGCCAGCCAGATCAAGAGATAGACCACCAACAGATGAAATCTTTATCAATATTTTTTAAACATGGAACAATTAAACAGTCATTCACGCAATGCCACGAATAAACATACATGTAGGCACATGGTGCGCACCAAGGACAAACAACGGTACACAGAAAGGGAAGCCTGCTTGTTATGCAATTACATCCATTTCCCTTCTTTCTCGTTTTTCAAACTTTCTTAAAGCAGCTCTTGGAGGCTGCAGACATATGCCTATTTTTAAATCCTTTTCTTTTCACCTGAATAGCTCTTAATAGCTGTGGACATAATGCCTATAAAGTTCTTGCCTCATTTTCCACTGTCTTGTCCCTAAGCCTTTCAGCGTTGGGTCGGCGCTGCTTTACTTAGTCCATATCCTCTAGCACCTGTTTTGCTCACTGTGCAGGATACCATCTTTTTCCGTTTTCTGCGAAGCTTCATGAAGACAGGGTCACCTTTAGGAACTTTTCTGAGTCCAACCACACGTTTGGGAGCCATTCTGTTGTATTCTGTTGCTACTGCGAACTGTTTGCTAAAAGAGAAACTGAAGGATGGATGGGGAAGCAGCGAAAAGAGAATTGAGTCAAGACAATGTTTTGCTGATCAAGACTGAAACTTTAATGAATGATAGTCAATATATAGCTTGGGAAAACCCCTCCTCCCAGACTTCGAGGTGAAATCCCAGAACTTGCTGGCTCCATTCTCAGCAGGTCGCCTGCTGAGATCAGAGCACTTCAAGTCTAGCAGATCAGGGATGCTTCTAGGTGAGGCTGCTGTGGCTTCCAGGTGAGAGCAGAGAGCTGTATTGTTCTATAAAGAACAAAGGCCAGGAATTTCACAAGCTGAGAACTGATGATCAGAGCAGAGGCTGAAAGCCCAGCTCAAATGCTGGAGGGGGGAAGGGGCAGTCTGTTTCTGTTAAATAGACAAAATTAGTTAGCATAGCCATCAATGCCAGCGATGTGAGAAGAATAAATTATGGAAATAGATATAATCCAAATGACCTATATAATTAACAAGTGAGACCTCAGAAACTAAAATTCTTCTGTGTAGCTAAGGAAACACTCACTCAACTGAATGGAAAACCTATATAGTAGAAGAGAATCTTTGCTAACTATATGTCACCAGAGGATTAATACTCTGACTAATGAACTGAAAAAAGCAGAGTCCTCTAGGGCACTTTCAGCTGCTTTGAGAAGGCTACAATTTCTACCAAATCACTATTTTTCCTGCCACCTATATACCCACCTTCATCAGACCTTCTGTCCCAGAACCATGCAATTTATTCCCTTCCTGAACTAATCTTTCCTGTCTGCTGAGTCCTGTGGGGGCAAGCTCAGTTCCTGTGAGCACGCTGATATTCCTGCTGAACCTATGTTCTCTGGACACTACTCCACTCACCTTCATCAATGTGCTGATCTGTAAACTTACAACACAAAGATATTCACCACAAGCCTAACACATCAGGATCATTGAGGTTAGGCCTTCCCCAATACCTATTAAATCAGCAACATCCAGAGACCGAAACATTTTAGATGGGTAAAGTCCTTTAAAAGAACACAAACAATAAAATCCAGGGCAGTATAACACCGTCAGAGAAGAACTCTACAGAATTCCTCAGAGAGTCTATGGTGGGGGTATTCTAGCTAAGACTCCTAGAAGTAGAGGCTATTCATTGTGGAGTGGCTAGTTCCTGTAGTCAGGAAGGACTCCAATGGAGACATAAGGACAACAATTCACCCAGAAAACCTTAAACCCAAAATGTGTTGTTTATACATTATGTGCAAGGACAAAGATAGAGCAGGGACTGAGGAAATGACCAAACAATGAGTGCCCCAATTTGAGACCCATGCCATGGGCAAGAAGCAATCCCAGACACTATTAATGATACTTTGTTTTGCTTGTAGACAGTTACCTAGCATAACAGTCATCTGAAAGGTTCCAACCAGCAGCCAATGAAAAGTGATACAGAAACTCATATCCAAACATTTGAACGATCTTAGGGAGTCTTACAGAAGAGTTGAGAAAGGATTGAGGGGCACAAAGAGGACAGAGACTTCACAGGAAAATCAAAAATGTCAAACAACCTGAACCCTTGGGAGTTCTAAGAGACTGAAACACCAATCCAAGAGCAAGGATGGATTGCTCTAGGCCTCCTGCATATATGCAGCGGATGAGAAGCTTGGTCTTTAGGCAAGGTCTCCATCAACTTGAGCAGTGGCTATCCCTTAGCCTGTTTCCTGTCTGCCTATTTAGCCCATGTCTGGCCTCAGTAGGAGAAAATGCACCTAGTCCTGAAGTGACTTGACAGGAGTGGAGGTATGGGTGGTGTGACACTCAGAGTTGGGATTCACAAAGAGAAAGGAAAGGTAGAGTGGTGGAAGGACTTGCATGAGGGGATACTGGAAGGAGATGAATGGGTGGTTGTAAACTGAATAAATGAATAAATTTTAAAAACGGGGTATATAGCTAAACCAAGAATTATTAGTAGAAAAATATTGAATGGCCAAGAAGCACTTAAAGAAATGTTTAACCTCCTTAGTAATCAGGGAAATGAAAATATAAATGAACTTGAGATACAGTCTTACTCAAGTCAGAATAACTAAGATTAAAAATTCAAGCGATAACACATGCTGATGAGGATATGGAGCAAGGGGAACACTCTACCCTAGCTTTTGGGAGTGAAAACTTTTACAACCACTTTGAATGTCAATATGGTGGTTTGAAATAGTTCTAACTTAAGACCTAGCTGTGCCACTCCTGGGAATATCCCCCCAAATTCCCCTCTATACCACTGGGATACTTGCTCAACTATATTCATAGCAGGCTTATTTGTAATAACCAGAAACTGGAAACAACCTAGATGTCCCTCAGCTGAAAATGGAAAAATAAAATCTTGTACATTTACAAATTGGAATACTATTCAGCTATTAAAAATTAAAGACACCATAAATTTTGCAGGCAAATGGATGTATCTTTAGAAAATACCCAGAGCCAAAGAATGTGCATGTTATATAATCAATTATAAAAGGATATTAGCCTTAAAGTACAAGGATGCTAACTCTTAATTCCACAGACCCAAAAGAAGCTAAATGAGAGGTAAGCCCAAAGTGAGAATGCTTGAATCTCACTAAGAAGGTAAAATATAATAGTTATAGGAGGTAGAGTAAGGGAGGGAAATGGGTGGTTGTGTTGGTGTTTTGTTTAAGCTCCATCCCACACCTACCTGGCAATAGCCAGGTATGCCCCACCCCAGAGATATGGCCCACTATAAGAGGGGCTACTTGCCCCTCCTCTCACTCTTTGCTCTCCGCTCTCCCACATTCTCACCTCTCTGCCCCTTGAGCTCTCCTGCTCCCCTCCCCTCCATGTGGTCATGGCCGGCCTCCACTCCACTTCTCTACTCTCTCTCTCTCTCTCTCTCTCTCTCTCTCTCTCTCTCTCTCTCTCTCTCTCTCTCTTCTCTCTCTACCACTAATTCCCATCCCCTACTCTAAATAAACTCTATTCTATACTATGCCTGTGTATGTGGCCCCTCAGGGGGCAGAGGTGACCAGGCAAGGGCCTGCCTGTGCATCTCCTTCCCCACGCCACCGAGACACACCTCCCTTAACCCCCAATCCTCTCCTTTTAAACCCTCACAGGTTAAGGATTGGTGGAGGGGAATAGGGGAGTTTGGCATCAGATGTGGGGGAGAGACAGGAGGGAGGGCCAGAGGGCCAGAACAATGAATGGAAATCTGCAGGTTGGGGGTATAGGGAGTTGGGGGCATCTAGACTATGTGTCAAAGACCTGGAAGACAAGAAGTTCTTCAGGAAACATTGGGTCAGACCTTAGCTGAGACTCACATCATGGGAATATGGAACCCGATAATGCTACCTCCAATGGGAAGAATCCCATTAGAGCTATAGAGACATTAATCCATCTACAATGACTGGCCCAACTTGAGACCCATTCTAGGAGCAAGCACCATCCCTGACACTATAAATGATACTCTGTTATGCTTGTAGACAGGAGCCTAGACTGATTGTTGTTTGAAAGGCCACACTAAACAGCTAAAACCTATTCAGAGAGTCAGAGCTAACCATTGGATGGGGCTATGGGACTCTTATGGAAGACTTAGGAGAAGATTTTAGGTCTGTGAAGAGGATAGAATTTCCACAGAAAGCCCAACAGTCAACTAACTTGGAACCTTGGGGGCTCTTAGAGACTGAATCAACAACCAAACAGCAAATACATGCTGGACCTAGTACCCTGCAGATATGTAGCATGTGTGCATCTCTGTCTTTAAGTGAATCTCCCCAAAACTGGAGCAGGGACTATCTCTAAGGTTGTTGCCAGTCTTAAGAATACCCTCCACTATCTGGACTCCCGTGTATGGCCTCAGTAGGAGAAATGCCTAGCCTTGCATAAACATGTTGTTCCATGGTGGGGGATGGTCAAGGGAGCCTCCACCTTCTCCATGGAGTGGGGGAGAAGGGATGAGATGAGGTTAAAGAGGGTAGGAAGGAGCAGCAAATGGGTGTACCATGAATTAATAAATAAAAAGTAAAAACATGATCAAACAGACAACTCAATTGAAAACTGATCTATATACCTGAAGAGTGTTTTCTTTTTCCCCACTTTTTATTGAATATATTCCTCATTTACATTTCAAATGTTATTCTACTTTCTGGTTTTCCTTCATCCCAGAAAACCCCTAACCCATCTTCCCTCCCCCTGCCTCCATGAGGATTCCCCTTCGCTCCCACATATCACCCTCTATTTCTCCATGCTGGGGCATCTATTCAGCCTTCATAGGACAAAAGACCTCTCCTCCCACAGATGTCTGACAAGGAATTCCTATTCCACAAATGTGGCTGGAACCATGTGTACCCTTGGTTCATGACTTAGTCCCCGGGAGTCCTAGGGGGTCTGGTTGGCCTACATTGTCCTTCTTCAGATGAGGCAGCAAATTCCTTCAGCTCCTCCAGTACAATGGTTGGCTACTAGCACCTGTCTCTGTATCTGTAAGGTTCTGGCAGGGCCCCTCAGGAGACAGCCATATCAGGCTCCTTTCAGGACTCACTTCTTGGCATCACAATAGTGTTGGGGTTTGGTGACTGTTTATAGGATGAATTGTCAGGTAGGACAGTCTCTGGATGGCCTTTTCTTCAGTCTCTGCTCCACACTTTGTCTCCATAATTGCTCCTGTAAAGATATTGTTCTGTTTCTCAGATAAAACAAAGCACCCACATTTTGGTCTTCCTTCTTCTTGAGCTTCTTGTGGTCTGTGAATTTTATCTTGTTTATTCTGAGCTATTGGGCTAATATCCTCTTATCAGTGAGTGCATACCATGAGTGTGTCCTTGTGATTGGCTTACCTCACTCAGGATGACATTTTCTAGTTCCATTCATTTGTGTAAGAATTTCATGAATTCATTGTTTTTAACAGCTAAGTAGTACTCTATTGTGTAAATATACATTTTCTGTATCCATTCCTCTATTGAGGGACATCTGGGTTCTTTTCAGCTTCTGGGTATTATAAATAAGGTTGCTATGAACATAGTGAAGCATTTGTCCTTATATGTATTGGAGCATCTTCTGGGTATATGCCCAGGAGTGGTGTAGCTGGGTCCTCAGGTAGTATAATATCTAGTTTTCTGAGGAACAGCAAAACTGATTTCTAGAATGGTTGTATCAGCTTGCAATCCCACCAGCAATGGAGGAATGTTCCTCTTTCTCTACATCCTTGCCAACATCTGCTGTCTCCTGAGTTTTTCATCTTAGCCATTCTGTGTGGTGTGAGGTGAAATCTTTCCCTGATAACTAATGGTGTTGAACATTTCTTTAGGTGCTTCACAGCCATTTGAGTTGAAAAGTGTGCTTTAAAAACAAGGAATCAAATTGGGTAAGATGTAGCTTAAAGGGTTATCATGTTTAGCAATTAGGTGGATGGAAAGTGAAATGGATTTGAGACTTCATTTCACACCATACAGAATGACAAACAAAGATCAAGAAAACAAACAATAGCAAATGTTGGTGAGGGTAAGAAAACTGGAACTCCCATTCACTCATGGTGGAACAGCAAACTGGTACAGTCAGTGTGGAGGACTCTTATAAAATTAAAATAAATCTACCACATCTCCAAGCTTTACCAGTCCTTGGAATATGTGCATAGGATTTGACTATATACAGCACAGATATTTGTTCAACAATGTCCCTTTCCACCCTATTCATAATATCTAGGACATGGAAACAGCCTAATATACATCAGAATCTTATTCTATAGTAAAGAAAAATTAACAATTAAATTAGGACTTTCAGGTTAGTGGAGGAACTAGAGGAACTAGAAGAAGATAAAACATAGACCCAGATTTGTTCTTCCTTCATCTGTGGTTCCTAGCTCCAAATATTCAGGTGGGATATATATAACCCAGAGTAACATTAGAAACAAGAATAAAATAGATCATTGCATGGTCTACAGATGAGAGTAGAAATGCACAAATGGTATGATGGAAGAAATGAAACATGGGGAGGGGGCTTTTGAATAGGGAAGGGAGAGTATAGTCTGTATGGAACAGTGGAGAAGGAAGGATAAATAGCACTAATAATGTTTGAAACAGCCTTGAGGAATTACACTACCTAAAATTATAAACAATATATTTACTATGTATATTTATATCTTAAATAATGATATGCCACATAAGTTGAAATTGCTTCCCTAAGAACTATAGAACATCTATGAAAATGCTCAGCACCTGGCATGAGAAGCCTCATTTTGAGATTTTCAATAGGAATGTCCCAAGAGACTACTGAACAATATAGGCTATTGCTGTCTCCCTTGGTTGTCTCCAAGAAATTGAAGCGGAGTCCCTATTGCTGGAGACATCATGTACTTTAGAAACAAGTCTTAGGAGATTTAAGCTGCAATTAACTTCAATATTCCCTCCCTGTGGAATACCATTGAGAGTGCCATAAGATGTTATGTAAGCTGCCATAGAGGAAAACATCAGTACTCTTATCCAGCCATGATATTAATGAACAATAGTCATGAAGATTAAAGAATAATATCCCAAAATGTGCAATATTGGACACTCATAACTTGGCAGTAATCAACAGCTCTCTAATTGAATTTAAGGCCTACTCACTAAGAGGAAAATCATATCTGGTACTGGAAATTGAGCTAACTGCATAGGATTAGTGAGGTCATGGAGCTTAGAGAAGAATCTATCACTTCCACTTTACTAGACATGCATAATTCCTAATTGCATTCTAAATATGTTTTCTTATACTCAGAGATAACTATAGTTCTCACCTTTTTTTTTCTTCAGAGGACTATTACAGAGAACTGGTCAAAATGTATACAACTGATTATGCCATGTCCATTCCAAATGGAAACATCTACAACATAACTCCAATATGTAAGGCTCTTAGAATATTTTAGAATATTGTAAGAGCCAGAGGATATATTATAAGATTGTGTCTTCTAGAAATGACAGAGAAGCTATGCCATTGATACCAAAATTTAGCTGCCTAAATATCACCAGAACAATGACAACACTAATAATCACGCTTTTGGGGAAGAGGAAAATCTTAAACCTATCTCTAGAGAGAAAACTTCAAAAGAATTAGTCTTGTTTGAGGATGAATTCCCTAACTGATTTCTCAATACCAAGTTGTCAGCCCTCAAATGATAAACATAAATGTACTCAACATATAATATTTTTATATGTATGCACACACACACACATACACACAACACACATACACTTGACTACCACCCACATCAAAATACCAAGAAATAACGGTCATTGGTCATTAATATCTCTTAACAATAATAAACTCAACACTCTCCCCAACTAAAAAGGAGAAAAAAAAAAAACCCCAGACAACAGATTTGATACATAAACAGGAATAATCATTTTGCTGTACACAAGAAATACATCTCAGTAACAAAATAGTCATTAACTCAGTATAAAAACCTAGGGAAAGTTTTTCCAAACAGATGGAACAAGAAATAACCTGGAGTAGCCATTCTAATATCTAATAAACATGCTTTCAACCAAAAGATTTCAAAAGAACTAGGGAGGACACTTCATATTCATCAAAGGACAAGATGAGGTTTCAATTCTGATCATCTATGTCCCAAATGCAAGCCCAGACATATTCATAAAAGAAACTTTACTAAAGCTCAAAAGACACATTGAACCCCAAACAATGATAGTGGGAAACTAAAACACACCACTCTCACCAATGGAAAGGTTATAAAAATGGAAAATAGACAGTGACACAATAAAACTAACAGGAATTATGAACCAAATGGATTTAAGAGATATTTACAGAACATTTTACCCCCAAACAAAAGAATATGCCTTCTTCTTAGAAACAATCATATAATCAGAAACAAAACAAGCATCAATAGATACAATAAGATTGAAACAAATCCTTGTATTCTACTAGATCATCATGGACTAACGATGCACTTCAACAACAACATAAACAAAAGAATGCTTATATACTCATGGAAACTGCACAGTTCTCTACTCAATGATAACTTGGACAGGGAAGAAATCAATTAGACTTTCAAGAACTAAATGAAAATGAAATCAGAGCGTACCTAACTTTATGGGACACAATGAATGCATGTTAAGGGGAATGTTATGGCACTAAGTGCTATACTAGCAAATAACAGAACACCTGAAAGCTATAGAACAAAAAGAAACAAACATACTGAATAGGGGTAGCTGACAGGAAATAGACAACCTCATGGTTGAAATCAACCAATAAGAAACAAAGAGAACAATACAAAGAATCAACAAAACCAATAGCTGGTTCTTAGAGAAAATCAACAAGATAGACAAATTGTAGTCAAAACTAACTAAAAGACAAAGAGACACTATCAAATTAATAAAATCAGAAACTAAAGGGGAGATGTAACAAGAGACAAAGAGGAAATTTAAAAAGATCAGGTTTTACTATGAAAGCCTATACTCAGCAAAATTAGAATATCTAAGTGAAATAGATGGATTTCTAGACAGATACAGTGCATGTACTAAAGGTAAATCAAGATCGACTAAACTATCTAAACAGCCCCTTAACACCCAAAGAAATAGAGGCAGTCACTAAAAACTTTCCAAACAAAAAAGACCAGGGGTCAATGTTTTTAGTGTAGAATTCTACCAGACCATCAAAGAACAGCTAATACCAAATTATCTCAAACTATTCCGCAAAATAAAAACAAAAGGAGCATTACATAATTCACTATATGAGGCCACAGTTATCCTGATATATAACACACACAATGACCCATCAAAGAAAAAAGAAGTTCAGATGAATTTTGCTTATTAACAGTGACTCAAGAACACTCAATAAAATCTCACAAACCAAAGTCAGCAAACTAATACCCATCAAGCTAAATGGAGAGAAATTTAAAGCAGTTCCACTAAAATCAGGGACAAGACGAGGATGCCCACTCTTTCCTTATATATTTAATATAGTACTTGAATTTCTAGTCAGAGCAATAAGACAACAAAATGAGATCAAAGGGATACAAATTTGAGGAGAATAAATCAAAATTTAATTAGTTGAAGATGATATAATAGTATATATAAGTGACTCCAAAATTCCACTAGAGAACTCCTACAGCTGGTAAAAAACGTTAGCTTAGTGGCTGGATATAAAATTAACTCAAAGAAATCAGTAGCCCTCCTTTATACAAATGATAAATGGAGTGAAAAAGAAACTAGGGAAACAAGACCCATCACAATAGCCACAAGTAATATAAAATACCCAAATGATGCTCCACCTTACCATAAGGACACATGCTCTCCTTTATGTACATAGCAGCCTTATCTGTAAAATACAGAAGCAGGAAAGCACCCAGATGTTCACTCAACCTAAGAATGGATACAGAAAATGTGGTTAATTTACACAATGGAGTACTATTTAGCTATTTAAAGCAAGGATATCATGATTTTGCAGGCAAGTGTATGGAACTAGAAAATATCCTGAGTAGACACAGACACAAAATGATATGCATTCACACAGTATGTACTCATTAACAAGTGGAGATTAGCAAGAAGTACAAAATACCCATGATACAATACACAGATCTTAAAAGTCAAACGAGAAAAAAAGGCCTAAGTAAAGATGTTTGAATCTCATTTAGAAGTGAGGAGAAAATAATCATGGGAGGCAGAGGGAGGGAAGGACCTGAGGGTGAGAGTGGAGGAAGAGGGAAAGGAGGGCAGTATCAGGTATGTATGAGGAAGAAAGAAGAGAAGCCCCAACAGCAAGGAGAATGAATGGCCATTTATGTCTGCCAGGGGTAAGGGGTAGGAGTAAGGGGTAGGAGTAAGGGGTAGGAGTAAGGGGTAGGGGATAGAGGAATGTATTGGCATGTAGTGGGTAAGGGTAGGGGTGGGTAATACCTCTAGAATGTCCCAGAGATCTGGGATGGGGGAGAATACCAGGAGTCAATTTTAATGACCTTAGCAAAACTGTTCAAGTGTAGGGATATGGACCCTGCAGAGACTACCTCCAGTAGTCAGAAAGTACCATCAGTGGAGGGATGGGGACACTTTCCTACTTACAAAACATCCCACCCCAAATTGCTTCTATCTAAAAGAAATGCAGGGACAAAACTGGAGTAGAGGCTGAAGGAATGGTTATCCAATGACATGCCCAACTTGGATCTGTGCAGTGGGTGGGCACCAGTCCCTGGTATTATTAGTGAAACCATGCTGTGCTTGTAGACAGAAACCTAGCATGGATGTCCTCTGAGAGGATCTATTCAGAAGCTGTCTGAGACAGATGCAAATACTCACAGCTAATCATTGCACTGAGGTCAGGGATCTTTATGAGAGAGTTAGGGGAAAGATTGAAGAAACTGAAGGGGATGGTAACCCCATAGGAAGACCAACAGTGTCAACTAACCTGGACCCCTGGGTGATCTCAGAGACTGAGCTGCCAACCAAAAGGCATACATGGGCTGGTCCTAGGACCCTGACACATATGTAGCAGAGGCTTTGTCTAGCCTCACCGGGAGAGGACACACCTAATCTTGTACAAACTTGATGCCCTCGAGTAGGAGGATTCCCCAGGTGGCCTACCCTCTCAGAGGCATAGTGGATAAGGAATTGGGGGAGAACTCTGAAAGGGGGGACTGGTAAGGGGTCAATATTTGGGATGCAAATAAATAAATAAGTAATAAAAATAGATGCACACCTGAACTGCTGAGATCCAGTGTTTGATTGAATTTTCATTATTTTAACTTATTATTCTCCCACAAGTATTCTTATGCTTAGAGGAGATAATATCTTAAAATGGAACAAAAAATGAGAAACCTATGTAGAAAATGTTTCTGATTTGATTTTGAAAGGAAAAATAAGACTTTGTCAATTAATAGTACCAGACCACCCAGCAGAGATTTTAGAGCTTTATACTAATGCTGAAGTTATGGCATTATGAGTAAGGATTGGCAAAGATCTAGCACTGAATTTTTGGGAGAAATTAAAAACAGATACCCCCAAATCAAGTACCAATTGTTTATAAACATTTTTTTTTTTTTTTGGGTTTTCGAGTCAGGGTTTCTCTGTGTAGTCCTGGCTGTCCTGTTGTTGTTGTTGTTGTTCTTCTTCTTCTTCTTCTTCTTTTTGTTCTTCTTGTTCTTGTTCTTGTTGTTGTTGTTTTTGTTGTTGTTGTAGGTCTTCTTCTTCTTCTTCTTCTTCTTCTTCTTCTTCTTCTTCTTCTTCTTCTTCTTCTTCTTCTTCTTCTTCATCTTCTTCTTCTTTCTTCTTCTTCTTCGTCTTCTTCTTCGAGACAGGGTTTCTCTGTGTAGCCCTGGCTGTCCTGTAACTCACTCTGTAGACCAGGCTAGCCTCGAACTCAGAAATCTGCCCGCCTTTGCCTCCAAAATGCTGGGATTAAAGGTGTGCATCACCACTGCCCAGTTTTGTTCCCCTTTCTAAGAAAGAGGTATCTATATTTTGGTCTTCCTTCTTCTTGAACCTCATGTGGTCTTCGAATTATATCCAAATTAACAAACTTAGATATGAAAAGGGAGATATAACAACGGAAACTGAGGAAATCCAAAAAATCATCAGATCCTACTACAAGAGCCTGTACTCAACACAACTGGAGAATCTGGAGGAAATGGACAATTTCCTTGACAGATACCAAATACCAAAATTAAATCAGGACCAACTAGACCATCTAAACAGTCCCATAAAGCCTAAAGAAATAGAAGGAGTCATAGAAAGTCTTCCAACCAAAAAAAGCACAGGACCAGATGGTTTCAGTGCAGAATTCTACCAGACCTTCAAAGAAGAGTTAACACCAATACTCTTCAAACTATTCCACAAAATAGAAACAGAAGGAACACTACCCAATTCCTTCTACGAAGCCACAATTACGCTGATACCAAAGCCACACAAAGATCCAACAAAGAAAGAGAACTTCAGACCAATTTCCCTTATGAACATCGATGCAAAAATACTCAACAAAATTCTTGCCAACCGAATCCAAGAACACATCAAAACGATCATCCACCATGATCAAGTAGGCTTTATCCCGGGAATGCAGGGTTGGTTCAATATACGGAAATCCATCAATACAATCCACTACATAAACAAACTCAAAGAACAAAACCACATGGTCATTTCATTGGATGCTGAAAAAGCATTTGACAAAATTCAGCATCCTTTCATGCTTAAAGTCTTGGAGAGAACAGGAATTCAAGGCCCATACCTAAACATAGTAAAAGCAATATACAGCAAACCGGTAGCCAGCATCAAACTAAACGGAGAGAAACTTGAAGCAATCCCACTGAAATCAGGGACCAGACAAGGCTGCCCCCTTTCTCCTTATCTTTTCAATATTGTACTTGAGGTACTAGCTCGGGCAATTCGACAGCATAAGGAGGTCAAAGGGATACAAATTGGAAAGGAGGAAGTCAAACTATCATTATTTGCAGACGACATGATCGTCTACCTAAGTGACCCAAAGAACTCCACTAGAGAGCTCCTACAGCTGATAAACAACTTCAGCAAAGTGGCAGGTTACAAAATCAACTCAAGCAAATCAGTGGCCTTCCTATACTCAAAGGATAAACAGGCTGAGAAAGAAATTAGGGAAATGACCCCCTTCACAATAGCCACAAACAGTATAAAGTATCTTGGGGTGACTCTTACCAAACATGCGAAAGATCTGTATGGCAAGAACTTCAAGACTCTGAAGAAGGAAATGGAAGAAGACCTCAAAAAATGGGAAAACCTCCCATGCTCATGGATCGGTAGAATCAATATAGTTAAAATGGCCATTTTGCCTAAAGCACTATACAGATTCAATGCAATACCCATCAAAATCCCAACTCAATTCTTCACAGAGTTAGAAAGAGCAATTATCAAATTCATCTGGAACAACAAAAAACCCAGGATAGCTAAAACTATTCTCAGCAACAAAAGAAAATCTGGGGGAATCAGTATCCCTGACCTCAAGCAATACTACAGAGCAATAGTGTTAAAAACTGCATGGTATTGGTACAGTGACAGGCAGGAGGATCAATGGAACAGGATTGAAGATCCAGAAATGAACCCACACACCTATGGCCACTTGATCCTCGACAAAGAGGCTGAAAACATCCAATGGAAAAAAGATAGCCTTTTCAACAAATGGTGCTGGTTCAACTGGAGGTCAGCATGCAGAAGAATGCGAATTGATCCATCCTTGTCTCCTTGTACTAAGCTCAAATCCAAATGGATCAAGGACCTCCACATAAAGCCAGACACTCTGAAGCTAATAGAAAAGAAACTGGGGAAGACCCTTGAGGACATCGGTACAGGGAGAAAGTTTCTGAACAGAACACCAATAGCGTATGCTCTAAGAGCAAGAATTGACAAATGGGACCTCATAAGGTTACAGAGTTTCTGTAAGGCAAAGGACACCATCAAGAGGACAGATCGGCAACCAACAAATTGGGAAAAGATCTTCACCAATCCTACATCAGATAGAGGGCTAATATCCAATATATATAAAGAACTCAAGAAGTTAGACTCCAGAAAACCGAACAACCCTATTAAAAAATGGGGTACAGAGTTAAACAAAGAATTCTCACCTGAAGAACTTCGGATGGCGGAGAAGCATCTTAAAAAATGCTCCACTTCATTGGTCATTAGGGAAATGCAAATCAAAACAACCCTAAGATTTCATCTTACACCAGTCAGAATGGCTAAGATTAAAAATTCAGGAGACAGCAGGTGTTGGAGAGGGTGCGGAGAAAGAGGAACACTCCTCCACTGCTGGTGGGGTTGCAAATTGGTACAACCACTCTGGAAAGCAGTCTGGCGGTTCCTCCGAAAACTGGGCACCTCACTTCCAGAAGATCCTGCTATACCACTCCTGGGCATATACCCAGAGGATTCCCCACCATGTAATAAGGATACATGCTCTACTATGTTCATAGCAGCCCTATTTATAATTGCCAGATGCTGGAAAGAACCCAGGTATCCCTCAACAGAAGAGTGGATACAAAAAATGTGGTATATCTACACAATGGAGTACTATTCAGCCATTAGAAACAATGAATTCATGAAATTCTTAGGCAAATGGATGGAGCTAGAGAACATCATACTAAGTGAGGTAACCCAGACTCAAAAGGTGAATCATGGTATGCACTCACTAATAAGTGGTTATTAACCTAGAAAACTGGAATACCCAAAACATAATCCACACATCAAATGAGATACAAGAAGAAAGCAGGAGTGGTCCCTGGTTCTGGAAAGACTCAGTGAAACAGTATTTGGCAAAACCAGAACGGGGAATTGGGAAGGGGTGGGAGGGAGGACAGGGGAAGAGAAGGGGGCTTACGGGACTTTCGGGGAGTGGGGGGGGGCTAGAAAAGGGGAAATCATTTGAAATGTAAATAAATTATATCAAATAAAAAAAAAAAAAAAAAAAAGAAAAAAAAATGTCCTACTTGTTCTTCATATAATCAAGTAAGTAACCCTAAATGTAAGCAAAGAAATGAAATTTGGCAGATGGGTGTGTTTCATTCTTCAAGGTTTGAGACAGTAAATATTTTGCATCATACAATTGCTACCTATCAGGATTTCAGAGGGATTCAGTATTGAGTTTTGGAAAGGTCAATTCTGTAATTAGACATTTATTAGGAAATATGTATAATTATAGAATTGTATATCTTAGAGATACCTGTACATATTAAAGCTCATAATGCTCTGATATATGTATTCAGTAAAATGCAACAATTCTTTAATTATTATAAGACATATTACTGATATACCTTACAATCCTAAAGGTCAAGCAGTTGTGGAAAATTCTAACTGTACTTTTCAAGAAATGCTCATAAAACAATAGGAATATGAGATTACCCACAGCTAGATTAAATAATAATCTATTGACTTTATAGTTTTAAATGTCAATTAGATAAGTAGCACAGCTGCTAAAAAACACTTGATTTTATAAAGGCCTGCTGCATTAAGTTAGCCTGTATATTATAAGGATAAGTTAACTGAAGAATGGAAGTCAGAAAATGTGTTGCATTGTGGGAGATGATTTGTTCTCATTTCAACAGGAGATGAACAACTGTGGATTGCTTCAAAATTAATGAAGATTAGATTTGAGCAGGGAAAATCTTGGTTCCTGACATGGAAAAAGAGACCCAGAAGAACAACAAAATACATGAGAGAAATGCTGATCTCCTTACATGGAAACAGCTCTGGAGACTAGCTGAGACATATTCTTGCTGAAAGCAATAAATCTTTTAGGCTATCTAATTCTCAGTACAGTGCAAAAGGACTGATAAAGTTTGTTGCCTTTCTCTCCTTAAATATAGAGCAGAGAATCATAATATCTTTTGCTGATTTGTGCACACTGAACATTTCATACTTGTGTTAATGCAAAGATGTACATTATCTTTAAAATTTGTGTGTTTTCAGAGTAAAGAGTTCAGATACAAATGAAAATGAAACAAGTAGCCCAAGGATCCAACCTCAGAGTACCTCAGTTACTGCATCCAGGATAACTCCAAAGTGGCTAGCGAATATGGAACAGCAAAAGAGAGTGTTTTAAACAGGACTTCAGTTAAGCCCTGCATTTTCTTATCACACAGAGCCTCAATGGCAACTGAAACAGCTGGCTTTCCCAGGACATGGCCAGTATTTCAATTTTTTGAAGGTTCCCCAAAAGATGCCACCCCCCCCCCCCCAGCCAGCAGGAAACAATTTAAAGTATATGTCTTCCCCATTCATGAGAAGTGTAATGGGAAGTTTTTGGTTAGTTGGTCAGTTATGGATGCTTCTTGTCATTTATGGATTTATGGAGGTTGTTTACAAGTTGTTATAGGTCATGGGCAGAGAAAAAGTAAAGTAAAGGTGGTTAAATTCAGTGATCTCATTTTCTCCTGTTCTCTTTCTCCCCTCTACCCTTCCTATCAAGTGTTAGGGAGAAGAAGGGGGAAAAGGATGAAAGGAAAAAATGTGGTGGGAGGATAAATATATAAGGCAAAGAAAAGTAGATTATTGCATCTATGTTTTAAACTAGATAGGAACAATTCTCATATGTTACATTGCTATGAGATTTTGTATATTTATAGAAATTCAAGGTTGTATTTTTTACAACATACTATATATGTTTTAACTCTTGCTCAAGGCATTGTATATATGCAACACTTTAAAAAACTTGATGTAAAGTTCTAGTTGTTATGAGAGCTGTTATTGTAACCTATTCAGGACTATTAAGAAATATAAGTTAATAATCTTCATTGTAGTCCTGTTATGTACTTGCTTAGTTAATTACAAAAATAAACTTCATTTTACCTCCTACTGTATAAAGTGAATGGCCATAAACAAGCAATATTTGTCTATTTAGATGAACTTTGTATAGATTGGTTGTCTTCAAACTGTGGGTAAGCAGGATACTGAAATGTCAACTGTCCAATTTGATGAGACAAGGTAGGCCACGCCTTAAAAATTCCTACTTCACAGATAAGTCTGTCAGATATTCTGAGCCTGCTGGCTAAAAGATTAGATGCCCCACTGGCACAGAAGAACCTGGGTGACTGTTCAGGTAGTGAGAAGCCTCTGCCATTTTTGTAGTTTTGGAAGCTGCTTGCTCTGCATTTCCTATTTACTCAGGTAATATTAATCCTTCTCAGGTCTCTCATATGAAGAATGGAGAGTTATAGTCTTAGAATTTTCCTTATTAAAGATTAAAAATGAAAGATGTAAAAGTAGAGAATGTGAAAGTTTGAATAGAGGAGATAGTAGATTACTTTCTCCAAGATTACCAAATACAAATGGACTGGACATTGTAAATATAATTCCTTTTTAATGGCTATTTTATTCATATACATTAAAAATACTGTCCCCCTTCCTGGTTTCGCCTCCATGGACTGCTAATACCACCCACTCTCCCCTTTGTTCTATGATGGAGCTCCTCTACCCACCCACCCATTCCCATCTCACCACTCTAGCATCCCCTTAGAGTGGAATATCAGGCCTCCACAGGACCAAGGGTCTCCACTACCATTGATAACAGATAAGGCAGTCCTCTGCTACATACATAACTGGAGCCATGGGACCCCCCATGTGTACTCTTTCATTGGTGGTTTAGTCCCTGGGAGCTCTGGATATTTCAGTTAGTTGATAATGTTATTCTTCCAATGGAGTTACAATCCCCTTCCGCTTCTTTATTCCTTCTGCTAATTCTTCCATCAGGGTCCCAGGGCTCAATCAAGTAGTTGGCTGTGAGTATCTGAATCTGTATTTGTCAAGATCTGGTAGAGCCATTCAGGTGAGAGCTATACCAGGCTCTTGTCAGCAAGAACTTCTTGGCATCAGCAAGTGTCTGGGTTTGGTGTCTGCAGATGAGATGGATCCCTAAGTGTGGATCCTTCAGTCTCTGTTCCACTCTTTGTCCCTGCATTTCCTTTAGATAGGAACAATTTTGGGTTAAAAATGTTGAGATGGGTGGGTGGCCCCATCTCTCAAATGGGGGCCATGCTTATCTACTGGATATGGTCTCTACAGGTTCTATTTCCCCTTTGTTGGGTGCTTCAGTTGATGTTATCCTCATTGGTCTTGGGAACATCTTACTATCCTTGCATCTGTGACTTTTTAGTCTACCTCCAGTTCCCCATCTCCCACTGCTACTTATTCAATTTTCTGTTCAATTTTCTGACCCTCTGTACTTTTCTGTCTCTTCCTATATTTAATCATGCCTTCCCATTTTCCATCCTGCTCCTCTCTCCCTCTCAGGTCCCTCCCTCTATTTGTAGTGTGTAGCAGAATTGTCCCTGTCTAATTAATTTAAATATTAATAAAAGAATCTTGTGTTTGGACAGGGAGAATGGAGGCAGAGCTAAGAGTGTCAGAGAGAGGAATAGACACAGAAAGAGTGGGAAGAAGTCAAGATGGAAGATGAATAGGATGTTTCAGATTCCTCGGGGCTTTAACTAGCCACAAGTAGCTATAATATTTTATAGGGATAGAATAATAGGGCTAACTTGTCTGATCTAGGTGGGCAGCATGTATCACCAATTGGCCCTGAATTTATTGTGTGAGCAATTTGTACACTGAGAATTCATAGATATATAAATCTGACTGATTAATTACAAGCTTCTAGAATGTCAATTTACTGGGTTACTAGGTATTGCTACAGCTAACCTCAAGGTGGGTAGTCATTCCATGTGGCTTGTGTGGTAGAGACCCTCCAGTGAGAACCTAGTGAGCTCAGTGGAGAGATTTTGGGGCCCTGAGTCAGAGAGTCTCCAGGAGATAAGAAAAGGCCAGCCATTTCTCGCTAGGGTATGCCTAGCCCTCCTGCATAGGCAGAGAGTAGCTTGATGTAGCACAGGAATTAGCCACTCTTTTTTTATAATATTCCCACAACATACATGATTATATTTCCCCCACTTCTAAGTAGGATTGAAGCATATACAGATTGGTTTTTCCTTCTCCTTAAGCTTCATATGATCTGTGAGATATATCGTGGGCATTCTGAGCTTTTGGGCTAATATCCACTTATCAGTGAGTACATGCCATGTATGTTCTTTTGTGTCTTTTGGTATTTTCTAGTTTCATCCATTTGCCTGCTAATTCATGAAGTCATTGTTTTTAATAGCTGAGAGGTACTCTATTGTATAAATCCACATTTTCTATATCCATTATTCAGTTGAGGGATACCTACGTTGCTTCCATCTTCTGGTTGTTAGAATAAGGCTGCTATGAACATAGTAGAGTGCATGTCCTTGTTATACATTGGAGTATTGCTTAGATATATGCCTAGGAGTGGTATAGCAGGGCCTTCAGATTTGAGGATCCTCCAGATCTGTTTTCAGAGTGGCTGGACTAGTGTGTAATTCCACCAGAAACAGAGGAGTGTTCCTCTTTCTCTATATCCTAGCCAGAATCTGCTGTCACCAGAGTATTTGATCTTAGTCATTCTGAATGCTGTGAGGTAGAATCTCAGGGTTGTTTTGATTTGTATTTCTCTGATAACTAAGGATGTTGAACAAATGTTTAGGTGCTTCTCAGCCATTTGGTATTCCTCAATTGGGAATTCTTTATTTAGCTCTGTACCCCATTTTTTAAAATAGGGCTATTTGTTTCTATGGAGTATAACATGTGTGAGTATGTGTGCATGTCTGTGTCAGTGTGTGTGTGTGTGTGTGTGTGTGTGTGTATACTGAATATTAGCCCTCTATCAGATATAAGGTTGGTAAAGATCATTTTTCAATCTGTCGGTTGGCATTTTGTCCTCTTGACTGTGCCCTTTGCCTTACAGAAGCTTTTCAATGCTATGAAATCCCATTTGTCAGTAGTTGATCTTAGAGCCTGAGCCATTGGTGTTCTATTCAGCAAATTTTCCCTTTTGCCAATATGTTCAAGATTCTTCCCCATTGTCTGTTCTATTAGATTCAGCTTCAGCATATCTGGTTTTATGTGGAGGTCCTTGATCTACTTGGACTTGAGCTTTGTATAGGGAGATAGGATGGATCAATTTGCATTCTTCTACATGCTAACTGCCACTTGAACCAGCATGATTTATTTAATACACTTTTATTTCCCACTGCATGGGTTTGGCTTCTTTATCAAAGGTCAGCTGATCATTGGTGTGTGTATATGTGTGTTTAATTCTGGGTCTTCAATTTTATTCCATTGATCTACCTGTCTGTTTCTGTACCAACATCATTCTGTTTTTATCCCTATTGCACCATAGTACAGCTTGAGGTCATGGACCATATTCCCCTGGAAATTCTCTCATTTTTAAAAATAGTTTTTTCAATTTTGGTATTGTTATTCCAAATAAATTTGAGAATTGCTTTTTCTATACCTTGGTCAGGGAAGAAATAAAGAGGAAAACTAATGGCGTTTTAGAATTTAATGAAAAGGAAGACACAACATGCTCAAACTTCTGGGACACAATGAAAGCAGTGCTAAGAGGAAAACTAATAGCTGAGTGCCTCCATAAAGTAACTGCAGAGAGCAAACACTACCAGCCTAACAGCACATTTGAAAGCTCTAGAACAAAAAGAAGCAAATACACTCAAGAGGAGTAGATAGCTAGAAATACATTTAGAGCTGAAATCAAACAGGTAGAAATAAGCAGAAGTATAAAAATATCATCAAAACCAGGAGCTGATTATTTGAGAAAATCAACAAGATAGATAAATGCTTAGCCACACTAACCTGAGGGCGCAGAAAAAAATCCAAATGAACAAAAACAGAAATAAAAGTGGAGACATGACAGAAACTGAAAAAGTTAAAAAATACCAGATTCTGCTACAAAAGTCTATACTCAATGAAATGAAAAATCTAGATAAAATAGATGATTTTCTAAATGGAAACCAGGTATCAAAGTTAAATCTGGATCAGATAAACAATCTAAATATCCCCATAACCCCTAAAGGAATAGAAACAGTAATTAAAATCCCCAAACAAACAAACAAACAAACAAACAAAAAAAGCCCAGGACCAGATAGTTTTCTTTCAGAATTCTATCAGACCTTCAAAGAAGACTTAATACTAATACTCTTCAAGCTATTTCACAAAATATAAACAGAAGGAACACTACCTAATACATTCAATGAAGCCACAGTTTCTCTGATACATAAACCACACAAAGATCCAGAAAAGAAAGAGGGATTCAGACCAATTTCCCTTATAAATATTGATGCAAAAAATACACCACAAAATTCTTGCAAGCCTAATCCAAGAACACATCAAAACTATCATTCACTGTATTCAAGTTAGGCTTCATCTCAGGAATGCAGAAATGGTTAAATATAGAGAAATGCATCAACATAATCCACTATATAAACAAACTCACATGATCGTCTCATTAGCTGTTAAAAATCTTGACAAAATATAGTACTCCTTCATGTAAAAAGCCATGTAAAGATCAAGAAACCAAGGCTCATTCTTTAACATAATAAAAGCAATATACAGCAAACCAATAGCCAACATCAAACTAAATGGAGATAAACCTGAAGCAATTTTACTAAAATCAGAGATCAGACAAGATTACCTAATCTCTCCCTATCTATTCAATATTGTACTTGAAGTTCTAGGCAGAGCAATTAGACAACAAAAGGAGGGCAAAGGGATACAAATGGGAAAGGAAGAATTAAAAATATTACTATTTGCATATGATATGATAGATGCTATGTGAGCCAAACATTCCACCAGAGAACTCCTACAGCTGATAAATAATTTCAGCAACATGGCTGGATATAAAATTATCTCAAAGAAATCAGTAGCCACTTCTAATCAAAAGATAAATGGACTGAGAAATAAAATAGGGAAACAACACCCTTCACTTCTCTCACAAG